>NC_077230.1:48417541-49017541 GCF_027887165.1 Monodelphis domestica
GCAAGTGCAAGGAAGATAATTTAAACTGTGTCAGAAGGGAAATCTTTGATTCCTTCATGGTAATCTTGAAATCTTGCAGAGAAGGACAATGAGACCTCTTGCTGTTCCACTTCTGCAGCTGGGCAAAGACCACCTGCCCTGCTAATATACTCCAGAGTAAAGACTCAACCTTTCCTAGAATGAAAAATGCTATTAAACATTAGCATTTTGCTTTCTGAAGACAGTAAGCACATTAAGAGGCAAAGAATCCATGAGACTTGCAGTATTGCCTAGGGTAAAAAGGGAATGAGACTTTAAAATCCTTTAGTCTCATGCAGTGACCATCTAGCTCTTTTGGGTTTGAGAGTGTATGATGACTTGGTAGCCAGCTGAGAGCTAAGAGGCTCTATGAAACCCTGTAAAAACATTTAGTGACCTTTGGAAGAAAAGTGGCACTATTGGTAGCCAACAAATCTTTGACAAAGGCAGAAAAGTCCAGCTTTTCAAGATCCCATAAATCTGATCCCTTGACTCCTTTTCTTAAGTCATAGAAACTGCTGCAGAGTTTGAGCTGTTTTGCCAAAGGAGATTTTAAGATTATCAAAGAATTAATGCTACCCAATTTTTTCAGGTACATATAAGTAAAGAATAGACAATAGAGAATTAAATGTTCAGAAGCCAACCTTTTAGTGCAATGCTTATATATTCAAATTTGCCCTCATCTTTCGGGCAGGAAATATATTGTAAGGGAAAGAAGGAATTACAGTTTGATGCCCTGCCTATGGCATATAAATAACAGTAATAATTTCATTGTTATAGATTTAGATCAGTGGTTCTCAACCTTTCTAATGCTGTGACCCTGCAATACAGTTCCTCATGTTGCAGTGACCCCAAACCAAAAAATTATTTTGGTGGCTACTTCAAAGCTGTAATTTTGCTACAGTTATGATTTGGAATGTAAATACCTGATATGCAGTATGTATTCTCATTGCTACAAATTGAGAGGTTGAGAACCGCTGATTTAGATGGATTGGAGAAAGAGAAATCTGAATGAGCAAAATAACTTAAGTTGAGAATTAAAAAAATTTTTTTTATTATCTTCAAGGATGAATATATAAATGGGTTCAATAAAGTTTATCCTGATGTGGAAGAGCTTTGAGGTGGAGCCTTGGATTTAGGACAGGTACCCTTTGTCAAGAATGACAACTCCAACAATTAGCTTAAAAATAAAAGAGAGATTTATTAATTGAATGTAAGTCAAATGGTATAGCCAAGGGAAGGAGAGTGGGTGGAATGCTGCCTTCTGGAAGAGATGGAGTTTGGAATATTTATACCCTCTTAATAACAGTTGTGGAAAGGAAACAAGACTGACAGTTGATGGGGGGAAAGGGAAACTGGGAGTGGCAGTTGGGTCTTGTGACTAGCACTTCCTTCCTGCCAACTTGACTTCCATATTGGTGTTGGAGGAGGGAGGAGCTCATTCAGTCCAGTCTGGAGTGAAGCACCTCTACTCTGTTCAGCCCGAAGACACAGTCTTCTGAAGGTTAGAATTGTTCTTGTTTACTTTCTGTCTACTGCTAAGATTCTGAATTTGACAAAATTAGCACAGAGGACAGGATTGGGAGAAACCCTCCTCCAGCCAGTGAGGCCTGGCCTCAGCTCTAAAAGCTGAGACAGACTCCAACCTTATTTAGGGACCTCCCTTGCCCCTCCTTCCTGATATCTCTCCAGCCTCAACTGGTTATTGAACTTTATGTTATTTGAATTCGCCGTCAGATAAGTGGACTATCTTTTCTGGGCATAGAGGGAGCTGAACATCAGTTTAGTCATTCAATGACAAACAGTCCTTATCAGACCCCTGCTGCTTCCTCTGCAGGAAGCATTTCTCTCCTTTGTCTCACCGAGCAATATTCCTTCTCTCCCCTCAACTCCTCCATACCCCACAACAAACCTTCTGTTATCCCCCAGTTTTTCATTTCCCCAGTCTTTTCCCAATAAATATTACACAGGGCCTACTAGAGATGTGATGATGATGGCATATTACTAGATCTCTGGACTCCAAGATGGGTCATGAGATTATTGTTGTGGAGGAACTTCAGGTGAATGCCAGGTTCAGGACATTGCAATAATGGAAGACTCCATAACTTAGCTAGAAATAAAAAGAGAAAATTTATTAATTTGGTATTCATGTTGAATTGCCTAGGATAATAGTATAGTTGGGGCACTGCCTCCTAGAGGGAATGGATCTGGGCTTCTTATACACTCTTGACAGTGGGGCTATGTGACCAAGGATGAGGGAATGGAATGAGGTTGGGTAAAAGTGGGGGATGTTTGTTATCTGATCGGGGGCTAGAGTGATGTTTTGTGTCCTAAAGACACAGGAGGTGCCTAGGCATAGTTTGGGGAGCAAGTAGATGTCCTAGATCACAACCCAATGGTATCACAGCATAATTTGAAGATGTATATCTGTGTCCATCTCAAAATCTAGGGGAGAATCCAAGGGGAATATGTCTCTCAGGGGTCTTTCCTTATCATGAGTCTCTGATTCCCCAAGTCACATTTCCCATAGCATTAGAAGTATGCAAGAAGAAAGGAATTTTCCTACCTTCTGTTTGACCTGAAATACTTCTAGAGTTTGGGGTGTCCTAAGGAAACCCAGGGTCCCATACCGGTAATGCCCTGTGCCTCAAAGTAAAAAGGGGATGAATTGTTATGTTTAGGAGATAATCAGATATTTGAGATATAAAAGAGATGCTTACCAGAAGCAGAAAACTAGGAGGTCCCTATCTGTGCTCATCAAGAATGAGGTGAAAGGCCAGAGGGGATATTGCTCTCAGTTCCAAGTCACCTTTCCCAAGCACTGCTGGGATGCAAGGAAAAAATGAGTTCTTCATGTACTATCTGTCTTAGGACATTTTCTGGAGTTTTGGAGTGTCTAGGGGAAGCTTATACCCCCATACTAATCCTACTTCAAAACAGACATATATGTATGTATATATACATATATATATATATATACAATTATTTTCAATTATATCAATAATGTTTATTTAAATGTTTTCCCAAATTACTTAGGGGTGCTGAGAATCATAGGATTTTGCAGTTGGAAAAGACTTTTCTTGTTATCTCTTTTGATACCCTCATTTTATTTTTATTTTTTTAAAATATATTTTATTTGATCATTTCCAAGCATTATTCGTTAAAGACATAGATCATTTTCTTTTCCTCCCCCCCCCCACCCCCCATAGCCGACGCGTAAATCCACTGGGCATTAGATGTTTTCTTGATTTGAACCCATTGCTTTGTTGATAATATTTGCATTAGAGTGTTCATTTAGAGTCTCTCCTCTGTCATGTCCCCTCAACCTCTGTATTCAGGCAGTTGCTTTTCCTCGGTGTTTCTACTCCCATAGTTTATCTTTTGCTTATGAATAGTGTTTTTTTCTCCTAGATCCCTGCAAATTGTTCAGGGACATTACACCGCCATTAATGGAGATGTCCATTACGTTCGATTATACCACAGTGTATTAGTCTCTGTGTACAATGTTCTCCTGGTTCTGTTCCTCTCGCTCTGCATCACTTCCTGGAGGTTGTTCCAGTCTCCATGGAACTCCTCCACTTTATTATTCCTTTTAGCACAATAGTATTCCATCACCAACATATACCACAATTTGCTCAGCCATTCCCCAATTGATGGGCATCCCCTCGTTTTCCAGTTTTTGGCCACCACAAAGAGCGCAGCTATGAATATTCTTGTACAAGTCTTTTTGTCCATTATCTCTTTGGGATACCCTCATTTTATAAATGAAGAAAGTAAATCTCAAAGTAAGGGTGAAACAACTAGTCCAAGATTACAAAATTAATTTGTAGCTGATCCAGGAAGAGAATTTCATTCTTTTGGGGAGAGATAAGTGGTACAGTGGAAATAATATTAGACTTCAGTTCAACTTCCACCTTAAATACAACTAGTTGTGTGACCCATTTAACCTTTGACTCTCAGTTTTATGTAAAATGGGCATGAGAATAACATCTATCTTTCACAGTTGTTGCAGGGATAAAATAAAATAATTTAAAGTGCATTGCAAAACTAAAATCACTACATAAATGCTGGCTATTAATCATTTTTGCTCATTTCAGCACTTTCCATTGTATTTTTGCTTTCTTAAAAATAATTGTTAGACTAGAATTTGTTCTCTGTTTTAATTATTACTCTTTCTTCTACTTTTT
The DNA here is from genome assembly GCF_027887165.1 of Monodelphis domestica. NCBI lineage: Eukaryota > Metazoa > Chordata > Mammalia > Didelphimorphia > Didelphidae > Monodelphis > Monodelphis domestica. Next base: position 48,421,747 of record NC_077230.1, read on the forward strand.
GAATATAAGTATTAGCTGTCTAAATCTAATTAAGCAAAACATTTACCAACTATTTATTGTGAAAAATGGCACAGTATTCTAGGTAATAGTAATAGTAGTAGTCTCTCGGTAACCGAGGATGAGGATTGTCTTTGTGTGCTTTCATCTGTGATGTAGATGAGTGTGCACAAAAACACTTGTGCGTGAAGGAGATTTAAGTGGAAAATCCATTGCACAGACACAGTCCCACTCTCTCGGCGTTGGAAGCCTGGGTCCATTGGCATGAAAAGTCGTTACACCTGGAGACTTCCTCAGCTGCATTGGATGGCCGGTTGTCTTTTGTGCTCCAACATGCCCTAAGCACTCCACAGTGCTTTGCTGCGTCGCCATCTCAGCCGTTGAACCTTCTTATTGGTTTCTTCTGTCTGTTCAGCCGAAGCAGTCTTCACATGCTGAGTGAGCAAAGCCCTGGTTCACCAGGGGTCTATGACCCGATGGCTACCCTCACAAGGTTTAGCCGGCCTGTCGAAGCTGTTGCCTGGGGTGTGGCCGCTGCCGCATCCTAGCAGCTACTGGGAGCCACAAGTGAGAGCTGGGTGTCAGGTGAGGGCCAGAGGCTGGAGAGCTGCCCTAGGAGGGCACGACAAGCCCTCCATACCAGAGATATTACTCCTCCCTGAGCACCCCATACACATATACTTGCTATGTCAAAAATATATGTGACAAGGATATTGCTTTCATGGATCCTATATTATAAAATATCTCATTTTGAAATTTCAAATTAAACTCTTTTACTTTAAGAACACCCTAGCTCTTCTTTCTGACTATGTCACTGAACTAGCTGAAGGGTTGCTTGAGTCTTGTCTTCTGGATGGATCTAGTCCTTTTTTTTTTTATTGTTGGGTGGATTGGGTTGGGAGTTTGGTTAGTATAGTTAAAGAATGTGGTACCAAAAAATGAAGGGACCTTTTTCAACTTGTTTTTTCTATCTTTTTTTTTTTAATTTCCCTTCACATACTTTTTGTCCATTGAAATTGGTCTCGACTTCCGGTCAAGATGGCGGTGTAGAAGCAGCGAAAGTTCAGACCTCCGAAACCCTTCCCTACCGATCGCAAACAGAGTGCTCCTAGGCCACCGAAATTCAAGCTGAACAACAGGATAGACCTGGGGAAATCTCCTCCTGGACCTGGATCAAAAGGTACCACACCCCAAAAGCCAGAACCCTAGATCACTTGGATCTAAGGGGTAGACAGAAAGAAGGTCCCAGGACCCATCCCCCCCAACCCAGAGTGCTGAGCCCAAGGCAGCAGCGGGAACCTCAGGGCTCTGAGGACTCACCTTGAAAGCAACCCGAGCCAGTCTCCTGAGCGCCCAACACAGATGGCAGGGAAGCATAGAGAGAAGGGGGAAGCCTGTGGCCCCCTGGCTGGGTTCTTCCCTCTGGGTCTCGGGGGAGGTCCCAGCTTTGGGGCACCAGCTGAGCCCAATCCCATCAGGAGCCCTTAGAGCTGCTGAGAGGACGGAGAACTCAGGGCTGGCAAGGGGGGTGCTCCAGGGAGCTTGCCTTGAAAGTAACCCGGGCCAGTTTCCGGGCATTCAACACAGACTGTGGAAGAGGAGGTTGCTGCTTTTCTCTTTCTTCTTTTTTTTTGGCTCTGGGATCATTTGGCCCACACTACCTGAACCTAATCCCATCAGGAGCCATTAGAGTCCAGGCAAGCCACGACCCCTCCCCCCTTAGAGAGCAGGGTCTTCTGAAAGAACCAGCTGAACCTAATCCCATCAGGAGCCCTCAGAGCTACTGAAAGGGCTGGCAAAGGGGTTGCTCCAAAGAGCTTTCCTTGAAAGTAACTCGGCCAGTTTCTGGGCACTCAACACAGACTGTGGAAGAGGAGGTGGCTGCTTTTTTTTTTCTTTCCTTCCCTTTTTTGGCTCTGGGATCTTTCGGCCCACACCACCTGAACCTAATCTCATCAGGAGCCCTCAGAGTCCAGGCAAGCCACAACCCCTCCCCCCTTAGAGAGCTGGGTCTTCTGAAAAAACAGAAACCTAGAGGCGAAGTCAAGATGGCAGCCTAGAAGGAGCATAGACCTGGCAGCCTGGCCAGAGCTTTAGAGATCCTCCATATCTGCTCCAGCCGTCCAGGAAGTTTAAAACTCAGAATAAACCCATCCCAAATAAGCTGAACTCAATCCCATCAAAAGTCTCCAGAACACAGGGAAGCCCAGGCTCCCCATCCATCCTCACTGACTGCTGAACTTTAAGCCAATCAAAAGCCTCCAGAGGACAGGAAAGCTCAAACCCCCAACAACCTTCCCTCAGAGATTACACCAAGAGATCCTCTGTTAAAGCTCCAAGAGGAGAGACTGATAGAAGTCCCTAAAAAACAAAAAAATGAGAGGAACAAGAGCACAGACAAATACAGATAGGAAAGAAGGGGTGAATTTGAACAAACAACAGAAACAGAAGAAAGAAACTACAATAGACAGCTACTACTCACCAAATGGAACAGAGGGGGAGAGATCAGCAAACGATAAACCAGAAATCCCAGCGAATTGGATACAGGCTGTGGAAGAACTCAAAACACAACTAAGAGAGGCTGAAGACAATTGGGAAAAGAACTTAAAAATTAAGATAAGTCATCTGGAAACAGAGGCACTTGAACTAAAACAAGAAAATAGTGTCCTGAAAGCCAAAATCATCCAGCTGGAAAATGAGGCAAAGGAGATGAAAGATGAGGCAAAGGAGATGAAAGACGAGATAAAGAGGATGAAAGACAATCTTCAAAGAAACTCAGACCAGAAGGAAAAAGACGACCAAAAAGCCAAAGATGAAATCCAATCTTTAAGAACCCGAGTAAAACAACTAGAATCAAGTGACCTCACAAGGCAGCAGGACACTATAAAACAAAACAAAAAGAATGAAAAAATTGAGGAAAATGTGAAGCATCTCATTCACAAAACAGACAATTTAGAAAATCGTTCAAGAAGAGACAATTTAAGAATAATTGGACTACCAGAAGACCACGACAAAAGAAAAAGCCTGGACATAATACTAGAGGAAATTATCCAGGAAAACTGTCCCAAAATCCTAGAACAAGAGGGGAAAGTGGAGATTGAAAGAATCCACAGATCACCCCCTGTTTTTAATCCCCAACTGACAACACCAAGAAATGTTATAGCCAAATTCAAAAACAATCAGATAAAAGAACAGGTATTACAAGCTGCCAAAAAGAAACCATTCAGATACCATGGAAACATGGTGAGGATAACACAGGATCTGTCTGCATCCACACTGAAGGACCGAAAGGCATGGAATATGATATTCCGGAAAGCAAGGGAACTAGGCCTACAGCCAAGAATAAAATACCCATCAAAACTGACTATATTCTTACAGGGGAAAGTATGGTCATTTAACACAACAGAGGAATTCCAAGCATTCATAAATAAAAGACCAGACCTGAACAGAAAATTCGAAGTCCAACCACAGAATTCAAGAGAATCATCAAAAGGTAATTAAAAAAGAGGGGAAAAACAACAACAACAACAAAGGTTTTTTTTTAAGAGACTCAATAAGTTAAAATGATATGTATCCCTATAAGAAAAGAGGTCATTGGCAACTCTTAAAAACTGTTGCTATCACCTAAGCAGCTAGAAGAACTACACTCAGAGGGAACAGTGACAAACTGTATAGGATGAAAGGACAAGACATAAATAGGTATATAGAGATATGCATGCATAAATACATATACATGTGTATGTATATATATATATATATATACATGACTAAAGCTAAAAAAGAAAAGAGGTTATGACTAAAAGAAATGGGAAAAGAAACAAATGGGGGTAAATTTATATGTCACAAAGAAGCTCATGGCGGGAGGGGGGAGAACATCGATACACTGGAAGGGTAAAGAGGTTAGAGACAGGAAATATTCAACTCTTACGTACTTTGAAACTGACCCAAAGAGGGAAGAACAATCCAATCCATTGGGGAAGAGAATAGATTTGCGCCCTATAGGGGAGTAGAAGGGTAAAAAACAGACTGGTGGGGAGGGAAGCAGTACAAGGGAGGGAGAGGGTGGGGGGGTTTAAAAAGACTACAGGGGAAAATAAGGGAGGGAATTAGAAGGGAGGGGGGTAGAAAGGGAAATACAAGGGGGACTGATTTAAAGTAAATCACTGGACTAAAAGGTAGAGCTGAAGAAGAAAGGTTAGAATTAGGGAAGGATATCAAAATGCCAGGGAGTCCACAAGTGACAGTCATAACATTGAACGTGAATGGGATGAACTCACCCATAAAACGTAGACGAATAGCAGAATGGATTAGAATCCAAAACCCTACCATATGTTGTCTCCAAGAAACACACATGAGGCGGGTAGACACCCACAAGGTCAGAATTAAAGGATGGAGTAAGACCTTCTGGGCCTCAAGTGACAGAAAGAAGGCAGGAGTGGCAATCATGATATCTGATAAAGCCAAAGCAAAAATAGACCTGATCAAAAGGGATAGGGAAGGTTATTATATTTTGTTAAAAGGGACTTTAGATAATGAGGAAATATCACTAATCAACATATATGCACCAAATAATATAGCACCCAAATTTCTAATGGAGAAACTAGGAGAATTGAAGGAAGAAATAGACAGTAAAACCATATTAGTGGGAGACTTGAACCAACCATTATCAAATTTAGATAAATCAAATCAAAAAATAAATAAGAAAGAGGTAAAAGAAGTGAACGAAACCTTAGAAAAATTAGAATTAATAGACATATGGAGAAAAATAAATAGGGATAAAAAGGAATACACCTTCTTCTCAGCACCACATGGCACATTCACAAAGATTGACCATACATTAGGTCACAGAAACATGGCACACAAATGCAGAAAAGCAGAAATAATAAATGCAGCCTTTTCAGACCACAAGGCAATAAAAATAACGATCAGTAATGGTACATGGAAAACCAAATCAAAAACTAATTGGAAGCTAAACAATATGATACTCCAAAATCGTTTAGTTAGAGAAGAAATCATAGAAACAATTAATAATTTCATCGAGGAAAATGACAATGGCGAGACATCCTTTCAAACCTTTTGGGATGCAGCCAAAGCAGTAATCAGAGGTAAATTCATATCCCTGAGTGCATATATTAACAAACTAGGGAGAGCAGAGATCAATCAATTGGAAATGCAAATAAAAAAACTCAAAAGTGACCAAATTAAAACCCCCCAGCAGAAAACCAAACTAGAAATCCTAAAAATTAAGGGAGAAATTAATAAAATTGAAAGTGATAGAACTATTGATTTAATAAATAAGACAAGAAGCTGGTACTTTGAAAAAACAAACAAAATAGACAAAGTACTGGTCAATCTAATTAAAAAAAGGAAGGAAGAAAAGCAAATTAACAGCATCAAAGATGAAAAGGGGGACATCACCTCTGAGGAAGAGGAAATTAAGGCAATCATTAGAAATTATTTTGCCCAATTATATGGCAATAAATATACCAATTTAAGTGATATGGATGAATATATACAAAAATACAAACTGCCTAGACTAACAGAAGAGGAAATAGAATTCTTAAATAATCCCATATCAGAAAATGAAATCCACCAAGCCATCAAAGAACTTCCTAAGAAAAAATCCCCAGGGCCTGATGGATTCACCAGTGAATTCTATCAAACATTCAGAGAACAGTTAATCCCAATACTATACAAACTATTTGAAATAATAAGCAAAGAGGGAGTTCTACCAAACTCCTTTTACGACACAAACATGGTGCTGATTCCAAAACCAGGCAGGTCAAAAACAGAGAAAGAAAACTATAGACCAATCTCCCTAATGAATATAGATGCAAAAATCTTAAATAGGATACTAGCAAAAAAGACTTCAGCAAGTGATCAGAAGGGTCATCCACCATGATCAAGTAGGATTTATACCAGGGATGCAGGGCTGGTTCAATATTAGGAAAACCATCCATATAATTGACCACATTAACAAGCAAACCAACAAGAACCACATGATTATCTCAATAGATGCAGAAAAAGCCTTTGATAAAATACAACACCCATTCCTACTAAAAACACTAGAAAGCATAGGAATAGAAGGGTCATTCCTAAAAATAATAAACAGTATATATCTAAAACCATCAGCTAATATCATTTGCAATGGGGATAAACTAGATGCATTCCCAATAAGATCAGGAGTGAAACAAGGATGCCCATTATCACCTCTATTATTTGACATCGTACTAGAAACACTAGCAGTAGCAATTAGAGAAGAAAAAGAAATTGAAGGCATCAAAATAGGCAAGGAGGAGACCAAGTTATCACTTTTTGCAGATGACATGATGGTCTACTTAAAGAATCCTAGAGATTCAACCAAAAAGCTAATCGAAATAATCAACAACTTTAGGAAAGTTGCAGGATACAAAATAAACCCACATAAGTCATCAGCTTTTCTATATATCTCCAACACAGCTCAGCAGCAAAAACTAGAAAGAGAAATCCCATTCAAAATCACCTTAGACAAAATAAAATACCTAGGAATCTACCTCCCAAGATAAACACAGGAACTATATGAACAAAACTACAAAACACTCGCCACACAACTAAAACTAGACTTGAGCAATTGGAAAAACATTAACTGCTCATGGGTAGGACGAGCCAACATAATAAAAAATGACTATCCTGCCCAAACTTATTTATCTATTTAGTGCCATACCCATGGAACTCCCAAAAAATTTCTTTACTGATTTGGAAAAAACCATAACAAAGTTCATTTGGAATAACAAAAGATCAAGGATATCCAGGGAAATAATGAAAAAAAACACTAATGAAGGGGGCCTAGCAGTCCCAGACCTCAAACTATATTACAAAACAGCAGTCATCAAAACAATTTGGTACTGGCTAAGAGACAGAAAGGAGGATTAGTGGAATAGACTGGGGGAAAGCGACCTCAGCCAGATAGTATACGATAAACCCAAAGATCCCAGGTCTTGGGACAAAAATTCACTATTTGATAAGAACTGCTGGGAAAATTGGAAGACAGTGTGGGAGAGATTAGGAATTGATCAACACCTCACACCCTACACCAAGATAAATTCAAAATGGGTGAAAGACTTAAACATAAAGAAGGAAACCATAAGTAAATTGGGTAAACACAGAATAGTATACATGTCAGACCTTTGGGAAGGGAAAGACTTTAAAACCAAGCAAGACATAGAGAGAATCACAAAATGTAAAATAAATAATTTCGACTACATCAAATTAAAAGGCTTTTATACAAACAAAAGCAATGTAACTAAAATCAGAAGGAAAACAACAAATTGGGAAAAAATCTTCATAAAAACCTCTGACAAAGGTTTAATTACTCAAATTTATAAAGAGCTAAATCAATTGTACAAAAAATCAAGCCATTCTCCAATTGATAAATGGGCAAGAGACATGGATAGACAGTTTTCAGATAAAGAAATCAAAACTATTAATAAGCACATGAAGAAGTGCTCCACATCTCTTATAATCAGAGAGATGCAAATCAAAACAACTCTGAGGTATCACCTCACACCTAGCAGATTGGCTAACATGACAGTTATGGAAAGTAATGAATGCTGGAGGGGATGTGGCAAAGTAGGGACATTAATTCATTGCTGGTGGAGTTGTGAACTGATCCAGCCATTCTGGAGGGCAATTTGGAACTATGCACAAAGGGCGATAAAAGAATGTCTACCCTTTGATCCAGCCATAGCACTGCTGGGTTTGTACCCCAAAGAGATAATGGACAAAAAGACTTGTACAAAAATATTCATAGCTGCGCTCTTTGTGGTGGCCAAAAATTGGAAAATAAGGGGATGCCCATCAATTGGGGAATGGCTGAACAAATTGTGGTATATGTTGGTGATGGAATACTATTGTGCTCAAAGGAACAATAAAGTGGAGGAATTCCATGTGAACTGGAACAACCTCCAGGAAGTGATGCAGAGCGAGAGGAGCAGAACCAGGAGAACATTGTACACAGAGACAAACACACTGTGGTATAATCGAATATAATGGACTTCTCCATTAGTGGCGGTGTAATGTCCCTGCACAATCTGCAGGGATCAAGGAGAAAAAAAAACACTATCCAAAAGCAGAGGACAAACTGAGGGAGTAGAAACACCAAGGAAAAGCAACTGCCTGACTACAATGGCTGAGGGGACATGACAGAGGAAAGACTCTGAGCGAACACTCTGATGCAAATACTAACAACATGGCAATGGGTTCAAGTCAAGAACACATATGATACCAGTGGAATCATGCGTTGGCCACGGGGGGGGGTGGGAGGGAGGAAAAGAAAATGATCTTTGTCTTTAATGAAAAATGCATGGAAATGATCAAATAAAATACTATAAAATTAAAAAAAAAAAGAAATTGGTCTCTTTGCTATACCTTATATATGACTTTCCATCTTCCAGTCTTTGTACTGATTGCTCATGGATTCCATTCCCTCCTTATCTTTGTGACTTGGAATACCTGGTATCATGCAAATCTCAACTCAAATACCTCTTCTAATATAAGACATCTACTGATTCCCCTCCCCAGTTGTTTGTGCCATATTCCTGAAATTAACTTGAACTTTTATATATCCATATATCTATATGTACTCATATATATATATGTGTGTATATATTATATATATAGTTATGATGATCCAAAAGTCTTAATGAAGTTTTAAGTTATTATTATCAAAGTTTTAATAGCTACATATTGCATCAAAACATATGGGACACTCTGTTTAACATAGATGCTGTATTACCCCATAGCCATGGTGGGAAACCCATGGTACACATGCCAGTGGAGCACTAAGAGGTCTTTCTGTGGGCATGTGTGCTGTTATCCCAGCATAGAATTTGCCAGAGTTTGTTACTAGAAAGACAGAGGGATGAGGGGCTGAACTGCTCCCCTCCCTCTCTATAGGTGCCTGAGGACATTTCCCACATCACCCACCCTTCTAAAATTTTCACCAACACTGCACTATAGAATGTAACCTCCCTATTGAGGAGAGGAGAGGGAGAGTGTTTCATTTTGCCTTCATATTTCCAGCACCTAACATAATATCTGGCACATGGTATGTATGTAATAGATGACTATTGATTTATTTATAAAAGAAACATTTTGTAGGTACTGAAATTATTGCTTCAACTGAATCTTTATTTTTAATGAAAATAATTCCCCTTTTCTGATGTGCACTGCATCTCTTTCACAACTAGGTAACAAAATAGAGCATTGAGTCTGGAGTCAGGCAGACCTGAATTCAAATGTGGTCTCAGACATGAACTGTGTGACACTGGACAAGTCATTTAACCTCTGCCTAATTCAATTTCCTCAACAGTAAGGTAGGGATAATAATAGCACCTACTTCACAGGACTGTTTAAGAATATATTTGTAATAAGAAAATATTTGTAAAGCACTTAGTGTACTATATAAATGCACATATATATATATAGCACATGGTACTATATAAATATTAGTTATTATTTTTATTTTTCTTAACAACTATAAAAAGTCACCGGGAAAAAGTATTATTATTTTACAGGTCAAAAAACTGGATTTCATGAAAGTTCAAAGAGCTCTCCATATCTACATAATACTTTTGCACTTGGAGTTAAGAAATGTAGATTCAATAACTAAAACTCTTTACATTCTACCACCCTGTTCAAACACTTTTAGAATATATCCAGTTACATAGGGAAGAGATGAGAGCACAAAATGGTACATTGCTATTTGAATCCGCACAAAGAAGAATAATAAGAATGTCTCAAGTGAAATAGATGCTAAGGTCTTTATCTGGATCTGAGACCTTATATTTAAAGATTGAGTTGGATCCTTTGGAATAGTCAGATAAGAAACTACTCAACTTTCACAGTGAGCAGACAATTGACTGATGATAATAATGGTGACACTGTCAAAAGTGAATTGATGAAATACTGTTTGCCCCCTGAAATACACAGTAGATAGTAGATTTTACCCCCTCCTCCCACTCTCCCAGGAGGCTATCACAGATTTTTTTCAAAGCTCCTAATACTGTTTTCAATAGAAATAAATTGTTCATTGCAAATATGGGTACAACTGTTACAATTGTTATGGAAAAGTAAGTGAAAAGACTCCATGAAAGCTAACTCCCGGGAATATTCTCTCTCTCTCTCTCTCTCTCTCTCTCTCTCTCTCTCTCTCTCTCTCTCTCTCTCTCTCTCTCTCTCTCTCTCTCTCTCTCTCTCTCTCTCTCTCTCTCTCTCTCTCTCTCTCTCTCTCTCTCTCTCTCTCTCGTTTTCATGGTACTAATGGGTTGTTTCTTATTTGATGAAATACTTGTCATAATTTATATAAGAACAAGTAGCTAAAGGCCAATATAAGGGAACATTCAGATGACCCTGGTATATGGAAGACTACGGCAGCTGACATTTGAATCATTACATTTGAAGAGATCAAAGTTATTTCTCTGTCTTTTCATTTACTGATGGAGTTATTCTGTCTTTTTATTATATTTTTTGTTTTTGAAATGGTCATATCTCTTCTCAGAGAACTTTGTTAATTCCTTAAAATGAGGAAAGTGATAATGGATCAATAAATTAATAAGCATTTATTAATTATCTATCATATGAAGATGTTAGTGAAACATTCTCTGTGCTCAAGGAACTTACAGTGTATCTGAGAAGACCATCACATTTAGGCATATTATATATATTTATTTTTATACAAAACAGGTACTATGTAATTTTGAGGCAAAGGCACTAATAGCTGGGGAGATCAGAAAAGATCATATAGAAGCTAGTGCTTAAGCTGAATTTTGAAGGAAGCCAGGGAGCCTAGGAAATAGATGTGAAAAGGGAGCACATAAGTATTGAGATTAATGATAGAATGTAATGTTCATTATGGTGAAGGCCTTGATGATAATAATGATTAATTTCTAAGGTACCTTTTAGCTTTGACATTCCATGGGCACATGATTTTTCAAAGGACAGAAAAACAAATTGGGTCCTATAATAGTCTCACATATATATATATATGAAGAAAGAAGAGCCTCAGCTGGGTTAACTCAAAAATGGTGAATCCAGTAGTTACCATAGTCAAAATGGGGTGGTGCCAATTGAGAAGAATCAGATTCTATCACTGTGCTTCCTCGGTTTAGACCAAATGTACAGCCTAAAGGACAGACATAATAAATGTGGAATATATGAAAAAGGCAAGAAAATAAGACAGGAACCAGAAATAATCAGAAAAATGAAATGTCATTGAACAGAAAAGACTTTGATGCCTATTGAATCCATGTGGAAAAGCAGAATAGAGTGATATTCTTGGTCTCCTGATTATTGGTGTAAAGATCCTTCCAAAAGAATGTGGATAATATTAAAACCTTTGTTACAGGATATATCAACTTAAATGTTTGAGACCTTTCTAAATGAAAATTTGTTGAAGAAATTGAGGGTGCCTAGTCTTCAGAAGAGATTTATGGGAGTCAGTAAAGCTGCCTTCAAATACTTTTCAGATTATGGCATAGAATCAGGAATACCCTTGTATTTTGCTTCGGCTCAGAGAGAATAATTTAAGCAACAGGTGGAAGTTGCAGAGAGATTTTGGATGGATAGAAAAATAAAACTTTTAAACAATTAGAATTGTTCTAAAAGGTATTTAGTGTTTTTTTTTTCTTCTTTTATATCCTAGATTCCTTTGGCAGTCTGGTGAAGCCTATAGGACCCCTTCTTAGAATCATGTTTTTAAATTCATAAAATAAAACATAGGATGATAAAAGAAATCAATGCTATTGAAATAGTTATAAATACATACGTTTAAAAGAGGTTCTCATTCATTAAACATTTGTTATTTACATTCTCTGTAGCAGGCAGTATTCTAAGTACTTTAGATATAAAGAAAAGGTTAAGTTATTCCCTGCTCTTGAGAATCTCACAATTTAATGGAGGAGATAACATGCAAATAAAGAAGTTTAAACAAGTTGTTGGCAGTTTAAGTTGGGGGGAAAATCACCAAGGAAGGGATAAGAAACTTTTTTGTTGATGTTATGGGTTCCCTTTAGTTCCAAGGAAATTCTAGATAATCAATCCCCTTGGCGATATTGTGGAGAAGATTCTTGGGTTTGTTAGACCAGATAGTGTCATCTTCCTAATTCTAACATTTTTTGATTTGAAAAGGTATTGTACAATATGGTGAATAACATGGAGAGAGGGACAAAGCATAAATTTCCAAAGGGATCAAAACCCTGAAACAATGACAAAGAGACTTGCTTACCTGTTTCAAAATTTAACCAATGGGTAGTTGTGCCCCTCAGTCCCTCTCCAAAGTCCATATCCAATTTTTCACATCTTCTCTCCTTCTTAAAGCAGAAACTGTCCTTTTACTTGACTGCAACCATTGTCTCTTTTGGCAGCTCTAGAGTATTTTTAATGAGTATGAGGAAACATTGGGTACATTTTGGGGTCCTTGCTAGTCTGAACAAAGTAGGCAGATGTCAGAATTTCTAGTGAAACATAAATGTGTGTATATACAGAGAACACCAACGCCAACAGAATATACATATACAACAGATTTATAGGAGGGAATGAAATCACTTTTGTTTTCTGATGGCTAAGATTAAAATTGGATTTGTGGGCAACTTCCTTAAAAAAAAAGGCAACAAACACTTTCCAAACATTAAGTAATATATAAAGACTCTAATATAGTTTTTCTTCCAGGACATAAGCCCTCATGCAGAGAAAAAGAAAAGCATAAAGGAGAATGAAACAAGCAGTTATTCTAAAGGTTTTCTGGGAGCCTGCAGGTATATATCAAGTATTGGTTACCGGATAAGGACTTCTGATGTCTGTTTGAAGACAGCTTTCTTCTTCTCATCTAGAAGAAAACAGAAGAAGAATAGTGTGACAGCTTCAAAGCATGAGGTTGGAAAATGCAGTAAATCACACATTGTATAGACACTGATTCTTCCAGTTATATTGTGAGTTATTTTTTTAAACTAGGATCATGGGCTTAGAAAAAGAAAAATAATGCCAATGATGGACACCTTTGGCATTGACAAACTTATAGGAAAAAAACTAGAAGCAAAGTTGGTGCCCATAAATTGGACAACGTCTAAACAAATGGTGGTATAAGAATACAATGAGGTATTATTGTTCCATAAAAAAATCCAAAAAAGAAACAAAAAAAAATTCTTGCAGTGAACAGGGAAGCAAGGGAGTGATAATACCAAAAGCTAACATTTATGTTTTGTCTTAAAGTTTTAAAGTTTGCAAAGTGCTTTCCTTTTATGATTTCAGTTGATCCTGCACTATGAATGTAGCTTTCTAAGTAAGAGTTTATGAGCCTGATAATGAAGGAACAAAGTAAGGAGAATCAGGAGAACAATATAATCCACAATTACAATAATAAAAAACACTAACAGGCTTCTGAACTCTGATTTTTAGTAATGACCAATCTCAGCCCCTGAAAATTGTTGAAGAAATGCATCTTCTTTCAGAAGAGAAGTAGAGATGCTATGTTCACAGATTATGATATATACCACAGGTGTCAAACTTGCAGCCCCACTGGAGTATGTGGCCACACAACACCCTGAGTGCAACCTGATTCAAATTAAAATGAAATTGGGAAATATTTTAAAAAACACATTAAAACAAAATTGAAAGTAGATAATATTAATCTGAATTTTTAAATAAATATGAAGTCTTCAGGATTTGTTTCCATTTACTACCACTGGTATATAATCAGATATAGTCCCTATGTTAATCAGTTTTGCTCAATTTTTTCCCTCTTTTAAAAGTTCAATGAAAATTAGGCAAAATTAGGAATTGAATAAAAGAAAAACTAAAAAAGTATCAATGAAATATTAAAAACAAAATAGTTTTGAGTCAGTAGGAGCAAAGTAGTTGACATTTTTAGATAAAAGAAATCTAACTGCAAGATTATGAAAGCTTAAAAACAAAGAGTCAAGGTAGATTAACAAGTCTATCTTCATTTTGACGTGAAGAAAGCAAGACTCAGAGAAATGAAGTGGATTGTATAAAGTCATATAGTTAGTTTTGGACACAATCAGTACAAGAACATAGTTCTCTTGACTCCCAGACTGCTGGGCTTTCCAATATAGAATCTTGTTTTGATTTATTTAATGCTAATATTCATAAGTGCAAGGCAGAATGAAACATTGGCTTAGTGTAATATGTGAGAAACGGAGTAAATCACACATAATGGAATATAAAGTTAAGTCCTGAGAATCTCAGAAAAGATACTGTACTCACCTACAATAAGAGTGCACTGTTTCCCTCATCAATTTATGGCTTTGTGGTCCTGGCTTGCACTTATCTTAAGGACTAGGTATAAATCCATAACAGTGCAGTTAAGTTTGCAGGTCTTTCTAGAAAATGGGATGCTCTAAGGGAACCTGATATTCAAGTGCTACATTGCTTTGCCTTTTATGACTTAGCTTATCAAAAAAAAAAAAGTAACAATATCAGTTTCCATGGGAGATATGGAAGCCAAATGGCTGTTCCTTTAAATCCCTAAATAAGCTCTAGGATCAACACTCTCACGACCTTGAAGATAGAAAACACATTCATCTTCCTGATACTGTGCTTGTGAACAAAAATGCATTTTACTTTTCTCCTATTAAGCCATCCTCATGCAAAGGATAGAGGCAGCACAGTATAGAGCAGTAATCTTCAAACGTTTTTATTCTTGTACCCCTATAAGTTAAAATAATTCTCAGCATCCACCAAATAAATATATATTTCTTTAGTTATAGATGTTTCTGATTGGCAATTAGGGAAAATATCTAATTCCAGCTTTGGCAGGAGACAGTTGGGTAAGCCACTTGAATACCAGATCATTTATAAACTTCCTTCCAATTATGACATTTTATGACTAACATTCATAGTAAAACCTAAAATAACTAAATGGGATAGGGTCCAAGACTTCCTGTTCAGTCATTTTTCAGTCCTATCTGACCTCAGTTTTTGCTGTTGTTGTTGCTGTTGTTGTTTTTGGCAGAGATACTGGAATTGCCAGTTCCTTCACCAGATCATTTTATAGATGAGGAAACTGAGGCAAACAGGGTTAAATGATTTGCCCAGGACAGCACTGCTAGTTAGAATCTGAAGCTGATTTGAACTCAGGTCTCCCTGACTCCAAGAATGGCACTCTATCCACTGAACTATCTACCTTCTCAAGGACCAGGGGTCTTTCTTAGACTTTATTCTACTTGGTACCAAATTAAATTACATCAAATTTTCATATGCGTGGTTGTTTGTGTTGTTGACTGAAACTGGGATTTCACTGGGATTTCTTAGGTGAGAAAATTTCTCTTCCTGATGCATATTAGCAACTATCCTATAATTTGTAACCTTAGTGTAGGCGCTTGGCAGTGAGAAATTATGTAACTTCCTTAGGGTCCTGCTCCGAATGGCCAACAGAAAACTTAACTGAAAAGGAACTTCATGAGGGCTCTGGGAAGGAGAAATGAATTTCTAGTAGCCAGATTCTGTAGAAACACACACTTACATATCTACATGTATGTATGTATATTTAAATACATACATATATATTCACTTATTTGCAAGAGGATAACCCAGGCTTTGGGGGAATGATTTTACAAAAAAATATTATTACCTTAGTAAATATGGCTTTCTAGAAGCTAATTGAATCCAGCTAATTATTATTGGAAGACAAACACATTAGAATTGACTGTTGTAGCATGCAGATTTTAGCCAGTAAAGGATATGAGGCCATTTCTCTGAGAATAACCGTGTTTTTAATGGGGGTATTCAATTCCCACTCACAAAAAATGGATCCTTTTTGTTTAGCTACCTCCATGAAAAAGAAACTGATAAAGTCCTTCCTTTTGCTTATAAAGGGAGTTGTGTCCTTTTTCTGATTGGCCTGACAGTTTGACCTTTGAACCTCTTGTGACAGTCTCCATGAAGACCTCAACTTATCCTTCATTATTTCATTACAGGGGAAGTGAGTCTTTGCCTTATCCCAGAAGACACCAGTCCCTGAGCCTTGGCTGACCAAGGTACTTTCAAAATGAGTGAAAGTTCATCATTGCTGATTAGCCCTGCCTATAATCCTTTTACGATTTTAGCAAAAGAAATAAATTCACAGAAATTAAAGGAATTACAATAGGCAGTGAGGAAAGAAAGTTATCTCTCTTTGAAGATGATATTATGATACATAGAAAACTGGAGAGAATTAAATAAAAAAACTAGGAATAATTAGCAACCTTAGCAAAATACAGTATACAAAATAAATCCACATAAATGATCAGCATTTCTATTTACCATCAACAAAGCACAATAGCAAGAAATTAAAAAAAGGAAATTCCACTAAAAAACAAAACAAAACAAAACTGTAGACCAGGGGCAGCTGGGTAGCTCAGTGGATTGAGAGCCAGGCCTAGAGATGGGAGGTCCTGGGTTCAAATATGGCCTCAGATACTTCCCAGCTGTGTGACCCAGGGAAAGTCACTTGAACCCCATTTACTAGCCCTTACCACTCTTCTGCCTTGGAACCAATACACAGTATTGATTCCAAGATGGAAGGTAAGGGTTTAAAAACAAAAAAAAAAAACCCAAAAAACTATAGATCATATATACCTACCAAAACAAACCCAAAAAGCTTATGAACCTAAGTACATAACAGCTTTCACACAAATAAAGGCAGACTTAAAACAACTGGGAAAAAAAAAACAAAACAAAGCATTGATTGTTCATAAGCTAATAAAAATGATGATCCAATCTAAATTAATTTACATATTCAATGCCATACCAAACTACCCAAAACTATTACATAAAGCTAGAAAAAAATTACAAAATTGATCTGCAAGAACAAAAGGCCAAAAATATGAAGAGAACCAATGAAAAAAAATGAAAGAAGGAAGCTGAGCCTTATCAGATCTCAAACTATACTCTAAAGCAGTAATTATTAAAACAATATGGTACTGGCTAAGAAAGAGGGTACTGGATCAATGGAATAGGCTAGGTAATCAGCACATACTAGTTAACAACCATAGTAACCTGGTGTTCAATAAACCTGAAGATCTAAGCTTTGAAAGGAAGCACTTATTTGACAAAAAGTGCTGGGAAAAGTAGAAAATGGTATAGCAAAAAGTAGATAAAGACTGTAATGATGGGGAGTAAAGGAAAAAAAATTGGGGGAAATTGGAATGTAGGAACAATAGTTGGACACAACAAAGACTCCTGGGAGATTCTCCTGAAGGGGGAGACTTGAGGGCAGAGACACAGAAGGGAGTGGAAGGAGGAGCTGTTTCTCTGGGCCATTTTTCAAGACCCTGTGGAGATTTCTGACACTGAAAGAAATCTTAACATCATGGGTTCCTGTTTAAAACATCACTGGTTCCTGTTAAGAAAACTTAATTTCTCTGAAGACTTTCATTCCATGAACTATTGAGATAGATACTGACTCAAATCAGTGAGCAGTGTTTATATATATATATATATATATATATATATATATATATATATATATGCTCCCCTTTTTAGAAAAAGTTTTAGGGAGACCTAAAAATCCATCTATCCTCTTCCCCTTTACCACAATCAACAATTAAACCAAATAAGCAATCAGATAGCGAATTCAATCTTGTTTATTTACTTCTAGCTAGTAAGCCCATTGGTAGACTCCATCTTGTTGCCAGTTTTCAAGTAGACACAAGGAGGAGACTTGTGAATGCCCCAAAGCAGTGTATATTTGGATTGAGGTCCCACATACCTCTTCTTGTAGAGAAGACTTCCCTGTCACTGTTGAGGGCAATCACAGCCACTAAGGGGCAAGCCTTTACTGAGGGGAGATCTCCATTTTTGTCTCCCTCAAATAATTCAGGGATTGTGGGAGGGAGTAATGAGGGCAGCCATTTTTATCAACCCTTTTCTCACTGCCTTTAACCCTCAGTTCTCCATCTAAGGAGTATAAGTCCCTCAAAATTACAAGACCAACATCTCACACAAAATACTGAGATAAAATGAAAATGGACACTTGATCTAGAAATAGAGGGGGACACCATAAACAAATTGGGGGAACACAGAAAAGTTTATCAAGACTTATGGATAAGGGAAGAACTTAAGAACAAACAAGAAAAAGAGAACATTATGAAAAATAAAATATATGATTTTGATTACATTAAATTAAAAAGTTTCTGTACAAAGAAAAAGAATACAACCAAGATAAGAAAGGAAACAAGAAATTTGGGAAAAAAAATTTTAAAGCAAATGTCTATGATATGATCTAATCTTTCAAATACATAGAGACCTGAGTTAAATTTATAAGAATACAAAGCTTTCCCTAGTTGACATATGGTCAAATAATATGAGCAGGTAGTTCTCAGATGAAGAAGTTAAAAGTATTTATAGTCACATAAAAAATGCTCCAAATCACTATTGATTAGAAAAATGTAAATTATAAGAGTTCTGAAATATCACTTCATACCTATCAAATTGGCTAAGATCCAAAACAAAAATGGTAAAAATCTTGGTGAGGTTGTAGGAAAACCAGGACACTAATACACTGTTGGTAAAACTCTGAACTAATACAGCCATTATGGAGAGTAATATAGAACCCTGCCCAAATGGCCATAAAACTATACAATACCAATACTGGGTTTGTATCCCAAAGAGACAAGAGATAAAGCAAAAGGACATATTTGTATGAAAACATTTTTAGCAGCATTCTTTGTAGTGGCAAAGAATTAGAGACTGAAGGGGTTTCCATTTATTGGGGAATGGTTGAACAAGTTGTGCTATATGGTTGTAAGGAAATACTACTGTGCCATGACAAATGATAAACAGGATGAGTTCAGAGAAAACCTGGAATAATTGATAAAAAGTGAAGTGAGAACCAGAAGAATATTGTATATAACAGAAATATTATTCTATGATCAACTATGAAAGACTAAATTATTATTAGCAAAGCAAATCCCTAAGGTATCCATGAGAAACTCATGATAAAAAATCTTATCCATAGCCAAAGAAGGAATTGCTGGAGTCTTACTGCAGATCAAAGCATGCCATCTTCCATTTTATTTCCTTTATGAGTTTTTCATTTTATGTGTGATATATCTTCTGTCATAATATGAGCAATATGGAATCATATATCACATGAAATCACTTGTATAACCTTTATCAAACTATTTGCCATCTTGGGGGTGGATAGGGAGGGAGGGAGAGAATATGAATCATAAAATGCCAGAAAATAATTATCAAAAATTATTTCTATATGTAATTAAAAACAAGTTAAAAAAAGAAAGAAAGAAGGTTCAAACTCAGTTTGATAGCCTGTGGGGTTGGGGAGAATTATAAGCCTACCTTGGGAGGAGGGTAAGAGAAAAAATTATCTCATAATCCAATATTAATTTTCCTCATTGTGAATGACAATTCCAGAGACTCCCAACTCCTTAAAATGGCTCCTTTAACAATAAAGGATAAAGAAGTTAATTGTCCTCTACAGATCCTTACCCACCAGGGTAAGCTTGAGCCGGGGAATCAGTCAGTGAGGGATACTACAGATGCTTTTTTTGGTTGCAAGATTATATAAGAAACAGAGAACTTTAAGTCTTCTCTTGCCTTTCTCTTAATGCTGTAAAATATGTCAGACAGCTATGCTTTGGGAGCCAGAAAACACCAAGAAATTACTTGATCTCAATGGAACACTGACTGGGAAATATACCAGATTACTGTCTGAGAACACCAGAGAATGATACCTGAAAAATCATCGTTCTAGGGCAACAGAAACCAATACTAAACTTTCAAGTGCCAACAACTGGGAGAACACAGGGAAAAGCCATACCAAGCTACTGGCAGTGAGCAGTAATCACAATATGAGCTTACGTCTTTTTACAAATTTATTTTTATTCTGTTTTTCCCAGATTACATTTAGATACAATTTTAAAATGATGTTTTGAAATTCATATTCTCTCACCTGCTCAAAGCAACAGGTAATACATGTATTATCATGCAATATGTATTTCCATATTTGTCATATATTAGAAAAAAATAACTCATGAAGGGAATGAAGTGAAAAATGGTATGCTCCAATCTGCACTAAGATTATATCAGTTCCTTCTATGGTGGTGAATAACCTTTTCCATCATGGGTCCCTTGGAGTTATATCCTTGTAATATTGATAATAGTTGTCATTTACAGTTGATCAGCATTTAGTATTGCTATGATTGTGAATAATGTTCTACTGGTTGTGCCCACTTCACTCTGTATCACTTTATAGAGGTCTTTCCAGGTTTTTTCTATTTATCATTTCTTATGACACAATATTATCCATCATTATATCCAACAGCTTGTTCAGCCATTCTCCAGTTGATGGACATGCCTTCTGTTTCCATTTCTTTACCTCCACAAATGGATATAAATATTTTTGTACACATCGGTTCTTCCCTGCTATCTTTGATCTCTTTGACATACATATTGCTGGGTCAAGTTATACAAAGTTTTATAGCCTTTTGTAATGGCTCTAAATTGCTTTCCTGAATGGTTAAATTAAGTTCATGGCTTTACAAACAGTGTATTAATGTCCCATTTTCCCTTATCCCCTCCAACATTTATCATTTTCCTATTTTTTCATATTAACCAATCTGATAGGTCTGAGGTGGTGTCTCAGAGTTGTTGTTTTCTTTGCATTTCTCTAATTAATAATGATGTTTTCATTTGATTAAAGATTGGTTTAATTTCTTCATCTGAGCATTGCCTGATCATATACTTTGGCCATTTATCATTTGGGGAAATGGCCTCACATCTTTTAACAATTTTAAAAGTACTTTCTTTCCTCTGAGATAGGTAGTATGAGGATTATTATTCCTAGATTAAAACACAGGAAATAAACTAAAAGAAGCTAGATAGAGATGACTTAGAGTTTTAAATTAGAATCTGTTCCCCTAAAAAATACAATTCCCAACACCCCACTCTCCTTGTCATGTTACATGCTGACATAGGGAGATTATAAACTTTTTGTAGCCCCACCTCTTGTACTTTTGACCTGATCAGTTTGGTGGAGGTGGCATGAGGTGAGTGGCACGAGAATCTATTCATGTGGCCTTATTTTTGTTAGATAATTACCTTCTTATTCTTTTACTTCAAGTGATAATTCATAAACCTTATAAAATATAATAGTTGGAGGGTTGGATATTAATTTAAATCCTGCATTTATGGTGACCAGAAGTGGGGTTTGGAACCCTTAATTCTCTATAAGTAAGTAGATTAGTTTGAAAAGAAACCCCATTTCTCCTCCCTCAGCCTTTTTGCCCCACCCCCCTTAGAAATTCAAGTGGCGTGCTGCTGCTACCACTGCCACCGGCACTGCCACATCTCTTGAACACACAAGCTGGGAGTCCTTGCAAGCTGCTTTCTGGGTGGTTGGTAAAGTATAAACCAGTTTCCCTTACATTGCCAACAGCTAGGAAGCCGGGGTATTTCATTTAGGCAGGAATCAGCCTCCTAAAGACTTTTACCTGGGAAGACCCTCTTAACTCCCCTGCGCTCATGGGTCTTAAGTGTGTAGTAGTTTAGGGCTAAGAGAGCCTTTTAGATTAGCAACAGCCTAATAGTGAATCATACACGCTGCCTACCTCATTTACCTCCCAGGTAGATTTTAAACTGACCCTGGGGGTTTTCACACTCCTGGCTGAGAGGGTGGACACTAAAACCTAGCACAGGAGGGGCGTATGTGTTGGGGCAGCTTGTAGCTCAGTGGATTAAAGGCCAGATTTTGGAAATTAGGCTCTGGTATCCTGACCAAACATCAGGTGCAGCCTGTAGTCTATACTCTCCCAGACTAGCTCAGCTAAGTGGCTCTGAGGAGTTTTTACCTTCACTGTACCTAAAATAGAAAGATTTCACTTTCCCTCATTAACTTAGCCTCTGACTAAAGCCTTTCAGAGTCCTCTATTCAAAGGCTGATTGGGATGTATCTCCATCTACTAGCCTTGCGAGGTCTTTACTCCTAGCCAGTACATAACTAAGCTAATGCCACCTTGGACAGGAAGTAGAATTGCAAGCATGGTCTACTCTTTGAAAGAGCAGAGCTTTACCAAAGTTTTAGGATGCCTTTTCTTGCTGCTGTTTCTGGGTGTAACAACTGAATACTTCGTGATTAGCTTGAGTAATCCTGAGATTCAGGGGGAGATTCATTTTCTTACATCCCCTTGTCATTTTGACCTACCCAGTCTCTGCGACACACCCAATATGTAGTTTGTTCACACTATGCCTAGTGTGGGTATGAGGAACCCCAGAAATATGATCAAAGGAATCTAGATGGATGATGATACTAGATGATACTGGAAAAGAGAAGGAACCTTAAAGAGTCTAGAGGTGAATTTTTAGCTTTTCAAACTCCATTGCTAACTGTTTCAGTTTGTTCCTTTCCAAATAGTGAAGAAGTCTCTAACACAGCTATTGGAATTGGAGAAAAGGACACTTGAACTCAGTGCCTGTATCCTGTCACATATATTGTATTTGTTGATTGTTTTAAGTTTTAATTTTGGTTGTTAAGTTCATATATTAATCTAATATGTTCTATTACACTATGTCACTTTCTGTTACTGTGTTTTGGCCATTAGTTATATGTGCTTTTACATTGTCTTTATTTGTAGCTCCCCCTATGACTGGACTGGAGAAAATACAAGTCTAAAAGCCCATAGTCTACTTGGACAATTCCTTTTCTGTGGCAAAACCATTAGTCCTTATGGATGCTGGGTTTGTCATCAGATCCAGTGAGGTCACATGTTGCCTAAATGGCCTCTTCTTCCTTTTTGCTTTATTAATTGTCACATAGATGATGATGGGTGGATTCCATCAAACTGGTTATAACCTATATACAACCTTTGGAGAATTTAATGACCTAAAATTTTAAATTGATTTTAAGGGGTTTTCATAAGTCATATTTTTAGATATCTAGGAGCACTACTACCTCTGACTGATCATTTGCCTGCCTTTGAGTTGTTTGTTAAAAAAGGGAAGGGTCCATGTAGTTGTTGAAGTGAAGTGAAATAGCACTATTGTATTCCCTACCTCCACATTTATAAAAATGTAATGGATGAGACATCAGAAGTGATTTTCACTATTGTATTCCTTGCCTCCACATTGAAATGTATGGGACATATAAAAACATGTTTTTTACAGCTATTACAGTCTCATACCAAAGGAGGGTATGTTTCCCAAGAAGCCTGGTTACCTTGTGATGGGTTATAATTTCATCCAGGAGGTGGGAAGGTTTCCCCAGGGGGCTTTGTAACCACTAGACAAGTTTATATATATTTGTAACTCTTCAGCTTACTCAACCCTTCCACCAGAATGATCTAGATTCTTGGTAACATTTTAGGCCCAAAAAGGTTTTCATCAGCACTACAGAAGTTGTGGGTTATTTTTATTTTTATTCTTTTTTGCTTTTTTTCCCCCCTGGGCTCCTCTGCCACATTTCGGAATAATGGCAGTAATAGACTTTGTTAAAAATATCTCAGCCAGGGTTAAAAGGTTGGCTAGATATGGCAGACTTGTGATAAGTATCCATGATCTTCAAAGTTTTATTTTTTTTTAATGTCACACAGCAATAAAAATGAATCCTATATGATAGTGGGTTTGTCTGTTATTGTCATTAAATGGATTCTATGATTTGGGTATTTGGGTATTTCTTTGAATGTGCATTACCTGTTTTGCTACTGTTTTTAAAAGCTGTTAATAAGTGAAAATGATTTGTACTCATACTGTGGAGCATGGTCAAGTTAAAAAGGAAATAGATCTCATTTTTGGGCAAGAAACCTTTGTATTGCACCTCTCCTGGGTAAACACAATGTGTCATTGATTATAAACTATATACTTTTGATCTTAAAAATTATTATTATTTTTCCTTGTATTTACTGTATTTGAGTTTTCTTTTTTCTCTCATTTTTTGTACTTGAATCACATATTACCAGTATTAATGTTTTTTTTTATTTTGCACTAAATTTATAATATCCATTAGTCCTAATATTAATGCGTACCCAAAAGCTTTAGACTAACCTTTAAGACTTTAGAAAAGACTTTAGAAGACTTTAGAAAACCTGCCATTTTTTGTTAAATGTTATGGGACTTTGATTAATAATTGTGTCTGATTCTAGGAGTAGGGACCACCAAAGAGCCATTATGCAGTGCCAAGAAGTACAAGGTCAAAGGAGACCAACCAATCCCAATGGGATTGATGAGAATGTGCACCAAGACAGAGGACTTGTTTTGCGATTGAAGGAAGCAGGTGTTTGACAATATCAGATACAGGATTTCCCCATGCAAGTTTCAGACAAAGTACCTTGACTTAACTATAATTCTGGCACCCCTATCCCTGAAGAGTGAAGGTAAAACCAGACCAGGGAATATTTCCCATTTACTGCAAAAGTCTAATCCTTTTTCTGTCTCTCATAAGTGTAACAATTTTCTGTAGTCCTGGTTGCTAATTGCCTAAATGTATTGCTGCAATGGTCCTAAAGGCTTGTGGGACATAAATCACTTTATTGGGCCCTGATTCTAGGACCTGTTATGGGCTTATTCTTGCTTACTCATAATTTTTTATATACTATTAAATTTTGATTTTTTTTCCTTTTCTTCTATTTGGTTTTCTTTATGCTTTTGACTTCCTTTTTACAACTGATTCACATACCTCATAACTCAGCTATATATTTCTTACTCTGTTCTGTGTGTTTGTCAACACCTTCCTCATGGGAGATTGTATTATTGTCATAAAATTCTAGTTTTTTCTTGTTCGAGAGTAATTTTAGGATAAGAAACTTGCTTTCTTCTCAAATGAAGGAAGTGAACTGTTTGGAAAGGTGCCATGGAGATGCCTGCAGAAATCTCACACTGCACCAAAGGATCCAGAATGAACTTTGGGATATATTGAAATTGAACTGTGAGGGGTTTAAAGCATTTATTTTGAATAACTCTTATGACAAAGAGGACTGTCCCCTACCTGGCTTTTTGTCAATACACCTAGCAATCATTGGTTTTGTTCTCTTTCTTTTTTATTCCCCTCTTATCCTCAAATGATTGTGATTTCCTTTTAGAAAGTGCAATATTGTATGTACCTCTAGTTATAGATCTTTAAAGATGTTAGTTGGTTATATATACCATAAGGATGATATTAGGAAAAAAAAGTATTTTTTTATTAGTTTAGAGATAAGAAGTAAAGTGGCTGGCTTGAGAAAAGAATTGGAGTTTGAAGCAGAGCTGAGAGAGCATGCTAATTTCAATTATTGACAGTTATAACAATTTTTCTGTGTCAACTACTAGCAGTTGGGAGTTGGCACTATCACAGAGACTATCAGGGCTGGAGGAAGTAACATCTTTGCTTCTCTCTCTGTCTGAGGGAAAGATCTGAAGGAACTTAGTATTTTCCTTTTCCAACTTGCTAAACACTATTGATTATCTATTGTGATTTTTTTATAGATTGATTTAACTCTGAGAAGACCAAAGAAAGATCTAGTCTTTGGTTTGGACTCCGAGTCTGTTAAGGTTCAGAATCTGTGAAGATTAAATTTAATTCTCCAATGATTGTGAAAATGAAATTAATTAACTCTCCGCTGATTGCAAAGATTTAAGTTGTAACACAGGCCTCTTTTTCGATTTTAATCCCCAAAAATTTAAACACCCTACTTAAAAGTTGAGTATGAAGATCTGCCCATTTTCGATCTAATCACCAAAAGTGTAAACATCCCACTTAATCATTGAGTGGAAGGTCTTGACCTATGTGTGTTAGTGATGAATCAGAATTAACTGACTGCCTTCTGGGCAATCCTAGAGCACAGTGTCAACTATGATTGGTAGATGTAAAATTAGGGGAAGACACAGGAAGTGATGCAAGAGAAAATGTTTTTAAAAGGGAGTGACAACTTCATGAAGAATTAGTTGAGGCTGGTGAAGAGGGGCAGAAGAATCTGCTGACAGGACTTGAGACCCTGTTCTTTTAGACTGACACGTGGTGAGTGAAAAGCTGACACTTAACTACTGAATATTCAGAAAAGACTAACCTCAGGAGAGATCTATCCTTTTGAGAGAGATGCCCTGCATCCCCAGGGTCTCAGCTACAAGGGCCAAGGCCTCTCTGGTTAAGAACTAACTCTTCCTGGCCCAGGGACCAGGAGTAAATTACTTAGTGTTTAGGCTAGATATCTTACCTTATCCTCTCTCTGATTCTTACTTCACTCATTCTACATTTTGTAAATAAAATCTCTTTGGAATTGATTAATTCCTGGCAACCACACTCTTCAATAATCAAGTCCAACCCTTTTAAAATTAACCCCATTTCCCCCTTACAAATTCTAACTTGATTCCTGTTGAGTCTCAACCAGCTAGCCTTTGCTATTTTATAATTTGAAGGTGACGTTAAGAATTATAAGTATAATAGTGGTAGTTTTTATTTAGAGAGTATAAATTTAGGTTAGTCAGATTAGGGAGGATAAGTGAAGCCTGTGAAACACAGGAAAAGTGGTTCCTTGAGGGATCAGGGAGTTTATTTGGGTGGATTTAGAATCCCTTAGAATTAGAAATCCTTGTTATTTTTTATCGATATTTCAATAAATATTTTATTTTTTATAATAAGAATCTCTTTAGCATTTTTGCACCTGGCCCTGAAGGGAAGTTCACATTTGAGCTTTACTTCATCACTGAAGATACTTTTGATTACCTCTATCAAAAGTATATGAACAGTTTTGAACCTATATTGGCTAATTTCCCATCTATCTATTTTTATGTGTCTTGCCATATTGTTATTTTTACAGTACTGATTCCATGGGAAAACAAGGCATATAAATCTGGGAGATTTCTACATGTTATTTTTTCATGGGAACTCCAGGACATATTGTGTAATTAGAATCTGTTACCCTAAAAACTACAATTCCCAGCACCCCATGCTCCTTTTCATGTTTCCTGCTGATGTAGGTAGGTTGTAAATTTTTTGTAGCCCTACTTTTTGCATTCTTGACCTGATCTGTTTGGTGGAAGTGGCATGAGGTGAGTGGCAGGAGAATCTATTCATGTGGCCTTATATTTTGTTAGATAATTACCTTTTTGTTCTTTTACTTCAAGTGATTATTCACAAACTTTATAAAATATAATACTTGGAGTGTTTGATATTCATTTAAATCCTACAGAGTCCAAAAGCCTTCATTACAGGCCAAGTATGTAACCTTGGGGATTAAGTCATTTAGCCTCCCTTGGGGCTTAGTTTCCTCAGCTATTAAAATGAGGCTTTTGGATTAGCTAGTTGGCCTTTCTAGTACCTTGTAGCTCTTGACCAATGATCCTTTTTATGGTAGACAATGTGTCATGACATATTAAGTGTTAGAACTGGGATTTGAAACCTTTTTCACCCTTTAAGCCCAAAAGGCAGGCAGTGAGAAAGGGTTCAGCCAGAAGAATGCATATTGGGGACTATAAATTATACTGTGTATGGAGAGGTATCTCAAATACTGAGTTCTAGAGTCTCACTGAAAAATATATTTTTTCAATCCACATTCAGTTTATTTAAGACTGAACCCAGAGTCTACAGCCAAAGAGTGGTGCTGTTGCTGTAGTGACAATGACAAGACAGCTAATAGGGACTGGGCTTGCATTTTCACCTGAAGTCTTCTATCTTCCTTTAGTGTCATTGTGCAAAGGCTGCTGAAATGTCAGAGAAAATATTTATTGCTCTTCCATATGTCACTGCCGTCCTGCCAGTGGCATGTGTACTCATCAGTCAAAGAAAACTACCTACCATATTTGATTTACCACAGTTGAAGCAAATCTGTTTGTGGGCTTCTATAACATAAAACATTTTGCTGGAGATTAATGCTCTTATTTGCATGCAGTTCATGGGAGTTATATCATTAGTTTTCTTGATAGATTCAGTCTAAATGTAAAAAAATGCAACTATTTTTTTTTTCTCTGTGAGGTCCTATGCTTCCTATCTGACCTCATTTTTCCTTACCATCGCCAACCTTTTCTTCTTGTTTCTATAAAGCATTATTTGCTCTGTGACTTCTCAGGACCTGGTAAAAAATTACATGATTAAGTCTTAGGAATATGGGCAGCATGAATAAGCTCTTAGAACACCTGGTGAATGAATCCAAAAGCAACAAACTCCTACTCTTGGCAATAGGCCTTTTACAAACACACTGCAGTGAACCTGCTGAAAAAATTGAGTTTGCTCACTGACATCTGTTTCCATTTATATTCTGTGAAGGATAGGCTGTAGGAGTGCCATGCTTTCAACTCTGCTCAGTTATGAGAAAGATAATATTCCAAAAAAGTTCCCTAAAATACCTTAAGGCTGGTGCTGTATGCTTCAAAATATATCTGTGTTAAGTGACATTTCTGCACCATGAGGAGAGGGCTTCAGGAGTGCATAATGGAATTCTCTTTAACCATCTACACCTGGATGTTTCATTGGTATCTAAGCTGGTGGTAAAGCTGATGACTCAGAACAGCTCAATTTATACAGGTGCAGAAGTGGAAAGCAATTGATTAAGACACTGTTTCCACATCCCAACTTCTTAGAGCTTGCCCCTGAACCATATAGATTTGTATTTTATTAGACTTCTTAAAAAATGTTTATTACAATGCAATAAAACTATTTTCTTGTTTCTTGGGAGTAGGTTTTTAAAAACAAAAATCTTATGATTTCTCAGTTAGATGCAGAAACATAAAGGGGATATAATATACCTAAGCATCATGGATCTTTTTTACCAAAAGAATGTATCAGAAAGGTAAATGTTTATGATGTTCATTTTCCATAGCAATGATGTTCTACCTTCCTTAGTTAAGATTTTCTTTAAATCTTTCCTGGCAATAATGTTTGCACACATCAGACAATGGTGTATCCTCTAGAGTTTTACTACTTAGAACTGAAAAGTCCACAGCTTCTTTGTTCAAGGGTTTAAGTCTTTTAGTGAGCTATGGTTTAATCCATGGATACCCCAAAGATCTGGATTTCTTTCTAAGAAAGTGTTGTAAAATCTAATATATTTTTGATACTTTCAGGCATCCAGCCTGACCTGATAAAAATGAAGGTTAAAAAATGTCTCAGTCATATATAGGAAGGGAAGGTGAAATGATAAAAGGCCAAACACGAGGAAAGAGAAATTTTCTTAGAAGAACTTAAAAAAATAGATTCTAATATTTATATATCAACACTTCTTAGTACAATTATCTCCAAGACTCGTGCTTTCTCAGAATTTGAAGAATTAATGAAGAAGGAATAGGCAATCAATCAAAAAGCTGCTCTATACCAGGAACTAGGGTGAGTGCTGACTACATAAGTACAAGGAATGAAGTGATTCCTACTCTGCAGAAGTTTGTATTATAAGAAGGGAAACAAGTGTATACACATACACATGCAAATATATAACAGAATTAAGAATAAGACCAGATTAAGATTTCAGAATACATTGTGAATTAATGTGAGTTAGGGAGGAAGAGTACAAAGAGTTGTTAGGGAGAGATTAGAAAAGGTATTTCCTGGAAGGTGGTGATTGAAGTGTTTCTTTATTTTTTTTCATTTGAATTAGTTTATTTAGTCAATTTAGAACATTATTCCTTAGTTACAATAATCACATTATTTCCCTCCCTCCCCTCAACCCATCCTTCCTGCAATACACGTGCAATTACTTTGGGTATTACTTATGTCCTTAATCAGAACCTATTTCCATGTTGTTGATGTTTGCACTAGGATGTTCATTTAGTCTACATCCCCAACCATTTCCCTTTGACCCATGTATTCAAGCAGTTGTTTTTCTTCAGTGTTTTTACTCCCACAGTGTTTCCTCTGAATGTGGATAGTAGTTTTTCTCATAGATTCCTCCAAGTTGTTCAGGCTCACTGCATTGCCACTAATGGAGAAGTCCATTACATTTGATTGTACCACAGTGTATAAGTCTCTATGTATAATGTTTTCCTGGTTCTGCTCATCTCATTCTGCATCAATTCCTGGAAGTTGTTCCAGTCCCCATGGAATTCTTCCACTTTATTATTCCTTTGAGCACAATAGTATTCCATCATCAACATATACCACAGTTTGTTCAGCCATTCCCCAATTGAAGGGCATCCCCTCATTTTCCGTTTTTTTTTTGCCACCACAAAGAGCGCAACTATAAATATTTTTGTACATGTCTTTTTCCTTATTATCTCTTTGGGGTACAAACCCAGAAGTGCTATGACTGAATCAAAGGGCAGACAATCTTTTAATGCCCTTTGGGGATAGTTACAAATTGCCCTCCAGAATGATTAGATCAATTCACAACTCCACCAGCAATGCATTACTGTCCCAACTTTGCCATATCCCCTCCAGCATTCATTGCTTTCCTTTGCTGTCATGTTAGCCAATCTGCTAGATGTGAGGTGATACCTCAGAATTGTTTTGATTTGCATTTCTCTTATTATAAGAGATTTAGAACACTTTTTCATGTGCTTATTAATAGTTTTGATTTCTTTAACTAAAAATTACCTATTCATTTCCCTTGCCCATTTTTCAATTGGAGAATGGCTTGATTTTTTGTACAATTGGTTTAGCTCTTTATAAATTTGAGTAATTAGACCTTTGTCAGAGGTTTTTGTAATGAAGATTGTTTCCCAATTTGTTGCTTCCCTTCTAATTTTGGATGCATTGGTTTTGTTTATACAACAATTTTTTAATTTGATGTAATAAAAATTATTAATTTTACATTTTGTGATTTTTTTTCTAGCTCTTTCTTGGTTTTAAAGCCTTTCCTTTCCATAGACCTGACAACTATACTATTCTGTGCTAGCCTAATTTGCTTATGGTTTCCTTTTTAATATTCAGGTAATTCATGATTTCTGAGTTTATCTTGGTGTAGGGTGTGAGGTGTTGATCCAAACCTAATCTCTCCCACAGTGTCTTCCAAATTTCCCAGCAGTTTTTATTGAATAGTGGGTTTTTGTCCCCAAAACTGGGATGTTTGGTCTTATCATAGATTGCCCTGCTCAGGTCATTCACCACAAGTTTATTCCATTGATCCTCCTTTCTGTCTCTTAGCCAGTACCAAATTGTTTTGATAATCACTGCTTTATAGTACAGTTTGAGATCTGGGACTGCAAGTCCTCCTTCCTTTGCATTTTTTTTTCATTATTTCCCTGGATATCCTTGGTCTTTTGTTCTTCCAAATGAACTTTGTTACGTTTTTTTCTAATTCAGTAAAAAAAAAAGTTTTTTGGTAGTTCAATGGGTATGGCACAAAATAAGTAAATTAATTTGGGTAGAATTGTCATTTTTTTATGTTAGCTCATTCCATCCATGAGCAATCAATGTTTTCCCAATTGTTTAGATCTAGTTTTAATTGTGTGGAGAGGGTTTTGTAGTTGTATTCATATAGTTCCTGTGTTTGTTTCAGAGGAGAGATTCCTAAGTATTTTATATTGTGTGGGGTGATTTTAAATAGAATTTCTCTTTCCAATTCTTACTGCTGAAATGGGTTGGAGATATATAGAAATGCTGGGGACTTGTGCAGGTTTATTTTGTATCCTGCAACTTTGCTAAAATTGTTGATTATTTAGACTAGCTTATTGGTTTTTTCTCTACGATTCTTTAAGTAGACCATCATATCATCTGCAAAGAGTGATAGCTTGGTCTCCTCATTGCCAATTTTAATACATTCTATTTTTTTTCTTCTTTAATTGCTAAAGCTAGTGTTTCTAGTACAATGTTGAATAGTAGAGGTGATAATGGGCATCCTTGTTTCACTCCTGATCTTATTGAGAAGGCTTCTACTTTATCCCCATTGCAGATGATGTTTGCTAATGGTTTTAGATATATACTGTTTATTATTTTTTTAAGAAAGGCCCTTCTATTCCTATTCTATCTAGTGTTTTCAATAGGAATAGGTGTTGTATTTTATCAAAGGCTTTTTCTGCATCTATTGAGATAATCATGTGATTTTTGTTGGTTTGCTTGTTAGTATGGTCAATTATGTGGATGGTTTTCCTAATATTGAACCATACTTGCATTCCTGGTATGAATCCTACCTGATCATACTGGATAACCCTTGTGATGACTTGCTGGACTCTTTTTGCTAGTATCCTATTTAAGATTTTTGCATCTATACTCATTAAAGAGATTGCTCTATAGTTTTCTTTCTCTGTTTTTAACCTGCATGGCTTTGAGATCAGTACCATATTTGTGTCATAAAATGAATTTGGTAGAACTCCCTCTTTGCTTATTATGTCAAATAGTTTATATAACATTGGGATTAGTTGTTCCTTGAATGTTTGATAGAATTCATTTGTGAATCCATTAGGACCTGGGGATTTTTTCTTAAGGGGTTTTTTGATCGCTTGTTCAATTTCTTTTTCTGATATGGGGTTGTTTAGGTAATTGATTTCTTCCTCTGTTAATCTAGGCAATTTATATTTTTGTAAGTATTCATCCATATCACCTAGATTACCATATTAGTTGCCATATAATTTGGCAAAATAGTTTTTAATGATTGCCTTAATTTCCTTTTCATTAGAGGTGAGGTCTCCTTTTTCATCTTGGATACTGTCAATTTGGTTTTTTTCTTTCCTTTTTTTTATTAGACTGACTAGTACTTTGTCTATTTTATTTGTTTTTTCAAAGTACCAGCTTCTAGTCTTATTTATTAAATCAATAGTTATTTGACTTTCAATTTTATTAATTTCTCCTTTGATTTTTAGGATCTCCAATTTAGTCTTCATCTGAGGATTTTTAATTTGTTCTCTTTCTAGTTTTTTAATTTGCATACCCAATTCATTGACTTCTGCCCTTCTAAATGTGTTAATATATGAACTCAAGGATATAAATTTCCCCCTGAGTACTGCTTTGGCTGCATCCCAAAGTTTTGAAATGATGTCTCATCATTGTCATTTTCTTCAATGAAGTTATTAATTGTTTCTATGATTTATTCTTTAATTAACCGGTTTTGGAGAATCGTTTGTTTAATTTCCAATTAATTTTTGATTTACCTGTCCATGTACCCTTACTAATTATTATTTTCATTGCATTGTGATCTGAAAAGGTTGCATTTATTATTTCTGATCTTTTGCACTTGTTTGCAATGTTTTTATGCCCTAATACTGTGAATTTTAAAACTATTCCACCCTTATCAGACCATACTTTAGAAGATCTGATTTAGCTATTTCCCAATCAATAACAATAGAGATACTTGGACTGACAGAATAAGGTCTTGTGAACCCTGAATTTCTCCACTCTCCTTAGTTTAACACTTAGGAAGTCTAGAAAGGTCTGCACCAAACTCAAGATTTAATTATCTGAGAAAATGGCCTTCAACCTACATGTGCAGAAAAAGTGGACAGGCCCCTTGGCTGTCCTAAGTCAAGCTAAGCTATCATTTGTATAGATGAAATGCAGGAAAGTGACATAAAACTGTCTTTATAAGGCATGTCACTTCCTTTCTCTTCCTCTTTCCCTGGAGAGGTGACTCTGGCTGGCAGTGTGGAGTGGTGGCAGTTATTTTGTCTGGCTTTGGTGGTGAGTTTGCCCTGGAGCTGATTTCAGGTTCCTTCATCTTGGCTTAGCCCTTTCCTTTTTGGAGTTCAAGCTGACACCTTCCTCCTTCATACTCCAAAACCTTATCTCCTAATCTCCCAGCTCAATACTAGCCAGGGGAGAGGGGGGAATACTTCTTTCCTTCTTCCTTCTCCCTAATCTCCTCCACTATCAATTAAATCACCATAAAATTTCCAGCTGATGTGGGTGTTTAATTAAGATTTTATAAATAAACTCCTTGACAACCAAAATATTACATTCAATCTCAACCATAATTTTAACTTTTACAATACATGGTCAATTTTTGTGAACGTACCAGACCAGGTGCTGCTGAAAAGTAGGTGTATTCCTTTTTGTCCCTATTTATTTTTCTCCACATATCTAATAAATCTAATTTTTCTAAGATTTCATTCATTTCTCTTACCTTTCTTATTTATTTTTTGGTTTGATTTATCTAGTTATAATAGAGGAAGGTTCAGGTCCCCCACTAGTATAGTTTTTCTATCTATTTCATCCTTGAGCTCCACTAGTTTCTCCCTTAGAAGTTTGGACGCTATGCCATTTGGTGCATACACATTGAGTACTGATATTTCCTCATTGTCTATACTGCCTTTTATCAGAATGTAATTACCTTCCATATCTCTTTTAACTAGATTTATTTTTACTTTGGCTTGGTCAGATATCATGATTATGCCTCCTGCCTTCTTTTTATCAGTTGATGCCCAATAGATTTGGCTCCATCCCCTTACTTTCACCCTATGTGTATCTACCTTCCTCATGTGTGTTTCTTTTTTTTTTTTAATATTATTTTATTTGGTCGTTTTCATACATTATTCACTGGAAACAAAGATCGTTTTCTTTTCCTCCCCTCCTCTCCCCCCCCCCCCCGCCTTTCCCTCTCCCATAGCCGACGCATGATTCCACTGGTTATCACACCTCATGTGTGTTTCTTGCAGACAGCATATGGTAGGGTTTTGGATTCTAATCCACTGCTATTCGCTTGTGTTTTATGGGTGAGTTCATTCCATTCACATTCAGAGTTATGATTACTAGCTGTGTATTTCCCAGTATTTTGATTTCTACTCTTGTCCTGCCTTTTCTTGTTTCAATATTTCCTTCTACATCAATGTTTGTTTTTAGTCAACCCCCTAGTTTCCACCCTTGTTTTACTTCCCTTTCTACCCCCCTCCCTTCTTATTCCCCCTCCCTTATTTGCCTTGTAGTCTTTCTAAAACTACCCCCCACATCTCCTACCCTTGTACTACTTCCCTCCCCACCAGTCCACTTGTTACCCTTTTATTCCCCTGTAAGGTATGAATCTATTCTTTGCCCCAATTGATTAGATTTTTCTTCCCTCTTTGGGTCAATTTCAATGCATCTAAGGGTTGAGTATTTCCTATCACCAACCTCTATACCCTTCTTGTGTACTGATGTTACACCCCCTCCTGCCATGAGTTTCTTTGTGTTATAGAGCCTAAATGGTGGGTTCTCCTCTCTTTCTACCTTTCTCTCCATATCTCAGGGTCCAAGCCTCCCTTCAGGGTATATCCCTTCCTCCTCTTTTATTTTTTTTAATATTTGTGACATATAAATTTACCCCCTTTTGTTTCTTTTTCCATTTCTTTTAGTATTCACCTCTTTTTTTTAGCTCTAGTTATAAATATATATATGTATTTGTGCATATATATATCTATATACATATTTATGTCTTCTCATTTCATCCTATACAGTTTGTCACTGTTCCCTCTAAGTGTAATTCTTCTAGCTGCCCAGTTGAAAATAACAATTTTTAAGAATTACTAATGACCTCTTTTCTTATAGGGATGCATATCATTTTAACTTATTGGTCTCTTAAAAAAAGTGTTTTTTTTTTGTTTGTTTTGTTTTCCTTTCTCCCCCCCCCTCTTTTTTAATTACCTTTTGATGATTCTTTTGAGTTCTGTGCTTGGTCATCAAATTTTCTGTTCAGGTCTGGACTTTTCTTTACGAATGCTTGGAATTCTTCTATTTTGTTGAATGACCATACTTTACCCTATAAGAATATATTCAATTTTGCTGGATAGTTGATTCTTGGTTGTAGACCTAGTTCCCTTGCTTTCCAGAATATCATATTCCATGCCTTTCGTTCCTTCAATGTGGATGCAGCCAGATCCTGCATTATCCTCACTGTGGTTCCGTGGTATCTGCATGACTTCTTCTTGACAGCTTGGAATATTTTTTCTTTGGTCTGATAGTTCTTGAATTTGGCTATAACATTTCTGCGTATTGTTAGTTGGGGATTAAGTACAGGAGGTGATCTGTGAATTCTTTCAATCTCCACTTTTCCCTCTTGTTCTAGAATATTGGGCCAGTTTTCTTGGATAATTTCCTGTAGTATTATGTCCAGGATTTTTCTTTTGCCATAGTCTTCTGGTAGACAAATGATGCTTACATTGTCTCTCCTCAAACAATTTTTTTAAATCCTCTGTTTTGTGAATGAGATGCTTCATATTTTACTAAATTTTTTCATTCTTTTGGTTTTGTTTTATTGTGTCCTGCTGCCTTGTAGGGTCACTCAATTCTAGTTGTCGTTTTCTGGTTCTTAAAGACTGAATTGCATCCCTGGCTTTTTGGTCATCCTTTTTCTTCTGGTCTGATTTTCTTTGGAGGTCATCTTTCATTCTCTTTACCTCATCTCTCATCTCCTTTGCCTCATCTTTCACCTTCTTTGCCTCATTTTCAAGCTGGTTGATTTTGGCTTTCAAGACACTATTTTCTGTTTCCAGATGAATTATCTTAATTTTTAAATTATTTTCCCAATTGTCTTCAGCCTCTCTTAACTGTGATTTGAATTGTATTTTGAGTTCTTCCAAAGCCAGTATCCAATTCACTGGGATTTCTGTTTTATTGTTTGCCTCCTATGTTTCATTTGTTCTTGGTTCATTGCTTGTGCAGAAGCTGTCAATTGTAATTTATTTATTTATTTTCTGTTGTTTGCTCATCTTTACCCCTTCTTTGCTCCCTGTATTTGTCTATGCTCTTTCTCCTCTCATTTTTTGGTTTTGGGGCTTTCTGTCAGTCTCCCCTCTAGGAGCTTTGTCAGATCTCTCAGTGCAATCTCTGGGAGAGGAGTGTTGGAGTTGAGCTTCCCTTTCCTTTGGAGGCTTTTGATTGGATTAAAATCAAACAGTCAGTGAGAGAGGGGTGTTGGAGCTTGGGCTTCCCTGAGCTCTGAAGTATTTTGATTGGATTAAGTTCAGCTGGGTTGGGCTGGATGTGCTCCAAGGCCAAAAAGCTTCCTCTCCAGTTGCTTCCCCACTGCCTGTGTTCAACACTCTGACCCTGGCACAGCCCTGACTTCAGGGTATGCCCTCTAGTCCAGTGCCTTTGCCCACCCAGTGGTTCCTTCTGCCTCTAGAGGCTTAGAACTCTAGTTGGAGCTCTGAAGACTTTTGAGGGGATTAATTTCAGCTGGGTTGGGCTGGATATGCTTTGAGGCCAAAACCTCCTGGAAGGTTGGAGCAATATGGAGGGTCTAAGCCATTCTGACCAGGCTGTCAGCTCTTTGCTCCTGTGTTTGATGCTTTGAGCCTGGCACAGCCCTGCCTGCAAGGTACACCCTCCAGGTCAGTGTCTTTGCCTTCCCAGAGGTTCCTGATGCCTCTGGAGGCTTAGCACTCTAGGTTGAGGGAGAGGCTTCCTGGGACTTTCCCTCTGCCTTCCCCCTAAACCCAAGGATTCTCGGATTCCAGCTTTTGGGGGACCTACCTTTTGAATTGAGTCCAGCAGAAGGGTTCCCTGGCTTTGTATTGTTGTTAGGTTTGATTTTCAGTTCCCTAGGAGCATTTAGTTTGTGATCAGTAAGGAAGGGTTTTCAAAGGTCTGAACTTTTGCTGCTCCTAAGCTGCCATCTTGACTCCCAACTTCTTGAAGTGTTTCTTAAAGAGAGAGATTCCGTGAGGTAAAAGAATTCATCCTAGATATGCGACAATGCATAGAGATAGAAATAGAATATTATGTTTTAATAATAGAGCATCAAAATGGATGGATTATAAAGTATAGGAGAGAAATTAGACTACTCACATAATCTAAAGAAAGATAGGCTTGGATAAGGTTATAAAGGTCTTTCAAAGCTAAATAGAAATACTTCTAAGTTACACAGAGAGTGGGATGATACAGTATGTACATGTGTGGAGCAGAGTTGTGCAACTACTCCACTAAGCTTTGTAAAGCAACATTCTGGAATATAAACCTTTCTCAGTTTTGGCTTCCCAAACTTCACCAAGAAAGGAAATCATGTGTTAAAGATAAAACAATTTCAGCTATCTTCATGGTTTGGGTCAACCATAATTCCTCCATGCCAAAAAAGGTTAAAAGAGTACTCCAGAACTGTTGTTTATTGATGCTGAATGGGGTCCCTCTCCTCTTCCATTCAGACTACTGGCCATAAGACTATAGTATCAAACCTAAAATAGGGACTTTTAAACAAAAATTTACCCCCAAACTTCAGTACTTCCTCTTTCCTTTGCCATGGAAATCACCGTTCAAGTCTAAAGAATTCCATTGCAATAGACAGTCCTTCAGGAGTCTAAGAGAAAAAGGTTATAAGAGTTGTGATAAAGCCTTTCATGAGACAATCCTGTAGCACCAGTGCTACAAAGCTCTGAACTGCTGGAGCTAAGTGCTAAAAAAAAATACAAAAAAACCCCAGTAGTTCTTGATGTTCTGGTGCAAGCCTAGAGAACCAAGGAACAGAGAGAGTAGGATGATTACAGTATGTACATGTGTGGAGCAGAGTTGTGCAAATACTTCACTAAGATTTGTAATATTTAATATATGTAATATTCCACAGCTTGAAGGAAAGGACTCAGAAACCACTTGTGTCTTGCTCTGTCTATCCAAAAGTCACTTAGGCCACAGATCTAGGCTGAGGAACCATACATTTCTCAGAATGGGAAAAAGCTAAGATACTAATCTCCCCCAGAAATCACTATTAGAGGGAAGATAGTCACAAAGTAAATAACAGTAGAAAATAGAATGTGTATGTGGCAGGGGAAGGGTGATGGAAATTACCAAATGTAGATAATGCATAGACTT
The DNA here is from genome assembly GCF_027887165.1 of Monodelphis domestica. Taxonomy (NCBI): domain Eukaryota; kingdom Metazoa; phylum Chordata; class Mammalia; order Didelphimorphia; family Didelphidae; genus Monodelphis; species Monodelphis domestica. The sequence continues at coordinate 48,460,337 of NC_077230.1, forward strand.
TGAATATGAGCAAAAAATCAACAGTGAAAAAACTAACAACAGAAAGACCACAGGCTTCCAGATCTCATTAAAGAGTTTATTCTTCTATGAATAAATTCTATAAAACAAAAGAAAATTATATAACATGTCGAATAGGAGAACACTGGAATGTGAGGAGAACAAACTCAAACCACACTATTTCTGAATCATTAAAAATGTATGAGAATTCTGAGATCAAAATTGATGGACTAACAGAAAAAAAATAACTGGTAGAAATGAAAAAAAATGCAATCTTGTGACTTTCTCACAGAGAAACAAATAAAAGAACCAAGATTGAGAATGCAGATATTTAGAAGTGTTGGACTTAAGAATTTAAGAAGAACAGAAGCTAAAAATAGTAACAAAATGAAAATATCCTCACTATAAAAGCAAAACATACTGACCTTGAAAAGAAGATGCATAGAGACAACCCAAGGATCATAGTCTAAGACAAAATGTCAAGATTAAAAACTTGGACACCATAAATGCAAGAAATAATACAAAAGAACTGCCGAGAGCATCTGAGCATAAAACATGAATTATCAAATGAAAGAAATCATTCCTCCTCTTGGAAAAAAAAACCCAAAGAGACAAAGTTGAAAATTTTAAGACACAGAAATATTAAATTTAGCTCTTCCATTCAGAGACAAGAAGTTCTAAAAAGCAATCAGGAGAAAGACTTTCAAGTAAAAGGAAATTCAAATAATACAAGACTAGTCTGTCTTCATCAGAAAATGTAGGAGGGAATGGAATAATGTGTAGCAATAGAGCTCTGGATCAATTCATAATGACCCACCTGGCAAATAGTATTTTAAATTAAACTAAATGAGAGGGAGATTCAATAGTAAAGAGGCATTTGAAATCTTTTTTTAGAAATAAAATCAGAATTGAAGAAATTATTTACTTCTTGAAAACCCTTGGTCACAGAAATAATAAATGAATAATCAATAATGCATAAACATAAATAAACAAAGCAACAAAGCACAGCAACAGCATCAGGATGAAAACAGAAAATTGCAAGAAGCTTTTTTTTTTTAATGTGCACAAGGAGACATAGGTGGAAGCAGAAGTCTATTGGAGGTCATAGTGAAAAGGCAAACCTAGAGTATTATGGACAAAACCTGATATTACACTGTCACAGGTGAAACAAAGTTGTTTTGTGTTTTTACAACATGAGAGGATACATGAAATGGTAAGAAGGGAACAGAGAGATGTGACAAGGAAATCACTTTAAAAGACTGATATATATTAATTTAAGGTCGCCAAGGAATTCAGCTATGTAATTCCTAAATGAAAACTCAAGTCAGCAGTCAATCTTTTATGGAGTTTAATTACAATAGGAGGAAGAAAGGAATTAGAGATAGAGAGAGAGAAAAAGGGAGAGAAGGGAATACGGCTTAAATACCCCTTCTGTTTAGGCTGGGCCAAAAGGCCCAAGCCCTTAGATAGCTGGGGCAAAGAAAAGAGATCAGTCCCTATTACTCATGTGACCAAAATGGAGAAACAGTCTCAGAGGCCCCCAACTTCAGCTTCCTTCAGAGCAAGCTTCTCAGAGCATCCACCAACCACACCGACCAACTTCTCAACCACCACCTCCCAGTCTTCAGACCCCCCTATCCTTAAGGAAACCATCCAAGTTCCCTCCCCTCAGTTCTCACATCTCACTGTCCATCAATTTCCCTGTGCCAATGGAGGCTCTAGCTTAACCCAGGACTGCCCAGAGGCTTTGCACATGTCTGTTGAAGGTCATATTTTCAAATAATTAAATCTTTGCTCCTTTGCTACAGCCCTTTCTAAATCCTGTTAACCTGAGTAGGGTAGAGATTGGAATAATTAAATTTTGATCTAGGCTGCAGCCCTTCCTCAATCCTGTTAGGACTGAATAGGGTGGAGATTGATTCCAAGTATCTCCATTGTATCAATTCTAAAATCAATCATGACTCAAAGAAATTCCTGTTCTATGCTTAAGCATAGGTCAAAGTCCTTTCCATTGTTCAGCAAAAGGTTTCTGTCCTAAAGTAATCTTAAGAAGGAAAGAGAAGGAACCTCCCATGCCAATGGGGTTCACATTCCAATAGTCAAGACCCACTATCAATAGGAAATTTTTCAAGTATGAAATTTCCCAATGGTGAAATTTCCAACATTTATAAGTCTAAGAAATTTTGAGGTTCACAGAGAGATAAAAGTGTGATATGACAAAATGCAGGCTAACAATGAAGAAAATGACATCCCTGTGGTCTCAGTAAGAGAAGAGCCTGCAGGAGAGTAGGTGATAATAATGAAGCAAGTATTCTTGATCATGGTGTTCAGGTAGTCCAAAAATTCTCAAATTGCCTCTCCTAGATCTATTTATTAGGTCAGTTTTTTCAATAAGATGTCTCAAATTTTCCTCTATTGTTTTTTTTTTCATTTTTTAAATTCAGCTTTATTGTTTCTTGGTTTCTCATGAAACCAGTAGTTTCTAAGTGGTCAGTTCTGATTTTTAAGGCCTGATTTTCCTCTGTCAGTTTTTGGTTCCCTTTTTTAATTGACCCATTTCTACTTGAATCACTTTCATTTTTTTCCACTTTTCCTCTGCCTCTCTTAATTTGTTTTAGAAGTCTTTTCTGAGTCCTTCCAGAATCTGTGTTGAATCCATATTTTTCTTTTGGCCTCTGCATGTATTTCCTCTGCTGTCACTGACCCCTCCTGTGTCTGTACCTTGTTCTTTGTCTCCATAAAAATTCTTTAGAGTTAGGTGTATTATTTGTTGTTTTCTCATTTTTCCTATCTGATTAGAGGTAGGATCTGTTTTCTGGCAAGTTGGGATACCCTCTTAAACTTCAGTGCTTCCTTGATGCTATTTTTAACTTATTTTCTGAGTTTTTACCAGTTTCAGTTTATGGAGGATGATGTGATAGTCTGAAGGCTAAGACCTGAGAGCCCCCTCCCCCTAATGATTCAATTGACTCTTGAGATGCTGTTAGCTTAAAGACTTGTCTCAGGTTTGGGCATGAGATTTTTTTTTAAAACCCTTACCTTCCATCTTGGAATCAATACTGTGTATTTGTTCCAAGGCAGAAGAGTGGTAAGGGCTAGGCAATGGAGGTTGTGACTTGTCCAGGGTCACCCAGCTGGGAAGTGTCTGAGGACAGATTTCAACCCAGGACCTCCCATCTCTAGGCTGGCTCTTAATCCACTGATCTACCCAGCTACCCCCTTGGGCATAAGCTTTTGATCTCACTCTGAACTTGATCAGATCAAGGGCTGTTACCATTCTACTTCTCTATAGGGTGCGAATCAATTCTCTACTTGAGACTTTTAGTTATACTCTACCCTGCTTAATCTTTAGAATTCTAGCAACCAGGAATGTATACACCCCAACTTAAGGATTAACTGTGAGGAGGATGACCTATGACTGACATATGCTAGCAAGTGACAAATCAGAAAAAAACTGACCAACACCCTGTGTCAAGCTATCATTGGTACATGTGAGATGCAGGAAGAGATGTAAAGAATGGTCTATATATTTTGTGTCACTTACTATGCTCTCTCTCTCTCTCTCTCTCTCTCTCTCTCTCTCTCTCTCTCTCTCTCTCTCTCAGACAGTCTTCTCAGGCTCTTGTGGCAAACTCTGGATGGTGTTTTGGCATCCTTGTGGGTTTTGATTCTGTAGTGTGGTTTAGGTGAGGCATCTTCCCTGAGCAAGTCTGATGAGTGGTTAGGCTGATTCCTCCTTTCCTTTACCTCCTAAAGCACTATCCTCCTAGTAGGCCCCTCATCTTGGAGGAAACCTAGTGGCTAGAAGCTGAGCTGGATTTAATCTTCTGAGAAGGCCCCTTGGCTGAGGCCTCTAAACTTCCCTTGGCTTAGGCTAGGCCTGAGAAATCTTATACCCTTTCCTCTCTCTTCTTCTTAATTTCTTCCTACTATTGTAATTAAACCACCATAAAAAACCCAAACTGACTTGAGTATTTTATTGGGATTGAATTTAAATCCCTGGCAACCACTAAAATAATATATTCAGTCAACAACCCTAATTTTACCCTTAACATGCCCCAATGGATCTTATTGTCCTTTCCTCTTTGAGTCAGTTTCAATGTATGTAAGAATTAAGTATTTTCTGTCTCCAACTTCTTTACCCTTCCAGTATATTGGTGTTCTCCCCCACTCCCACCATGAACTTCTTTATGACATATAAATTTACCCCATTTTGTTTCTTTTCACATTTCTCTTAATATTAACCTCTTTTTAATCTCTAGTTATATATATATACACACACACACACACACATATATATATATGTGTATATATATATAAAATTTTCTTTGCCTCATCTTTTATCTCTTCTGCCTCATTTTCAAGCTGACTAATTTTGGCTTTCAAGACACCATTTTCTGTTTCCAGATGATTTATTTTGCTTTTTAAGTTCTTTTCCCAGTTGTCTTCAGCCTCTCTTAATTGTTTTTTAATTGTATTTTGAGTTCTTCCAAAGCCTGTGTCCATTTTGCTGGAGTTTCTGTGTTTCTGCTTGGTGTTCCCTGATCCTTCTCTGTTCCATTTGCTCTTTGCTCATTGCCTGGATAGAAGCTGTAGATTGTAATTTCATTTTTTTTTCTATTGTGTACTCATATTTCCCCTTCTTCTCCCGCTGTAGTACAAGTCTGTAGTCTTGTTCCTCTCATTATTTGCTATATCTGTGGGTTTGGGCTGTTCTGTCCTGAAGGAGTTTCTTCTCTGTTTTGCTGATTGATCAGGTTATTCATATCTTCCCTGGCTTACAGAAGAAGCTGAAAAGGAGCTGGGCTTCCACCCTGTTGTCAAGGTTGTTGCATTTTGTTGCAGCTTTTGCCCTTGGCTCTCAGATCAGTCTGTGGGGGAGGGATGTTGGAGTTTGAGCTTTGCTGCCTTCTGAAGGCTTCTTATCTGCCCCATTGATGAGACTGAGGCAGAGCAGAGGAGTTGATCTGCAAAGCTAGACCTTCCCTGAGGCTAAAACCTCCAGTAAAGGGGGGATCAATATGGAGCATCTTGACTGCAACTAGACTGCTTGCTCTGTGCTTCTCCTCCAGCTGCCTCTCTACCTCTTGTCTTCTACACCCTGAGCCTGGCACAAATTTGCTGGCAAGATACTCCCTCTGGCCTGCCTAGAGATTCCAGCTACTGCTGTAGGTGGGGGAGGGGTCCTGGGACCTTCCTTCTTCCTCCCCCTTAATCCTGGGTGTTCTAGAATTCAGGCTTTTGGGGATTGTGCCTTTTAAGTTGGGTCCAGGAGGAGGGTTCCCTAGCTCTGTCCTGTTCTTATATTTGGTTTTTAGTCCCCTCAAAGCATTGTGTTTTTGATCGTTGAGGAAGGGTTTATGGAGGTCTGAACTGTTTCAGTCTCTAAGCCATCATCTTGACTCTACCCCTAAGGGTTACTTTTAGGTAGAGCCAGAGAGAGGAAAAGAGATGGTGGCAGTTTGTTAATAGACTTGGATAATTTTCATAAAGTCCAAGACTTAAAAAAATTTTAGAAGAATTTCAGGAAAAGAACCTTGCTAATTCCTCAAATCAGGGGTCCCCCAACTATGGCCCACAGTCCACATGCAGCCACCTGAGGCCATTTATCCAGCCCCCACTGCACGTCTGGAAGGGGCACCTCTTTCATTGGGGGTCAGTGAGAGGAGCACAGGATGCATTCGCATCTGGTGCTCCTGTATGTGGTGGCGCCTCAAAGCTCAGCATGGCTCATGTACAGCACTACTTCCAGTGACATAATCCTTTGCATGGCGCCTTGTTCTGAGAGTAACTGAACATGAACGAGGCGCCGTGCAAAGGATTATGTGGCTGCATGATGGAAGAAGTCAGCATGGTGAGCGGCGATCTGGGGGAGGGGATTCTGCACTGTCTATACTGCTGCCCGGTATAGTGGTGGTGGTGATGGGCATGTGCAAGGTGTGACAGGCCCATCACTGCCAGCACTTCAGACTATGCCATCCCAGACAATGGTATACAGATTTGTTCTTAGGTTGTTTTTTTTTTTAATAGTCCGGCCCTCCAGTGGTCTGAGGGACAGTGAACTGGCCCCTTGTGCAAAAAGTTTGGGGACCCCTGACTCAAATAAAGAAAGTAAACTGTTTGAAGAAAGTGCCATAAAGAAACCTACACTACATCAGAAGATCCAGAATGAACTTTGGGATGTATTGAGTGAACTGAAGGGGGTTGAACATATCATTTATTCTGAATGTAAACTCTTACACCAAAGAGGATTCCTCCCTACGTGGGTTTTTGTCAATGTGCCTAGCAAACATTGGTTTTTCTCTCTCTCTTTTATTTTCCTCTTATCTCCAACTATTGTAATTTCCTCTTAATGCAATATTGTACGCACATTTAGCTAGTAGATTTTTAGAAGTATAAGCTGGTTATGTTAAGCAATTCATTGGGGAGACTAGTCTCCCAAAGAATCACAGGGGGAATTGTGAAAAGTGAATCAAACTCTCTTTGTCTATCAGTTGGGTGACTTTTAAGTTAATCAATCAAAAACTTAATTACCCCCTTCTTAGTACCTTATGAGTCACTAAGTATGAGATGTCACAAGTCACTTGCTAGAGTGGGTGACATCTCCAAAGGCCACTGCTCCCCCTCCCTCCATAACCACCCCCATCCCCAGCAGTGTTAGGAAAATTGAAAGACAATGATTGGTTCGGGTAAAGTGGGGAAGGGACAGGAAATGATATGTGAAAAGGTCTACAAAAAGTCCTGAACTTCCTGTCCAATGGATTTCTCCTTGAGGACTTTCTCCTTTGGACTTCTTTGGAGGATGGCTTCTTGGGGCTTTTGCACTTCAACTTTGATTTGAATCTTTGGGTCTTTTGACTGGGGTTTTAAGCTTTAGGACTTTGACGGAGCTTTGTGGAGTCAAGGATTTTCTTGTTGGGTTCACTGCTGCCTAGGTGACCTTAACTTACGAGGGTTTTTCTGAATTGGGACCTTGCCCAGATCCTCTGTTGGGGATCAAGCTTCATTTCACCAGATCAGCATTTAAGGTAGACTAGGTCTTCTTCTTACCTCTTTCCCTTCCACATTTCCCTCTTTTTACTAATGTTCCAATTAAACAAAATTGTTAAAAGCTGCTAAGAGTTTTCCTGACGTAAGGGATAATAATTAGAGACCACTTTTTTTTAATAACTCTCTTATTTAGTCAAAACATCAATTTAACCATTATAGACTATAAATTATAGTGATCACAATCTCCAATGGGCATTCATACCCAGCAAAGACCCAGGGGCTTGAAGTCTTTAAACCTTAACTTCTACCAGAATGGGTACAGAAAATGCTTACTTGTCCACTCAGGTTCCCAGGTGTAAGGGATATTGGGTAGAACTTGGTCCAGACAACACCTCCTTCATATCTTATGTAGGGGTGTTAGAAAGTTTTTACTGGATTAGATAGCATCTCAATTAAATTTTGATGAAAGAAGGAATATTTTGTTCAAATAGAATTTTGAAGGAAGCACATTCTAGCTCTGGAGGATAACTTGTTATCTATAAAAAGATAGGTGAAAGTTGGATAAGATTGGAAAATAGTAGTTTAAATTAGTTAGAAAGTATTGTATAGTGGGAAAAGATGAGATTAGTAACATAACATTAGATGTGAGCTGTTAGACAGTGAAGATACCCAAATTGAAAGGAAATAACTACATAGAAGGTGAAGTGTCTGACTCTATGTCCAGCTCACGACTTTTAAACGTCACACCACCTAGCTTTATCACAAGCGGGGGTGGGGTGGGGGGTGGGGTTGGGGGAGGAACTGCAGGAGCCTCAGTAAATCTCATCAAGTTCATGGCCAAGGCTTCCTGCTCTTCCAGCTACCTACTCTTCCACCTCCTTGGCTGCAGCTACCACCCGTGACCTCCCTCCCTTCCACCTGGTGAACAATTCTTTTCTTGCAAATGGTAAAGGGGGAGGTAAAGGGAGAAAAGATTTGAAGTATTGATTTTTGGTACTTTATTGAAAGATTTTAATCTTCATTTATTGTAAAATTGGGAAAAGGAACAGGCATTTTAGAAGAATCATTCTTAGGAGGGAAAGAGGAAAAAGGAAGGATAGTTGCTAAAGTGCCTTTTGTTTGGGGAATGGCTGAATAAATGGTGTTATCTGTTGGTGTTGGAATATTATTGGGCTAAGAGAAATAATGCACTGGTGGAATTCTGTGTGAACTGGCATGACCTCCAGAAATTGATGTGGAGTGAAAGGAGCAGAATATTATACACAGAGATGGATACACTGTGGCACAATTGAATGTAATGGACTTCTTTATTAGCAGCAATGCAATGATACAGGACAATTCTGAGGGACTTATGATAAAGAACGGTATCTATATCCAGAGAAAGAACTGTGGGAGTAGAAACACAGAAGAAAAACAATTGCTTGATCACCTGGGTTGAGCGGGATAGGCTCTAAATAATCGCCCTAATGCAAATATTAATAATATGGAAATAGGTTTTGATCAATGACACATGTAAAACCCAGTGGAATTGTGCACTGACTATGGGAGTGGGTGGGAGGAGGGGAGAGAAAGAACATGAATCATGTAACCATGGATAAATATTCTAAATTACTTAAATAAAAATGTTTTAAGACTAAAAAAATAGTTGTATCATTGTAACAATGTGATCCATGTGGAATAAAATTGTAGAGAAACTTAAATGACAGCCTGACACTCCTAGGAGTGTAAATTTCATTTTATATACCAATGGGGTCATGGGAGGTTCTTAAGCACATGAGAAACAGAGTTAGAATTGTACCTTGGTAAGATTATTTTGGCAGCTAAGAGGAAGCTGAAGAGAAGTGAATATGGGAACAGAGAGGGCAGTGAAATTGCAAGAGTAAAAGTAAAAGAAAATAGGAGACTCGATTATATTGGTGTAAATGAGAGTGGAAAGCAGAGAAGAGGGAGATAGTTCAGAGATAGGGCTTGGTAAATAAATTCATTAATTAAAATGAAGAAACAAAAGATATCTTAACATTTTTGACCAAACCTGAGACTTAATCAGTATATAAAGAGTCAGAGTGTGGAAAATAAGTTCAATCATGCTGTTGAATTTATAATTCATCATTTCAGAGGATTCGTTGTCTGGAAGCACTGAGAAGTTAATGTAATGACTTGCCCATGGAAGCTGCTTTAGGTAAATGAAGCTTTAATCCAAGTTTTCCTGATTCCATGGCCAGCACTTTAGCAAACTATCCTTCCTTTTTCCTCTTTCCCTCCTAAGAATGATTCTTCCAAAATGCCTGTTCCTTTTTCCAATTTTACAATAAATGAAGATTAAAATCTTTCAATAAAGTACCAAAAATCAATACTTCAAATCTTTTCTCCCTTTACCATTTGCAAGAAAAGAATTGTTCACCAGGCGGATGGGAGGGAGGTCACGGAAGGGAGGGAGGTCACGGGTGGTAGCTGCAGCCGAGGAGGCGGAAGAGTAGGTAGCGGGAATAGCGGGAAGCCTTGGCCATGAACTTGATGAGATCTACTGAGGCTCCTGCAGTTCCTCCCCCACCCCCACCCCCCACCCCACCCCCGCTTGTGATAAAGCTATGCGGTGTGACGTTTAAAAGTCGTGAGCTGGACATAGAGTCAGACGGGCAGCTGTGTTTGGATTGTGATCTGCCTCGTTGGAGGGACCATCCACATCGAAGAGACCGCAAGTCCTTTGGAGTGGACGAATCCACACCCCAGACTAAGTCCCTGCAGAGTTTGAGGTTATGGCAAGGAGGAATCAGACTCGAAATTTTCAGTTTCCAATAACTCAATCTGTGGAGAGCAACCAAATATATTAACTTGGAAGTAATACAGACACGCATATCTTTGAAGACGATGCTGAAGTAGGTGAACTTCAACCAAGAGGAAGAAAGTCAGAAGTACATCAAGAGAGAGAGGTGAAATTGTATGATTAACAAAAGATATACAGGAAGGCGATGCTTTAAACGCAATAGCCCTTCAGTACTGTTGTTGGGTAGCAGATATCAAGAGGGTTAACGGTCTCATCAGCGATCAAGACTTTTTGCACTTCGGTCTGTTAAAATGCCAGTGAATTGACTGAAACACATTACTCTCCCAAATGACGACAGACTTTCCGTCCTTCAGCTGCCCACTGTGCTCCAGAACTGCAGGAGATAGATATTCCCCCAACTTGGATCTTCCAGTTTCAAACGAGACTGCTGGGAATTTCTTAAAAGAAGTGGACAAAGACATAGAACAAATAGTAAAATGTACAGCCACAAAAAGAGAGAACTTCAATGAAAGAAGCTTTAGCAAAACAAGAGCTGATAGTAAAAGCTTTAGACATAAGGATCCCTATTACGGAGCAGACTGGGGAATAGGCTGCTGGACAGCTACCGTGATAATGTTGATTGTAGGCATAATAACTCCGGTATTTTACTTACTGTATTATGAAGTTTTAGTTAAAGTAGATGTTAGTCATCATTCTACAGTAGATTCCTCCCATTTGCACTCAGGAGTCACAGCTCCATCACAGCAGAGAGAAATAGGGAATGGAATAATTCCAACAAAAGGAACAAATGTTGAACAACAAGATGATTACAAACTTCAAAAATCAGAATTCTCAGTCTCCTTCTACATGGCATAAAACATAGCATTCAGTTCTGAATTATAATGTTTATAACTACAAATGTATCTGGAGAATCAGTTATATCAATTATTTACCACTACTGGGCAGTATTTTGGTTTATTGAAAATGTTTTTATTTCTTCCAGAGACTTTGTTTTGAACCATTTGCAAGTCAATTCTATATGAAAAATAGGCTTACTACTTTCTTTATGTTTTGAATGTTTATGTCAAAATTTCTCTTGTGGCACTGCAGAAATGAATATAGAAATTTCTCTAGAAAATTTTACACCCTCTTCTCTTATTTAAACATAGACGTGGAGTATATTTTTTTAAGAAAAAAATTTGGTTTAAGGTATTAATGTTAAAGTTATTCAGCAATGAATAGTAGCACTGGATGTATGCCACTGAAAAAAATCATTTTACTACTACGAGATGATAATATTAATTCATAACTCAAAATGTTTAATTGAGAAAACACTTGTTTGATTCTAAAAGTATTTGTGATGGGCACATTATGAATATGACACTACACAGTTTTCTGTCACTTATAATTCAGCATAAATACAAAATTAACAAAATCAGCAAGAGGAGATAGGACTTTCAAGTTGATATTAAAACCTCTGGGAATTATATAGTGAAGTGGTATCATTGACTAATTAGAATATTGGAGTAAATCAGAGGATCTGAGATGTTTAATTTGTTTAATTTTGGGGGCATTTCTTTTAATTGCTATGTCTATGTTTTGTTTTGGTTTTCAATAAAATGTACTTAAGACTTCTATACATTTGTAGTTCTTTGAAGAAAAGTACTACACATGTACAAATACATTATTTGGGGAAAAATTCTTAATGCCCTCTGATGAATTGTTGTAGTTCCATACATGCATCAACATGCCTTAATTAAATCGAATGCCTTAATTAAATGTTAGTGTTGCTATAAGACTTACATACTTTTTAGAATCAAACCTATACTTCAGTGTCCTAAACTTTCAATAGAATTGATGCTTGTATTGTATGTGTAGTGTAATTTGATTTTAGCTTTCAGTTAATCAAGCACAATATAGTGGGCAACACCTATGTATCTGTTGTCTTTTTTGTCTAATGTGAATTGTCAAAAAATGGTTCACTAAGAAAAAAATTGTAAACAGGGTCATTTGTTTTGGTGGGCCAAAAAGATAGAGTTCTTATTTCTTTCACTGATCCCTCATCTTCTCTATCTTCAAAGGGAATGATTGAAGTAGAAAGTGAGTGAAAAAGTTGTTTTCTCTCTAAACCACAGTGTATCATGAGGACCAGAGAGGAGGAATTGGCTAGGGATTTTTTGCTAGGGCTGGATGGAGATAAATTTGTCTTCTGAGGTAGATGATCACTTTACCTGTCACACCTTAACTTCATAGTAATCTGGCTAAACAAGCACTTGCCCACTGATTGACTATATTTATAAAACACAAAAGTGGTGCTGCCATAGAAGATAGATTGATGGAGTCTGACTTGCCTTTTTTAAATGTGTAATTTAATTTTTTTGTGTATTTTAGGTATATGATATTGCCGCACTTTCTGGGCATTATTTCCTAGTGTCTGATGTTTGAACTTGAGGATCATCATTTTGTATCTTAAGATCTATTGAGTGAACAATATGGCAAATGAGTAACCTAGACCCAGGATAAGAGAATCTTTTTTCTTTTAGAAGCAAAGCATTGTAAAGATAGAAGGAAAACAACACTTATCCCTTTCATATATTAGAAATTTGCCAGAATGCTTTACTAGTAAACACATGTACTCATTCCTATAAAAACAGCCTGAGAAATGAGCAACATTCATGAAGCCACCTAAATTATGTGAACATTCATTCTCAAAAAACAATCTTAATTTTTGAAGAGAGGAATGCAGTCTTTTTCTAATCCTTAGTCAGTGTTACCTTTAGCTTGTATGTACAATGCTTTTTAGTAAGCTTACTGAAAAACTAAGTTTTGAGGGGAATAAAATTTACAGATAGTAAAACTCAAATTATGTGAAGAATTTATACTGTTAATTAGATGGGTAAGCCAAAAAGTATCAATAATCGCCTTTTACTGGTGCTACTTTGAAATTATAATAGGGGCGTAATAAGTTACTAGGTAAATAAAAGCATGTTACTTTTATTTTAAACATGAAACCTGCCTAGATATAAAAACCACTTCTGCTCTATAGAATGTCATTTGGGGTGGTAAATGTGAACATAAAATACATCCTCTTGATTGCTAAGTAGTTCTCCCTCATTTACCTATCATGGCTCTGGAATACAAATTTGATCCTTAAATACAACAGCTGAGAGGGAATATGGTTAAACTTAGCAAAGAAGTACAATCTTAGTAGTTAATAAATTTTCAGTTTGTTAATGTGCTAATGAGCACCATGACAATGGTATGTGAAAGCTGCTTAATGTAATTTTCTCAATGGGGACATCTTTTTTGTTTTCTAAATGTAGGTTTTGGAAATGGGCTTTAAGGTTAAATGTATATTGAACTCTTATTCTGATAAGTGTTCAGATTTAATTGGCATACTTTATATTAGCATATGTCAAACTGACAAAAATACAATTGGAAAAATATACTTGGTTCCCTTGGAAATGTTTGGTTATAAATAAAAATATTTTATACTTGTGTAAAAAAAAAAGAAAAGAAAAGAACTGTTCGTGTGTTTTTGAAGAAGACCAATGATATCACAGTGTCAGAGTAAGTATTCAGCTGTAGTTGATCAAACCTATAAGGAATCTGGAAGGCACTACCATATAGAGAGCACAAATAGTCTGTTAGAACATTTAGAGTGGAAGTGACTCTTTGATTTCTCCATGGAGCTTAGAGCCTTTTTTGATGGAGGAACACCTTGCTAGATGTTCCTGTGCCAGCATTTTCCATGTCTTACAGTCAGTACTAAAGATTTTCTGAGATATCTCGAGACTATTCTCATACTACTTCTTCTGACAATGACATGAGCATTTACCTTGTGCAAATTCTCCCAAAAATAGTTTTATATAAGTATGCGTTTGGCATGGAGTTGCAATTTGTGCAACATAATTTAAATATATGGCAATTCAGCTTTAAAGAGGACCTCAGTGTTGGGTACTTTTATCTTGCCTAGTAATCTTTAGGATTGTTCCTAAACAATCTGGTTTTCTGGCATGATGTTAATAGACTGGCCAAGTTTAAAAAAATGTTAGCTAATGATTTCTGTGACATATATAAATAAGATGTAATGATGAACTCAGTAACAAAGATCTCATAAGAAATGGGAGGGTATTTGCTTGTAGTATTGCCAATCTAATGAAGAGAATTTTAATCTGAAAGGATGGAAAGGAAAAAAAATCCTCAAAAACCATAAATTTGAATTTTGTGAATGATACCAGGTATGGTATTAGGAAGGAAAAAAAAAGAACAGTGGAGAAGAAGCCCACCTCCAGAATAGACATAATAACTGAGAAGAGGGCCTTTAACTCAATGAGTCAATTAGCAATCAGTCAACTCATTTGTTAAATGCCTGTGTGCTAAACTTTGTAATAGATATTGGGAATGCAAAAAAAGTGTAATAGTCCACCATCAAGGAGTTCAGAGGGTCTTTCTATTTGTAGAGATATATCTATGATTTTAAGAACTTAATTATCCATTTATCCATAATCTACCTATTTACCTACTTTACTACCTAGTTTCTATGTACACTGACATATATGTTTCTAGCTTGGAACATACAATTATCATCTAGGGGATTCCTTCCCCCCCCCTTTTAATGTTAGGAATCACTCCCTACCATCTTCATATAGTTCATGTCCTTATTTTTTAATTAAATTTTGTTTTTTTAAACATTAAATATTGATTTTCTTTTTCTCCTGTCTCCTTCCATTCTGGAAATAAAAAACAAAATTCTTATAACAAATACATATAATAAGCAAAATAAATGTCCATTTAATGCATTTCTGGTGGAGTTGTGAATTAATCCAACCATTCTGGATGGGAATTTGGAACTATGCCCAAAGGGCTTTAAAAGACTGTCTGCCCTTTGATCCAGCCATACCACTCTGGGTTTGTACCCCAAAGAGATAGTAGGGAAAAATATGTGTACAAAAATATCCATAGCTGTGCTCTTTGTGGTGGCAAAAAAATGGAAAATGAGGGGATGCCCTTCAACTGGGGAATGGCTGAACAAATTGGGGTATCTGTTTGTGATGGAATACTATTGTGCTCAAAGGAATAATGAACTGGAAGAATTCCATGTGAACTGGAACAACCTGCAGGAAGTGATGCAGAGAAAGGAGCAGAACAAGGAGAACATTGTACTGTGACAAGGAAATAACTTTTAAAAGACTGATATATATATTAATTTAAGGTCGCCAAGGAATTCAGCTATGTAATTCCTAAATGAAAACTCAAGTCAGCCGTCAACCTTTTATGGAGTTTTAATTACAAACAGGAGGAAGAAAGGAATTAGAGATAGAGAGATAGAGGTAGAGAGAAAGGGGAGAGAAGGGAATAGGGCTTAAATACCCCTTCTGTTTAGGCTGGGCCAAAAGGCCCAAACCCTTAGATAGCTGGGGCAAAGAAAGGAGATCAGTCCCTATTACTCACGTGACCAAAATGGAGTAACAGTCTCAGAGCCCCCACCTTCAGCTTCCTTCAGAGCAAGCTTCTCAGAGCCCACTGCAACCACTCCGACAAACTCCTAAACACCCCCCCTCAGTCTTCAGACCCCTCTCTCTTTAAGGAAACCATCCAAGTTGCCTCCCCTCAGTTCTCACATCTACCAATCGCTGTCCATCAATTTCCCTGTGCCAATGGAGGCTCTAGCTTAACCCAGGACCGCCCAGAGGTCTCTGGCTTTGCACATGTCTGTTGAAGGTCATATTTTCAAATAATTAAATTTTTGATCCTTTGCTACAGCCCTTCCTAAATCCTGTT
Organism: Monodelphis domestica; assembly: GCF_027887165.1. Taxonomy (NCBI): domain Eukaryota; kingdom Metazoa; phylum Chordata; class Mammalia; order Didelphimorphia; family Didelphidae; genus Monodelphis; species Monodelphis domestica. The sequence goes on from NC_077230.1 coordinate 48,475,872, forward strand.
AACCTGAGTAGGGTAGAGATTGGAATAATTAAATTTTGATCTATGCTGCAGCCCTTCCTCAATCCTGTTAGGACTGAGTAGGGTGGAGATTGATTCCAAGTATCTCCATTGTATCAATTCTAAAATCAATCATGACTCAAAGAAATTCCTGTTCTATGCTTAAGCATAGGTCAAAGTCCTTTCCATTGTTCAGCAAAAGGTTTCTGTCCTAAAGTAATCTTAAGAAGGGAGAAGGGGGAAACTCTCATGCCAAAGGGGTTCACATTCCAATAGCCAAGACCCACTATCAATAGGAAATTTTTCAAGTATGAAATTTCCCAATGGTGAAATTTCCAACATTTATAAGTCTAAGAAATTTTGAGGTTTACAGTACACAGAGACTGATACACTATTGCACAATTGAATGTAATGGACTTCTCTACTAGCAGCAAGGCAATGATCCAGGACAATTCTGAGGCATTTATGAGAAAGATCACTATCCACATTCAGAGGTAGAACTGTGGGAGTAGAAACACAGAAGAAAATCAACTGCTTAATCACATGGGGATATGATTGGGGATGTAGACTCTAAATGATCACTCTAGTACAATTATCAATAATATGGAAATAAGTCTTGATCAATGATACATGTAAAACCCAGTGGAATTCCATGTCATATATGGGTGGGGTAGGAGGGGAGGGAAAGTACATGAATCATGTAATCATGCAAAAATATTCTAAATTAACTAATTAAATAATTTTTTCAATTAAAAAAAATAAATGTCCATATTGGCCATATCCAAAAATGTGTATTTCATTCTGTATTTTTAGTCTAATTCCTTTCTGTCAGGAAGAGGGCAAGATTTGTCATGCCCTCTGTATTCCAGATTGGCCACTGTATTATTCAAATTTTTTTACCTTTAAAAGTTGGTCATTTTCACAATGTCATAATAATATACATTGTTCCCCTATTAATATAATAATATTAATATAATATAATATAATATACATTGTTCATTTCCTTTGATTCAGATAAAAATCACCTTTTCCCTTCTCCCAACATACCGAATGAGAAAGGAAAGCAAAACCCTTTTCATAAACATGTATAATCAAGCGAAACACATTTCAGCATTGGTCATTTAAAAAAATGTGCTTTCTTTTTCATCTAAATTCTGAGTCCTTTATCTCTCAGTCAGTATGTAGGTAGCATGTTCACAAATCCTCTGGAATCATAGTTGTCTACAATTTTGATCTGTATTCCTAAATTTTTAAAAAATCATTTTTCTTTAAGTTATTTTATTTTATTTTTTTATTCCAAATTTTCAAAACCAGGGAGGAAGGTCTCTGACTTCCCTAGCTTGTATGAACAGACATGTTCATACAAATTAGTCCTCTCATGTTTTCACTTTTAACTTCACAATCTGGGAGTAACATTTACAATTTATTCTTTCCATATTAGTTCTGTAGCTGTGTATAATGTTCTCTCAGTTTCCTAGCTCCTCTTCTCCTGATGAGGTATGTAGTCTGGATCACATCAGGTGCCTGGTCAGTTACTTCGTTTCCCAAAGTCCTTCCTTAGTCAGTGAGGCTGAAAGTCCCTTCCTCAGGATCTGTAGACTCAGTGGTATCCACCTTTCAACCCCCATCTGTGGGCAACTGGTGGTCTCTGGAGCCCAGGTTGCATCCACACAGCTTTTTTTCAGGGCTCTCTGCCTTCAGACCCAGTGGTACCTTTGGGATGCAAGGTCCAAGTTTCAGCAGATAAGGTGAGGCTGCCAGTCCTGCCCCCAGGGACTGCATTATTGATTCTATGTTGTTTGTTCAAGAATATTTACTGGTGCTGGCAGGAGTGAGGCCAAGGAAATGGGACTGAGGCTAGGGAAGTCAGAGACCTTCCTCCCTAATTGTCTCAGGCCTTTCAGCTTAACTCCTAACTCCTCTCTGGTTTACTACTTTTAGCATTCATTCTGTAAAGTTATTTTTGATTGTCTGCAGGGGGCAAAGGATATTAGAAGGGCTAGGAAGCTTCACTCTCAATTCTACTATCTTCTCCTGATCCCCTGAGTTCACTGTTCCTGACACCACCAATTGCTTAATCAACTTTTACCATCAGTCATGTAAGCCCAAGATGCCCAGTGATAGCAGTGCCCTTGGGAACACTAACCACACTTGAAGTTTAGCTTCAGCAATCATCAAGGGAATAATACTTACAGATTTTTTTTCCTCATCTACATCTACAGGTGACTTAGTCCTACCTTTTCAGCAGCCACAGATACAAAATAACCAAAATAAAGGTTTCCACAACTAATATCCCTGTCATTGCCAATAGTCATCCATACTAGGTAGGGTATATTCAGTGGAAATGATATTAAAGAAGATGTATCACCAGCAACTTTGCCACTATACCTTAAAAACCACCTGACTAGCAGCTTTAATCTGCTATAGATAATATCTTCTCATATTAGAATGAGATTCTTGAGAGAAAGAACTGTCTTGCTCTTTTATTTTTATCCTCAGTTTATAGGGCAGTGCTTTTTAAAATTTTACTTTCACAAATCTATAAATTAATTTTGAATATTTATAGTAAAATTCAGAACCTATTCATACATGCAAAAATACATTCATTCATCTTATCTATCACAGTCTCTACCTCTTTTATATTGTTAATAAGTACAGTGTGCTTGGAATTTTAATGTCAGAAAGCAAATATGTTCCTAAAGGCATCATTAAACTAAATAAGAGGTTTATACTTAAAGTGGAAAGATATACTGTGTTCAAAAGAAGCAAAGGAGTAGCACTGTATATTGAGAAGATATGTGCTTATGTGTAAGTCCATGAAATTCTAACCTGGGGAAGCAAGGTGGAGAAAATTTGGACAAGAGTAAAAGAAGAGACAAAAACTCATAGAATTGTGGGACTATGCTATATAACAGTTGGATGTGAAAATTGATGATTACTTTTCAAAACTGTTCAGAAAACTGACAGAAGTAAGATTTAGTTGCCATGGATGGCTTTAATGACTCAGATTTTTCCTGAAGTCACATTCTGCTTAAAAACAATTCTTCAACAATTTCTACCTCTCAAAAGGCAGAGGAAGTATTGGTGCAAACTGCTCTATTGAGTAATCTTATTGGTTAGACTGACCAGCAAGGGAGATCTGATTGTGGCAGTGGAAGTAATGGGAAATTCTGGGGGGGGGGGAAGTAATTATATTATCCTAGTGTTAGTAATAATCATTAAAGGTAATATTAGTCAAAGGCATATAACCTGAATTTGAGAAAAGATAGGAATGATCCCAGGGCTTGAGTTTCTAAAAGGGAAAAGAGTAGGCTTATAAAGAATAATATATACACATACTAATGGATGGATCAAATAGAGTGACATCTTGCTAAAAAATCTGGAATATTTCCTACATTGTATTTTTATTTTATTTTTTTAAACCCTTACTTTCCATGTTAGAATCAATACTATGTATTAGTTCCAAGACAGAAGAGTAGTAAGGGCTAGGCAATGGGGTTAAGTGACTTACCCAGGGTCACACAGCTAGGAGGTATCTAAGGCCAGATTTGAACCCATGATTTCCTGTCTCTAGGCCTGGCTCTCAATCCACTGGGATCCCTAACTGCCCCCTGTTTCCTATATTTTAGAATGATGAACTGCAGTCTTCAACTTACAGTAGCACTGAGTCTGAAGCACAAGTGTGAACTTGTATAAAGGATTGTTTAAAGTCCTTAGCGATGTGAAGATTCACAGGACAGGGAGCAAAAAATATTTTAATTAAATATAGGTTCAGGTGCTGCATAATTGGAGTTCAGCAAGGCATTTGACAAAGTTTTTGCTTATATTCTTTTTTACATTTAAAATTGTAGGATGGATGAATAAGTGTTTCTGAATGTTATCTCTTTGAAAATAATGACTATGTTTCTGTCTTTCTTGGAATCTGGAATTCATAGCACAGTGTTTCAGATACAGCTAATGAATGATGCTTGATACTTTATTGACTGAAATAGACTTAATACAGGCAGAGAAAAAAACTGTACATAAAGATTTTATTAACGAAAGCTGTTGGGGGTTTGATAATACTTTATTGAACATAACAGGGATTATAAAGGAACTCAATCTGAAGTCATGGGTTAAATGTCCAGGGTCTCCTTTATGAAAATATGAGAATGGAATAGTATTAATAATTATTTCTCTTCTACATGAATAAGAAAAGTATTTTAAAGGAAATGTAAAATATGAAAAGGAGTTGAATTGATTGTGATATGAGAATGAGGAATTTGAGATGCATATGCCAGACATTACACTGGCAGAAAGACACACACACACACACACACACACACACACACACACACACACAATTTAATAGAAAAAATATAAAACCTTGAACTTTGGTTGAAAAAGCTAACTGGGAAAAGTATGGTATGGAAATTCATATGAAAACATAGAGATTTTCATTGATTACAAGTTTAATTTTATTAGATGATGGCTCCCTAGTGTTCTTGAAACAAATTTATAGCAATATCTGTTCAGCCTTGCAAGTGATTACCCTTGTACATGATTTGGTCAGCCTGAACATAGTCTTACAAAAGACCCAGCTGGAAATATCAGCTATTGACTGAAGAAATAATTAGCCTGAGCTTTATCAACTAGCCTTAGGGAATTATTTGATATGGATGATCTAATTGGTCTTCTTTCCAAGAAGGGAAATGTTGTTTATAGTAGGATATCTACCTAATTTCTTAGCTATGATGTTCATGTATGACCTTGTATTCCAAAGGAGCTTCATTCCTACAGTCAGATTCCTTTTATAAAAAAGCATTTGAAAATATTCGTTCTCCTTTGAGGAATTAGAGAGATCTTATCTCAACCTTGTTTCATTTACAGAATTGGGATGGTGATAGGTTATTCTCTGTGGATAACTGGAATAAATATTAGGAACAAGTTTTAGTGACTACTTATGAAAACTGATCCCATCTTAGATTACATAAGACTAAGTACCTTTTTTTTGGTAAAAGAATCAAACAAAATCATCTTTCTATACAAGTAGTATAGCTGAAAATAATGATCATTTTTGATTGTTCAGTCATTTTAGCTATGTATGATTGTTTTTTACCCCACCTGAGATTTCCTTGACAGACACTGGAGTTCTTTACTTTTTCCTTCCCTGGCTCATTTGACAGATAAACTAAAACAAACAAGGTTAAGTGACTTGCCCAGGATCACATAATTAGAAAGAGTCTAAGACTGTATTTAAATTCAGGTCTTCCTAACTCCAGGTCCAACACTCTATCTTCTATGCCACCTAAATGCCTATAGAATGATCAAAAATGGCTTTGGTTATAGAGTCCAGAAAGAGACTTCATGTTATGTCCATCAAAGCAGAACTAGTATTACAAATAATTCCTGAAATAAATTAAACAAATTGTACTCATATCAAGTGAAATAAAATACCCCAAATCAACTTTTAATACCAATTCTCCATGGGGTGATCATTTCACATTTTGGATGAAGTAATATCTGTTTTAAATATAGTTTTCTTCCTAGTTAGATGATAAACTCTATTGTTCTAAAAGGGAAAATTTTAGAAACCTCTAATTTTGGTACTCTAGGTTAAGGCCCTGATTTCCCTTCATGAGCTATTGATCTATAGTTTTATTGAGCAGCTGGGTGATATAGTGAATAGAGTGCTAGCCCTGGAGTCAGGAAGATTCATCTTCCTTAGATCAAATCTGGCTTCAGACACTTACTAGTCATGTGATACCAGGCAAGTCACTTAACCCTGTTTCCCTCTGTTTTCTTTGCTGTAAATTTGAGCTGCAGAAAGAAATATATCTTTGCCAAGAAAAACCTAAAGTGAGTCACAAAGAATTGGATACAATGGAAAAATGGCTGAACAAAAATCATTACGTTATGCTGTTTGCTCATCAGAACACTCTGGAAATATATTTATAGTGACATATTTTAAAGAGCACCACATGAACAAGTTAAGCACACCCAGAGGAAGAAATCCAGGATAGCAGATAAACTCAGCTATCAGCAGGTATTGAAATGGCTGAGAATATTTAATCAGGGAAGGAGAAAACTTAGGGGGCATGTGAAATTTAAAGTTGTGTTATTTGAATGGGGATTAAAATTAGCATAGTTCCAGAAAATAATATTTGGTCCAATGGATGAAAGTTAGCAGGGAATGTGAAAACAGATTTTGGCTAAATATTATCTTCCCAATGAAAGAGTTCTATAAAAAAAAGTCCAAAGAATGAATTATTTTATTAAGTAATTAATTTCCTAAAATTGTAGGTTCTCAAATAGAGCTTGAAAGAATGAATTTAAGAATAAATGAAAAAAAAAAGATTTAGCATTTCATATGTGCCAAGTACTGTGTTAAGCATAGCTAGATTAAATAAAAATCCAGGCAATGCCAACCTCTAAGGAATTTACATTCTAACAGAAGAAACAATACAAAGAGAAGATTATTTAGACAAAGGAAGCTTTGGTGGTTCAGTGGATCGAATACTGGGCCTGGAGTCAGTAAGATCTATGGTAAAATCTGATCTTGGACAGTTACTACTATCTGTGTAACCATGTGGCAAGTCACTTAACCTTTATTTACCTTGGTATCCTCCACTGTAAAATGGGTATAATTATAGTACCTGCCTTAAAACATTGTTATGAGGATCAAATGAAATAATATCTGTAAAAGCAATTAGTACTGTATTTGGCACAGAGTATGCTTCATATAAATGTTTTATTACTTTCCCCTTTGGTCCCCACTATGGTTTGAGAAATTACAGGAATAGTGAACAAGGCAAAGGAGAATTTACTGATATGCCTTTTCCAGTGGCAATAGCAAAAGTGATTTGAACACATTTCTGTAACCAGAAGGCCAAGAGACAGGGGAGCATATACATACAGCAGCAGGGTGGAGAACAAGGTCTTGTGTTTTGTTAGAATCTGATACACATTACACCTAAAGTAATTCTGAAGGACCTTAGCTTGACAATACATTTTGTTACTATGGCAATGCGAAGAAAGCACTGTGGATACTTGCTTGGAAGTAGTTAATCGTAGTTGTTCAGCAAATATTTTTGAGCCTTATTAATATAAAAATCTAAAATGATTATAATATTATGTTTCTCCTTATGCAAAAATAGAAGCTTCTTATATTTGTGAGGTTTTACTCTCACCTATTTTTATAGCAGCTACTCTTTGTTCAAGAAAAGGGAATTGATACTATTCATTAAGTGAAAGGAAACCTGAAGAATTAAAACATTTTTATATAAAGGAATAAATTCCCAAGTTTACTTTTATTTGTTTTCTTGTTGTTTTGTGGAGTAGTTGTGTGTTTACCTATAACATTTGTTTACATTGGTATCCTCCTCTGTAAAATGGGTATAATTATAGTATCTGCCTTAAAGCATTGTTATGAGGATCAAATGAAATAATATCTATAATTCTTTTGGCGGTTTTCTTGGCAAAGATACTATGCCATTCTTTCTCCAGCTGATTTTACAGATGAGTAAACTGAGGCAGAATTAAATGACTTGCTCAAGGTTACACATTTTACTTTTATTTATTTACAATTTCCAATCATATTTGTAATAAACAAGAGTAAACATGGAAATACTGTTTTCAATTGATATGGCCTTTATATATTTTATAATATTGAGACATTTGTCAATTTCACAATTATCTTGAAATTCTTGTTACATTTGTTTTTTGATATATATATATATATATATATATACACCTTTTGTAAAGTAACTTAACTATGAGAAATAATACTTATCATTTTAAAAATGATATAATTTTGAAATAAACAACTAATTTCGTTTTATTATTGAGTTAGCTTGCTTACAGTTTTGCTTAAGTAGACATTTTCCAATGCAACGATTACATCATTTGTTTCTTTTAGTTCAGTTATACAACTCACAATGAAGAAGGTGTTTACATTTTGACTGTCTTATTGCCTTTATCAATAATCAGTTCTATATGCAGGGTATACAAAAATTCTTAAGGCAGTTTTGAGCTTTAAAGTTTTAAAATCACACTAACATTTTTTGCCACCTAATAGTCATATTATTATTTTCTAAAAATTATTCATCATAAGTGTGACATCAAAGGTCTGAACTTCTACTCCAGCTTCTTCAACTTCTTGGTAGCTATTTTGTATGGTTCTGTTTGAAGTTTGAGGTATTTTTTCATTTCTAAAATTCTATCTTACAATGATGTCTTCTGTTTATATTATCCTTTAGTTTTTCAATGAACAAGCATTTATTTTCTCTTTTCTATCTCCTTCAACCTTAGAGAAAGTTGAAAGGAAAAACATAACCCCCTTTCACTTTTTTTTTTAAAACAAATACGCATAGTTAAACTAAACAAATTGACCTTGTCCAGAAGTCTATGTTTTTATTCAGAATGCTGAATCCATCACCTTTCTGTCAGGATGTGAATAACATTATTCTTCATTGCTACTCAGCAATCATGGGTGGTCTTTTCATTGATCAATCTTCTTGGTCTTTCACAGGTCATTTCCTTCTGACTCTACTGGCCAGTGTTCTCTTAGTTCTAAATCAGTTTATACAAGTCTTCTTAGATTTCTTTCTGAAACCATCCCTTTCATAATTTCTTATGGTAAAGTGCTATTTCAAATTTTCACATATCTAAAGACTCCAAAGAAATAGGAAGAAAATAGCCTTTAAAAATAGCTTTTTGGGGGGCAGCTGGGTAGCTCAGTGGATTGAGAGCCAGTCCTAGAGAAGGGAGGTCCTAGGTTCAAATCTGGCCTCAGACACTTCCCAGCTGTGTGACCCTGGGCAAGTCACTTGACCCCCATTGCCTAGCCCTTACCACTTTTCTGCCTTGGAGCCAATACACGGTAAGGGTTTTAAAAAAAATAAATAAAAATAACTTTTTAAAATGGTAAATAACTAAAAATTAAGGGAACACCTATCAATTGAGGTAATGGCTAAACAAATTATGGGATATAAATGCCATAATATTTTGCCATATGTAATCATTTAAATCATTGTCCTTTTGGATGCATTGAATTGACATTTCATTTAACAGTACTCACTCAATCAGATAGTAATATAATTCTCATGTATGCTCTGATGCTAATAAAAATGTGACTACAAATTTCTAAAGAGGTCCTGTTGAATGGTAATGTTTTATTGGTCTCTTTGAGGTGTAAATCTTGAAATTTCTCAGACTTGTGAATGTTAAAAATGTCCCCATCGGGAAATCCTCCATTGGAACAAACTCCCTAATGGAGACATTCCCCATTTTGATGTGAGAACTCGCCAGGATCAGAAATGGGAGGACCTTTACTCCACCCGTACTTAAGTCTGCTTTAGGGGAGAAAACTCCGTGCTAAACAATGAAAGTACTTGGACCCATTCTTATGATGAGGCAGGGAGATCTTTGAGCCATGCCTGTTTTTAGAATTGATACAATGGGATGCTAGGTACCTATAAAGGTTGGGCAGGTTTTCTCTTGATGAGATTAGTCGACTCAGCTGTGTTTTCTCTGGTTCAGACTTACTGAGGGGATTAGTCGACTTAGCTGGAATTCAGATGGGCTGTCTTTTAGAAAATATCTACGGTGATTGGTAGATGGAAGAACTTAGGAGAGGTGACATAGGAAAAAAAACCCTATATAAGAAAAGACATCTCTTGAGCAAGGGATCCTTGGATCCTTGGAGATAGATCCTTTTGGAGGAGGCCCTTTGAAGATCTCTTGAGAAGAAGTCCTTTGGGAGGCTGACTCTGGCTGGAACTCCCTCTGGGGAGACTGTTCCCCAGACATCCTTGCTTAAGACAAATCTTGTGGTGAGTGATAAAAAACTGACTGATTCTCTCTCTCTTAAGACTGAGGTCTAGGCCATGTTGGCTTAAGGTCCTTCATACTTATACTTTTTTTTCTCTCTCTCTCTTTCTTTGATTACTCATTGTATTATTAATTAAATTCTCTATAAAACCCAGTTGACTTGGGCATATTTGTAATTTGGGAATATATTCCCTGGCGACCACCTTATATTTGATTTAAAAACCAAGACACTGTAGTGAAACATATTTTCAGTGGTCAAATTTACTCACCCTCTCTTATATCTATCATAATTTATATCTTCCACCATTTTAACTGCCACAGTTTAAGGCAGACAACTATTTTAACTATTACAGAGGCAATTTGCAAGGAACAAGTTGAAACTACCTTCTGAATAACTTAGATGAGCGTAATACACATCTCAACCTAAGCTATAGGCTTTTCTTGGTTTGGAGATACCTTTAACAAGATCTTTTATTGAATGGCTACACTAAAAACATTGGTAGGTAATGGTAAAAGACCATTAATAGGGAAATTGAGGAAGGTTTTCCCTTAGCAATATAGCAGTTTATTAATAGTGATATGGACAGTCATTAAAAAAGTAGGTCACATTGGCAATTTTAGTAGTCAGGGACCCATATAGTACAGAAACTAACTAAGAAACAAAGTGGGAGCCAAGATGGTGGAGTAATCCTCAGCAACTCTGTGCCACCATGAGAATCCTCTCTGACTAATGATTAAAATATTGCCACAATACAAATACAGGAGTGAAAGAACCAAAAAGGAGACAGTGAAACCACTTTCAATAAGAGGGAAAAAAAGGTAGGCAATGAACATATAGGGCACTGGGATTAGAGAAAATCAGACCCAGCAAGAAGCTATAGCAAGGAGGAAAGAGAAAGCCCCGCCCTATACACACACACATACACACATGCACACACACACACACACACACACACACACACACACACACACACCTGCTCTCTGAGGTCCAGGAACCTATGCCTGAGCCAACATCCACATCCTGAGACCCTGACTGAGCAAATAGAGGTATAAATCAACCCATACCCTTTGAAATTTCAAACTTATGGGGAAGTCTGGAGCCCCAGCCCAGGGAATTATAGTCTGTGCTTGGAACAAGGACTTAATTCATGCTTTAGGGTTGTTGATAGTACTAAGTACTAAGTACTTATCTTTTTGCTTAAGCTCAGAGCATTAGGCTCCAAGACAGGATAATCAAGGAACAGAGTGAGATCAAAAGCTTACACCTAAACCTTTAACCTATCAGCATCACAAGGGTCAATTGAATAAGCAGGGGCAGAGGTCTCTCCCCTGAGACCATCACATCATCCACCAAGCCTATCTATAATTAAGAAAGTGAGCAAACAACAAAAAAACACCTAACTTTAAAGAATTTTTATAGAGACAAAGAGCAAGGGACAGACACAGAAGGGGACAGTAAATGAAAAGGAAATACACCCAAAGTCCAAAAGAAAAGATACGAATTGGCCACAGATTTTGGAAAAACTTAAAAAGAACTTAAAAAACTAATTAAGAGAGGAAGAGGAAAAATGGGAAAGAGAAGTGAAAGTGATGCAAGGAGAAATGAAAGTCATGCAAGAAGAAATGGGTCAATAGAAAAAGGAGAACCAAAAACTGACAGAGGAAAATCAGGCTTAAAATCAGAATTGGCCATTTGGAACCTAATGATTTTATGAGAAATCAAGAAACAACAAAGCATAATCAAAGGAATGAAAAAAAAGAGGAAAATTTGAAATATCTTACTGGAAAATAACTGACCTAGAAAATAGATCTAGGAGAGCTAATTTAAGAATTTTTGGACTACGTGAAAGTCATGATCAAAAAGAAACAACAAAAAAACTTGGATATCATATTATGAGAAATGATCAGAGATAATTGCTCAGAGACCCTGGAACAAAAAAAAATAAAATTGAAATTGAAAAAATTCACAGACTGCCTCCAGAAAGAAATTCTCAAATGATAATTTCTAGGAATATAATAGCTAAATTCAAGAGCCACCAAGTCAGGGAAAAAATATTTCAAGCAGCAGAAAGAAACCATTCAAATAGCATGGAGCTACAATCAGGATCACACAGGATCTAGCAGCTTCTACATTAAAGGATTGAAAGGCATGGAATATGATATTCAGGAAAGGAAAAGATTGGGGTTTACAACCCAGAGTCACCTATCCAGCAAAACTGAGTATATTCTTTAAGGGAAAAAAAAGTGGGCATTCAATAAGATAGAAATTTACAAGCATTCTTGATGAATAAGCCAGACCTAAATAAAAAATATGAAGTCCAAAAATGAGGCACAAGAGAAGCCCAAAAAGGTAAATAATAAAGAGAAGGGACTCATTTAAGGGACTCATTAAGATAAAAAGGTTTATATGTCTACATGTAAGGAAGATTTCTTGTAATTCTCAAAAGCTACTCAGCAGTAGAGAAGATAGAAGGAATTTATTCATAAAGAAGGTAGAGAAGTAAAATGATTATGATAGTATGATATATATGTAAATGTGATGACATGGAATGATATGTATGTATGATATATATATATATACACACATATGAATGATATGCAAAAAATATTAATCAGGAGAGGGATGCACTGACAGAAAAGGGAAGGGAGAGATAGAATGGGGCAAATTATGTAACATAAAAAGGTACGAAAAATCATTATATAGAGGGGAGAATAAAGGTAGTGACAGGCAATACTTAAAATTTACTCTCATTGTAACTGGCTCAGAGAGGAAAAAATTAGTATACTCAGTGGGGTATAGAATTCTATTACTCAGCGGGGCATTGAACTCTATCTTACCTCACAGAGAAGGAGAAGGAGGATAAGACAAGGGAAGAGGGAGGTAATTGGAGGGAGGGGAAAGTGGGAGGATAACAAAAAACAAAACACTGGTGAGGAGGAACAGAGAGAGGGAATAGAGCAGGTTTTAAAGGGGATAATATGATGGAGGATAATACACAGTAATCATAACTCTGAATGTGATTGGAATGACTTCACTCATTAAATAGAAGTTGATAGCAGAGTGGATTAAAAACAGAATCCTACTATATATTGTTTACAAGAAACATATTTGAGGCAGTGTGACACACAGATTTAAGGTAAAAGGCAAGAGAAGAATTTATTATTCATTATATAAAGTAAAAAAAGTAGGAGTAGCAATCATGATATCAGACAAAGCCAAAGTAGAAATAAATATGATTAAAAGAGATAAGGAAGGAAAATACATTCTGTTAAAGGGTACTATATACAATGAAGTAATATCACCACTAAATATTTTTGTACCAAATGGCATAGCATCTATATTTCTAAAGGAAAAATTAAAGGAGCTCAAGGAGGACCATATTATCAGACAATCTCAACCTTCCCCTTTCAGAACTAGATAAATCAAACTGAAAAATAAATAAGAAAGAGGTAAGGGAAGTGAATGAAATGCCAGAAAATTTAGAGTTAATAGACAACAAGAAAACTGAAAAAGAAAAAGGAATATACCTTCTTCTCAGTAGTGCAGGGTATATATACAAAGACCAACCAAATACTAAGGTATAGAAATATTGCAAACAAATTCAGAAAAACAAAAATTATATATATATATATATATATATATATATATGTATTATATATATATATATACACATAACTTTCTCAGATCATAATTTGATAAAAATTATTCTTGTGTCTATGGAAAGGCAAATATAAAATTAATTGGAAGATAAACAATATAATTCCTTAAAACTGGTGGGTCAAAAAAGAAATCATAGAAACAGTTACAGACGTCATTAAAGAGAATGACAATGAGGAGTCATCATATCAAAAACCTATGGGATTCAGCCAAAGCAGTACTCTGGGGAAAATTTATATCGCTGAGTGCTGATACCAATAAAATAGAGAGAGGGGGGGAATTGGGCTTGCAACTTCAAAAATTAGAAAAAGAACAAATTAAAAATCCTCAGATAAAAACTAAATTGGATATCCTAAAAATTAAAGGAGAAATTAATAAATTTAAAGTGAAAGAACTATTGAACTAATAAATCAGATTAGGAACTGGTACTTTGGAAAAAAATAAAATAGATAAAGTACTGGTTAATCTAATAAAAAAGAAGAAAGAGAATCAAATGAACAGTTTCAAAGATGAAAAGGGTGATCTCACCTCTAATGAAGAAAAAATTAAGGTAATTATTAGGAACTATTTTGCCCAATTACATGGCAATAAATATGAAAATCTAGTTGAAAAGGGCAAATATTTACAAAATTTAGTTGCCTAGATTAGCAAAAGAGGAAATAGAATGCTAAATAGTCTCATCTCAGAAAAAGAAATTGAACAAGCCATCAAGGAACTCCCTAAGAAAAAATCCCCAGTGCCAGATGGATTCACAAGTGAATTCTATCAAACATTTAAAGAACAATCAATCCCAATATTATAAAATTATTTTACAAAATAAGCAAAGAAAGAGTTCTCCCAAATTCTTTTTTATGACACAAATATGTTATTGATTCCAAAGCTGGGCAGATCAAAAATAAAGAAAACTACAGACCAATCTCCTCAGGGAACATAGATGCAAAAAATCTTAAATAAAACACTAGCAAAAATACTGCAGCAAGTGATCAGGAGGATTATTCACTATGTCCAGGTGGGATTTATACCAGGAATGCAAGGATGGTTTAATATTAGGAAAACTGTCCACATTATTGACTATTTCAATAATCAAACCAACACAGACAACACAATTATCTCAAAAGATGCAGAAAAAGCATTTAACAAAATACAACACCCATTCCTATTGAAAACACTAGAAAGTATAAGAATAGAAGGGACTTTCCTCAAAATAATAAACAGCATATATTTAAAACCATTGGCAAGTATCATTTGCAATGGTGACAAATTAGAAGCCTTCCCAATAGGATCAGGACTGAGGCAAGGATGCCCAGTATCACCTCTATTATTTAATATTATATTAGAAACACAGCAGTACCAATTAGAGAAGAAAAAGAAATTGAAGGGATCAAAGTAGGCAGTGAATAACACAAACTATCACTGTTTGCAGATAATATGATGGTATACTTAAAGAATCCTAGAAATTCAACTAACTAGAATAATTAAAAACTTTAGCAAAATTGTAGGGTACAAGATAAACTCATATAAATCATCAGCATTTCTATATATTTACAATGAAATTCAGCAACAGGGGTTAGAAAGAAACTCCATTTAAAATCACTCTAGACAATATAAAATATTTAGGAATTTATCTACCAAGACAAACACAGGAAATTTATGAACACAACTTCAAAACACTCTCCACACAATTAAAACTAGATCTAAACAACTGGAAAAATATTAATTGCTCATAGGTAAGGCAAAGTAACATAATAAATATGATCATCCTACACAAATTAATCTTCTTATTCAGTCCCATACATATCAAACTACCAAAAAACTCTTTTATAGGATCAGAAAAAATTGTAACAAAGTTCATCTGGCAGAACAAGAAATCAAGACTATCGAGAAAAATAATGAAAAAAATGTGAAGGATGGGGGCCTAGCAATATCATATCTTAAACTGTACTATACAGTGTAAACAAGGGATTTGCCAAGAACAAGGGATACCTGAAAAGGTTGAAGAAAATGCATCTGGAGGGCCAATGGAACATTCAGCCAGCAGGGGAAGGGAAAATTACATGGAAAATTCAAAAGCAGAAACTGTTGGCCAGACCTGATTCTAGTCAGTCTCTTAACTTAAGACTCTGACAGAGTCAGTTAGGAGATTATCTCTTCTAATACCCTTTTGCCTGGCTGAGCTGAAGGAAAGTGTTTTCCCTAAATTGAAGATCAACCTGGATCATCATTTCCCCAAAGGGAACTACATCCCTTGAAAGACAGTTTTGATCCCACCATCAATACATACATAGATAATAGTTGGCAGGGTCTCCTTGGTCCCTCTGCCCTATACCCTCTACTATATATCTCTCTCTCTTCTTTCAAGAAATAAATTAGATAATTTAGTTACAGAAGAACTGTTTCAAAAAATTGTGTAATAGGAGGGAGAATTTTCAAATCCAAGAAGAAGACTGGGAGGGGATGATTCACCCTCTGGTCAGGTCAGGGTGACTCCATTAAGGTTGTCCAGCCTTGGTGGAGGAAGGAGGAAGTTGCTACCCAGTAATCAGTCCCCAACAACAGCTGATTTTCTGGTCCTAGCACCTTTCAAACTCCCTCTCTTTTTCACTCTCTCTATTAAGAAAGCAGTGGTCATCAAAACAATATGGTATTGGATAAGAGACAGAAGGGTGGATCAATGGGATAGACTAGGGGGAAATGACTTCAGCAAGTTATTATTCCATAAACTCAAAGATCTGAACTTTGGGACAAGAACTCACTATCTGACAAAAACTACTGGGAAAATTGAAAAACAGTATGGGAGAAATTAAGGTCATCATCTTACACATTTATACAAAATGTATAAATGTCTTAAATGTAAAGAGTGAAATCATAAATAAATTAGGTGAACATAGATTAATATATCTGTCAGACCTGTGGGACAGGATTGAATTTAAGACCAAGCAAGAGATAGAGAACATTACAAAATATTAAGTGAATGACTATGATTATATAAAATTAAAAGGGTTTTATACAAATAAAACAATGCAACCAAAATTAGGAGGAAAGTAACAAATAGGGAGAACATTTTTATGTTTTATGTAAACATAAGTAAAATTCTCTGACAAAGGTTTAATCTCCCAAATATATAAGGAACTAAGTCAATTGTACAAAAATTCAAACCATTCCCCAATTGATAAATGTGCAAGGGACATGAATAGGCAGTTTTCAGATAAGGAAATAAGAAATATCAATAGGCACATGAAAAAAGTGTTAAAAATCTCTCATAATTAGAGGAATGTAAATCAAAACAACTCTGAGGTACCACCTCACACATAGCAGATTGGCCCATATGACAATAAAGGAAATTAATAAATGTTGGAGGGAATGGGGCAAAATTGGGACACTAATATATTGCTGGTGGAGTTGGGAATTGATCCAACCTTTCTGGAAGGCAATTTTAAAAGGATTTTTAAAAGGCTGCCTGCCATTTGATCTAGCCACACCACTGATGGGTTTATACCCTTAAGAGATAATAAGGAAAAATACTTGTAAAACATATTTATAGCTAAACTCTTTGTAGTGGCCAAAAAATGGAAAATAAGGGGGTGTCCATCTATTGCAGAATGGCTGGACAAATTGTGGTATATGATAGTGATGAAATACTATTGTGTTGAAAGGAATGATTAACTGGAGAGTCCATATGAACTAGAAAGACCTCCAGGAATTGATGCAGAGCGAAAGGAGCAGAACAAGGAGAACATCATACACAGAGCTTGATATATTATGACATAATTGAATGTGTAATAAACTTTTCTACTAGCAGCAATGCAATGATCCAGGACAATCCAAAGGAACTCATGAGCAAGGATGCTATCCACATCCGAAGAAAGAACTGTGGAAACAGAAATGCAGAAGAAAAACATATGATCGATCACGTAGTTTGATAGTGATATGATTAAGGTTTTGTTAAAGAATCATTCTACTACAAATATGAATAACATGAAAATAGATTTTGAACAATGATGCACATATAATCCAGTGGAATTGCTTGTCAGTTCTGGGAATGGGAAGGTAGGAGGGGAGATATAAATCATGTAACCATGGAAATATAGTCTAAATAAAAAAAATAGAAAATAAAAAACAAACAAACCGAAATCATTTTATTGAAATATAGAAAAGGAGGTCAGGATAGCTGAGAAGGCTTATGCATGGCTGGTACTGTGAAAAGTAAGTTGGCCTTCAGGTATGGATGATCATGCCCCTATCTGATAATTATGTAATGTTGATTTTTTTTAATAAGCCTCATCTGCCTCTATTAATTTTGGCTAGAAAATCAGAACCACCCAAATCAGGTCCACAGTTTTTGTGTTAAGGACTGAAGAATTGTCTTTGTTAGGAGAGAGGCCAGGAGCTAGTTTAAGCTGATTGCTTATTTACAGTAAACAAAAAAAATCTTAAATTGAGTAGTAAGTAAATGTCATAAAGCCACTTCAAAATTTTGTAAAATAAGCATTAGTGAAGTAGCACAGTGAAAAGAGCATCATATCTGAAGTCAGGAGAGCCTGTGTTCAAATCTAACCTCAGGCACTTCCAAGATAGATGCATGACCCAGCCTAGCCTTTGCTGCTCTTCTGTCTTAGAACTGATTTTTTAATAATGTAAAATAAGGCTACTTGACAGTTGTTAGGAAAGGATCATACTTTATTACATGCATACCAATACCTGGGTTAGAGGGAGAGAATAAATTGCCCATGTCTTCATTCTTTCTATTTTTTCTCATATTAATTTATAGGTAATCCAATGAGAAACTTCAGAATTAGTTTCATTAAATTTCTTTTTCACATGGGCATAAGTAGCCTCTTTCCATTCTGGACATTACTAGAACTAGTTGCATATTTAAAACTCCCTATGGAAGATAGGAGAGTAAGGACAGCAACCCAAACAAACCCTCATATTCTCCTCTAAATGTCTTTAAAATAACTCGCCAAATCAAGTTCTGGAGTGACATGGTCAACAAAAGGTTGAGGTCAGATTTTTTTTCCCTAGTGGTAGACAATTTAGGATTTCCATAGGAGATGGCTGTGACACTAGAATGGAGGTCTACTTGGAGTGCATATGGTAGCAATAGCAGCAGTGGGCATTAGAGGTGGCAACAACAATAGCAATAAAATCCAGAGGTCTTGCTTCAGAGATAGTAAGGGGATATGGCAGCTGGTTGGAAAGCAATTACAGCAGACTTTTTGCTAGCACTGAGCTCAGGACCTTCAATTGTTTGACAACTTGATTGTCCTTATATAATTCTTGATCATAGTTCTACGAGAGAAAGTAATATTAGTGTTTGTGACTACAGGGGAATAGGGATCCTTCCTTTGAAAGGAGTATTCTGCAGATCAGGAAAGCAATGATGATGGGGATAACACCAACTTGCAAGCATGGAAAACCCATAGGCTGTGGGCAGCTAGGTGGCTCAGTGGATTGAGAGTCAGGCCCCAATATGGGAGGTCCTGGTTTCAAATATGGCCTTAGAAATTTCCTAGCTGTGTGACTCTGGACAAATCACTTAATGCCCATTGCCTAGCCCTTCTGCCTTGGAAGCAATAAATAATATTGATTCCAAGATGGAAGGTAAGGATTTAAAAAAAAAGAAAAGAAAATCCATAGACCTCCAGAACTAGCTCTGATAATAGTAGCATGAAAAAGCCTGATGTTTGGGATTCTGCCTTCTGATTCCAAGGTAATCAGAGCTTGACCTTAACCTCGACCAGAGCTTAACATGAAGTTCAATGTCAAGAAATAGGCTGGGAAAATGAGCAAATAACAACAACAAAATGACTCAATTGCATAAATAAACTGTGGTGATAAGGAAAGACCAAGGTACAAACTTAGAAGAAGACAATAACAGCAAAATAATACAAGCAATGTCTTTAATTATAAACAAAATAAACCAAAAACACCCCAACTCAAATTGGAAACCAGGCCAACAAGAATTCTTAGAAGAGCTAAAAAAAGAAGGTTAGAAGAAAAATTGGGTAAAGAAATGAAAGTGTAACAAGATATTTATGAAAAGATAATTAATATAGCGTGTTAAAAGAGGCACTATCAATACTTAAGAAAATAACACCTTAAAATCAGATTTGGCCAAATTATAAAAAGAAGCACAAAATCGACCTAAGGAAGTCTTTTGCACTTAAATTTGTACTTAAAATTGTACTTTAAAAAGTACAATTGGTCAAATGGAAAAAGAGGTAAAAAATCTGACTGAGGAAAACTTCTTTAAATATTATAAAAGGGCAAATGGAAGCTAATGAATACACCAGATAACAAGAAGCAATAAAACAAACTCAAAAGAATGAAAAAGAGAAGAAAATGTGAAAAATAGGAAAAACGGCCTTGAAAAGAGATGAAGGAAAGATAATTTAAGAATTGGACTACTTGACAGCTATGGGGCAAAAAGAGTCTAAACATTTTATTTCAGAAAATTATAGAAAACTGTGTAATGTCAGATCTAGAAGGTAAAATAGAAGTAGAAAGATTCCACTGATCATCTCCTGAAAGAGATCCCAGAATAAATACTACCAGGAATATTATAGCCAAATTCTAGAGCTCATAGGTCAAGGAGAAAATAATGTAAGTGCCCAGAAAGAAACCATCTAAATATTGTGGAGCCCCATCAAGATCACAGAAGATTTAGCATCTTTGACATTAAAGGAGTGGAGGACTTGGAATATGATATGGAAGAAAGAAAAGGATTTGGATTATGACTATGCTTACAACTAAATACCCAACAAAACTGGGAATGGTATTTCAGGAGAAAATTGAGAACTTAAAATTACTCCTGATGAGAAGATGAGAAATGAATAAAAAAATCTGACATTCAAACACAGGACTCAATAGAAGCATATGAAGGTAAACATGAAAGAGCAATTCTAAGGGAGTTAATAAAGTTAAACCATTTACATACTTGCATGGGATGATACATGTATCTCAAAAGAACTTTGTCATTATTAGAGCAGTTGTCAGGGGTATATATAGACAGATGATATGAAGATGAGTTGATTAGTAGGGATGATCTAAAAAAAATAAATTAAGGGTTGAGAAAGAGGGTTGTCCTGAAAGAAGGAGGAAGGGAGAAGAATGGGGAAAATTATCCTTCGTGAAAGAGGTGTGGAAAAAAGAGTTTTTACAATGGAGAACAAAATGATAGGGTGGCAGTCAATGCTTGAACATCACTCATATAAACTGGTTCAGTGTGAGAATAACATACACATTAATCACTATAGAAATCTATCTAACCCAATAGAGAGGTAGGAGGGAAAAGTGATAAGAGAATTGGAGGATGAAAAAAAAAGCAGGGAAGATTAAGGGAGGCAGTGTTCAGAAACAAATCAGACTTCTGAGGAATGACATAAAAAAGGGAAAAAGATAAATAGGACAAAATAGGATGGAGGGGAATACATAGTTGATAATCCTAGCCATGAATGTGAATGGAATAAAATCACTCATACAATGGAAGTGGATAGCAGAATGGATTAGAAACCAGAGTTCAACAATATGTTGTTTTCAAGAAAAATACTTGAAACAGAAACATACACATATAGTTAAATTAAGGGAATGGAATGTGATGTATTATGCTTCAGCTGAAGTTAAAAAGAAAAGAGTAGCATGATCAAACAAAGCAAGAGGAAAAAAAGACAACCAAAAAGAAACAATCAAGAAGACTATATTTTACTGAAAGGTAGAAAATGAGATGATATCAATACTAAACATATATAATTATTGATTACCAGAGCTTCTGAATTCTTAAATAGTTAAATGAGTTATAGGAAGAAATAGAGCAAAATGATACTAATAGGGGACCTCAATTTTACCCTTTCAAAATTAGAGACATCTAACCACAAAAAAAGAAATAATTTAAGGGGATGAAAATAATTTTAGGAAAAAAATAGATATGATAGACTTCTAAAGCAATTAGAATCAAGAAAATAAAGGAGCATGCCTTCTTTAAAAATTAACCATGTAATGTAGAAAAACCTCAAAGTCAAATTCAGAGAAAAAATATTAAATGTACCCTTTTCAGATCATATCATAATAAAAATTACATTCAATAAAAGGCCATAGAAGCATAGATTAAAAACTAATTGGAGAATAAATAATCTAATTCTAAAGAATAAATGTATCAAGAAACAAATCAAAGAAACAATAATTTTAATATAGAGAAAGACAATAAGATGATAACATGACAAAATTTGTGGGATACAGACAAAGCAATACTTAGGAGAAATTATATATAGATATGTAAAAGTGAAAAGTGACTGCAGCGCCAATAAAGATGAAATTAAAGCAATAATTTGTAGTTATCTTGCTCAATTACAGGCCAATCAAACTGACAATCTAAGTGAAACACAAATATTTACAAAAATTGCTGTGAGTAACTGCCAGGAGCCATCAAAGATCATGCTGTTTTGACACTGTCACTTGTGAAAACCAAGGATTGCAAAGCAATCCCCAGGAAGGATGGAAACATCCACTTAATCCCCCCCCCCCCAGTGACTTTCCTTATAAAAATCCCCATATTATTGGAATTTTTATGATTATTATTCTTACTTAGCACCAGTTAAAATAGATGAGAGCAACATGCTTGGAGGGTTAATATAGATGTTCCACTTTGTCCCCCCAGAATATTATCAGGAGATCCCATTTACAAAATTAAACCTAAGGATTTTTATATACCCACTTAGATAGGACCCTCTTTTCTAGGCATAAAAACTTCTGGCAAATCTGTGCTCTGAATTCCCCAACCTATATCTGGGTTATGTTGGTTCTACCCTCTGACCCTGCACTTAGCAGCAATGTTTTGTTGACTATCTCCTTAGGCTTTGCATCTGTTGTTAGATTCTATGGAATGTTGAGAATGAAATTGTATGCCAAGTAGATGTGTGATCATGAAGGTATAAAATAAAGCTAAGCCTCAGCCAAAGCAGAGCAGTTTATCCTGGGAAACCTGTGCTGCGGGTTGAATAGAAAGCTGTCTCCCATTCATCATTACTTCACCTAAGTTACCACACCCAGTCAGGAGGAACCCTGGGCTTTGTAGTCTACAGGTTGGCTTGTGAAAAGTAACAGAAGAAAAAAATAGAATATACAAATAATTTACTTTTAGAAAAAGAAATTGAGCAAACCATCAATGAGCTTCCTAAAACATCTCCCAGGCAAATGGATTTACAAATAAATTTTATGAAATACCTAAAACAACCCAAACAATCCCAAAATAATATAAACTATTTATTTTTTAAAAAGGGTTTAAAAAGGAATCCTACTCCATTCCATTTATGACAAAGATATGATTTTGATTCTTAAACTAGGAAGAACAAAAATGCAAACAGAAAAAAAGAAACCAATTTCCCTAATGAATAGCAATTCAAAATTTTAAATAAAATATTAGCAAATCAATCACAGTAATATGTCACAAATATTATACATGATGATAAGGTGTAATTTAAGGTAGAAATTCAGGGCTGGTTTAATAATAGGAAAACTATTAGCATAATTAGTCATGTCATTATCAAAACTAACAAGAAAACTCTCAATAAATGCAGAAAAAACACCCATTTCTATTAAAATCATAAGAAAGCACAGAAATCAATGAAGCCTTACTTAAAAATGACAAAGTAGTGATTTATTTAAAATCATGAGTAAGCATCATCTACAGGGAAGAAACTAGAAGCCTTCCCAATAAGATCAGGGTGAAATAGAATATTATCCTTTATGATAACAATAATTAAATCATTCTGCAGACCTATCTGCCACCCCTGGTGGAGCTGTGTAGACCCATCTTCTTCAAGACTGTTGACCCTGTCAGCCAAGTGGCTTCAGTGCCTGCCTCCAAACATAGCCTGAGCAGCTGTTGCTTGTCAGGGCTGGAGTGCAAAGGGGGGTGACAGGCATTAGAATAAAGGTAGATATTTTGAAACTCAAAATTTAAAAAATATATATTTTAAAAAAGAATAGTATCTATGATAAAGTAATTGAGTAGCATATGCCACAGTTTTAAGTTATCCTACATCAGTCTTTCATACAATATATTAAATAAAAATTTATAATAACAACAAAAATATTTGTACCACAATTTTGCTCTCTTTCTAATTATATCTTGAGAGTTGGGGTCTGTTCACTTGAAGCATGTTCTCTATACCCAAAAGCTGGGTGTTGGAGAGAAGGTCCACTTCTTCCTTCCAAGTTAGGCCCTATAGCCCTGAGAATTACAATAGGGGGTTTGGTCTGTTCCATTTACCCTTTTCAGTTCTAGGTTTAGGCAATAGATTACCTGGACCAGGAACTCCATAGTGTTTTTGGAGTCATTCTGGGGACCAGTATCTCAGGCCTGAAGCTGCCAGCCCAAGAGAGAAGCCAACAAAATTCAGCATGGCAGGATATGAGCTCAAGTGGTAGCTCTGGCTTTGGAACTTGGTGTATCTAGGCTATAAAGGAACTGAATTAATCTGAGAACCTAATTATTATCCTTCTCTTTCATTTGCAGAGATCAAGTTGTATAGCAGAGATTTTTGTCCCAGGTTTGGGCTATGCTGTTTGAATGTTTGTTCTTACTCTATCATTGAAGTAAATATTCTTTAGTTAAAAAAGTAGAACTAGGGTGTTCAGAACACCTTCAAATGGGGGAAATAAAGTCAAAGGCGCAATGGCAGAAACTAGATGCCCTTAAAAATAGAAAACCAGAGTCTAGGTAAAATGCAATGCATTACCTAATAATTATCCATTAAGTTAGATAGTCAGACATTTTGGATTAAATATTGGCTGAGTTATATGTGTATGGGTTCAGATCTAGCTTCTCTCACATATTAGATCTATCTCTATGGACGAGTCATTTAATTTCTCTAAACCTTAGTTTACTTATATGTAAAATGAGGATTAGAATGTCCCAATAAAACTGATTCACAATTTTATTGGGAAATTCAAGAGTTATACTGTATGTTTTTTTTTAAACTTTTACCTCCCATCTTAGAATCAATACTCTGTATTGGTTCTAACACAGAAGATTTGTAAGGGTTAGGCAATAGAACTGACTTAACTGATTTGCCCAGGATCACAAAGCTGGGAAGTTTCTGAGGTCATATTTGAACCCAGGACCTCCCATCTCTAGGTCTGGCTCTCAATCTACTGAGCCACCCAGACGCCCCTACAATGTATATTTTAATTTACTATGCAGTTGTATCTCTATGATGGTCTAAGCTATAACCTTATATTTGTGTTTCTGTCTTTGTAAAATGGAAGAATTAGAAGTAACTTCCATTAATCTACTATGGATTAAAGATGTCACTTATAGTTCTAGGACCCTTAAGGGAACTGAAGTTAACACAGAGAGATCAATTCCTCTCTTTGGTTCATTATGCTTCCTCCCCAGAGTACATTTCTTGGAAAACCTCTAAAACAAAGCTTAGGTATGATTCATGTCTGGGTTTTTTTTTTTTTTAAATATATTTTATTTGATCATTTCCAAGCATTATTCGTTAAAGACATAGATCATTTTCTTTTCCTCCCCCCCACCCCCCATAGCCGACGCGTAAGTCCACTGGGCATTAGATGTTTTCTTGATTTGAACCCATTGCTTTGTTGATAGTATTTGCATTAGAGTGTTCATTTAAAGTCTGTCCTCTGTCATGTCCCCTCAACCTCTGTATTCAGGCAGTTGCTTTTTCTCGGTGTTTCCACTCCCATAGTTTATCCTTTGCTTATGAATGGTGTTTTTTTTTCTCCTGGATCCCTGAAAGTTGTTCAGGGACATTACACCGCCCCTAATGGAGAAGTCCATTACGTTCGATTATACCACAGTGTATTAGTCTCTGTGTACAATGTTCTCCTGGTTCTGCTCCTCTCGCTCTGCATCACTTCCTGGAGGTTGTTCCAGTCTCCATGGAACTTCTCCACTTTATTATTCCTTTGAGCACAATAGTATTCCATCACCAACATATACCACAGTTTGTTCAGCCATTCCCCAATTGATGGGCATCCCCTCGTTTTCCAGTTTTGGGCCACCACAAAGAGTGCAGCTATGAATATTTTTGTACAAGTCTTTGTGTCCATTATCTCTTTGGGGTACAGACCCAGCAGTGCTATGGCTGGGTCAAAGGGTAGATATTCTTTTGTCGCCCTTTGGGCATAGTTCCAAATTGCCCTCCAGAATGGTTGGATCAGTTCACAGCTCCACCAGCAATGAATTAATGTCCCTACTTTGCCACATCCCCTCCAGCATTCATTACTTTCCTTTGCTGTTATGTTAGCCAATCTGCTAGGTGTGAGGTGATACCTCAGAGTTGTTTTGATTTGCATCTCTCTGATTATAAGAGATGTAGAACACTTCTTCATGTGCTTGTTAATAGTTTTGATTTCTTTATCTGAGAACTGCCTATCCATTTCCCTTGCCCATTTATCAATTGGAGAATGGCTTGATTTTTTGTACAATTGATTTAGCTCATTATAAATATGAGTAATTAAACCTTTGTCAGAGGTTTCTATGAAGATTTTTTCCCAATTTGCTGTTTCCCTTCTGATTTTAGTTATATTGGTTTTGTTTGTACAAAAGCTTTTTAGTTTGATGTAGTCAAAATTATTTATTTTACATTTTGTGATTCTTTCTATATCTTGCTTGGTTTTAAAGCCTTTCCCCTCCCAAAGGTCTGACATGTATACTATTCTGTGTTTACCCAATTTGCTTATGGTTTCCTTCTTTATGTTTAAGTCACTCACCCATTTTGAATTTATCTTGGTGTAGGGTGTGAGGTGTTGATCTATTCCTAGTCTCTCCCACACTGTCTTCCAATTTTCCCAGCAGTTTTTATCGAATAGTGGATTTTTGTCCCAAAAGCTGGGATCTTTGGGTTTATCGTATACTGTCTTGCTGAGGTCGTTTTCCCCCAGTCTATTCCACTGATCTTCCTTTCTGTTTCTTAGCCAGTACCAAATTGTTTTGATGACTGCTGCTTTGTAATATAGTTTGAGGTCTGGGACTGCAAGGCCCCCATCATATGTGTTTTTTTTCATTATTTCCCTGGATATCCTTGATCTTTTGTTCTTCCAAATGAACTTTGTTATGGTTTTTTCTAAATCAGTGAAGAAGTATTTTGGTAGTTCAATGGGTATGGCACTAAATAGATAAATAAGTTTGGGTAGGATGGTCATTTTTATTATATTGGCTCGTCCTATCCATGAGCAGTTAATGTTTTTCCAATTGTTCAAGTCTAGTTTTAGTTGTGTGGCGAGTGTTTTGTAGTTGTGTTCATATAGTTCCTGTGTTTGTCTTGGGAGATAGATTCCTAGGTATTTTATTTTGTCTAAGGTGATTTTGAATGGGATTTCTCTTTCTAGTTCTTGCTGCTGAGCTGTGTTGGAGATATATAGAAAAGCTGATGATTTATGTGGGTTTATTTTGTATCCTGCAACTTTGCTAAAGTTGTTGATTATTTCAATTAGCTTTTTGGTTGAATCTCTAGGATTCTTTAAGTAGACCATCATGTCATCCGCAAAGAGTGATAACTTGGTCTCCTCCTTGCCTATTCTGATGCCTTCAATTTCTTTATCTTCTCTAATTGCTACTGCTAGTGTTTCTAGTACAATGTCAAATAGTAGAGGTGATAATGGGCATCCTTGTTTCACTCCTGATCTTATTGGGAATGCATCTAGTTTATCCCCATTGCAGATGATATTAGCTGTTGGTTTTAGATATATACTGTTTATTATTTTTAGGAATGACCCTTCTATTCCTATGCTTTCTAGTGTTTTTAATAGGAATGGGTGTTGTATTTTATCAAAGGCTTTTTCTGCATCTATTGAGATAATCATGTGGTTCTTGCTCGTTTGCTTGTTGATGTGGTCGATTATGTGGATGGTTTTCCTAATGTTGAACCAGCCCTGCATCCCTGGTATGAATCCTACTTGATCATGGTGAATGATCCTTCTGATCACTTGCTGGAGTCTTTTGGCTAGTATCCTATTTAAAATTTTTGCATCTATATTCATTAGGGAGATTGGTCTATAGTTTTCTTTCTCTGTTTTTGACCTGCCTGGTTTTGGAATCAGTACCATGTTTGTGTCGTAAAAGGAGTTTGGTAGAACTCCCTCTTTGCTTATTATGTCAAATAGTTTGTATAGTATTGGGGTTAACTGTTCTCTGAATGTTTGATAGAATTCACAGGTGAATCCATCAGGCCCTGGGGATTTTTTCTTAGGAAGTTCTTTGATGGCTTGATGGATTTCAATTTCTGATATGGGATTATTTAAGAATTCTATTTCCTCTTCTGTTAGTCTAGGCAGTTTGTATTTTTGTATATATTCATCCATTTCTCCTAAATTGGTGTATTTATTGCCATATAATTGGGCAAAGTAATTTCTAATGATTGCCTTAATTTCCTCCTCATTGGAGGTGCTGTCCCCCTTTTCATCTTTAATGCTGTGAATTTGCTTTTCTTCCTTCCTTTTTTTAATTAGATTGACCAGTACTTTGTCTATTTTGTTTGTTTTTTCAAAGTACCAGCTTCTTGTCTTATTTATTAAATCAATAGTTCTATCACTTTCGATTTTATTAATTTCTCCCTTAATTTTTAGGATTTCTAATTTGGTTTTCTGCTGGGGGTTTTTAATTTGATCGCTTTCGAGTTTTTTCAATTGCATTTCCAATTGATTGATCTCTGCTCTCCCTTGTTTGTTAATATGAGCTTTCAGGGATATGAATTTGCCTCTGATTACCGCTTTGGCTGCATCCCAAAAGGTTTGAAAGGATGTTTCGCCATTGTCATTTTCCTTGATGAAATTATTAATTGTTTCTATGATTTCTTCTTTAGCTAAACGGTTTTGGAGTATCATATTGTTTAATTTCCAATTGGTTTTAGATTTGGTTTTCCATGTACCATTACTAATCATTATTTTTATTGCCTTGTGATCTGAGAAGGCTGCATTCATTATTTCTGCTTTTTTGCATTTGTGTGCTATGTTTCTGTGACCTAATGTATGGTCAATTTTTGTGAATGTGCCATGTGGTGCTGAGAAGAAGGTGTATTCCTTTTTATCCCTATTTATTTTTCTCCATATGTCTATTAATTCTAATTTTTCTAAGATTTCATTCACTTCTTTTACCTCTTTCTTATTTATTTTTTGATTTGATTTATCTAAATTTGATAATGGTTGGTTTAAGTCTCCCACTAGTATGGTTTTATTGTCTATTTCTTCCTTCAATTCTTCTAGTTTCTCCATTAGAAATTTGGGTGCTATATTATTTGGTGCATACATGTTGATTAATGATATTTCCTCATTGTCTAGAGTCCCTTTTAACAAAATATAATTACCTTCCCTATCCCTTTTGATCAGGTCTATTTTTGCATTGGCTTTATCAGATATCATGATTACCACTCCTGCCTTCTTTCTATCAGTTGAGGCCCAGAAGGTCTTACTCCATCCTTTAATTCTGACCTTGTGGGTGTCAACCCGCCTCATGTGTGTTTCTTGAAGACAACATATGGTAGGGTTTTGGATTCTAATCCATTCAGCTATTCGTCTACGTTTTATGGGTGAGTTCATCCCATTCACGTTCAAAGTTATGATTGTCATTTGTGGACTCCCTGGCATTTTGATTGCCTTCCCTAATTCTAACCTTTTCTTCTTCGGCTCTACCTTTTAGTCCAGTGATTTACTTTGAATCAGTCCCCCTTGTCCCCTCCCTTGATGTTTCCCTTTTTAGTCCCTCCCTTTTTGTTCCCTCCCCCTCCCCCCTCTCTTTCCCTCCCTTTTTGTTCTCCCTCTCCCCCTCCCCCCCTTGGTTTTCCCTTCTCCTTACCCTTGTTGGGTAAGATAGAATTCAAGATCCCAATGGATCTGGATGTTTTTCCCTCTCAGAGTTGATTTCCCTGAGATTGAGGTTTAAGTAAACCCCCCCCCCTCTCTTCCTCTCCTTCTTATAGGAGTTTTCTTCCCCTCCCCTTCCCCTGTGAATCTTTGTGTGACAACCATTATTCTATTTGGTCTTTCTTTACCCCCTATTTATACATTACATTTTCCCCACATATTAGTATACATAGATTGATATAAATGTAGTCCTTATAGAAGAGAGTTTGAGTAAAAGAAGATAACATTTTTCCCCTTTCCTTAATATTTACCTTTTCAGGTATTCCTTGCTCTTTGATTTTCGGTATCAAACTTTCCACAGAGCTCTGGTCTTTTCTTTGCAAAAAGTTGGAAGTCTTCTATTTTGTTGAATGCCCATACTTTCCCTTGGAAGTATATAGTCAGTTTTGCTGGGTAGCTGATTCTTGGTTGGAGACCCAGCTCTCTTGCCTTTCTGAAGATCATGTTCCATGCCTTACGATCATTCAGCGTAGAACTTGCAAGGTCTTGTGTGATCCTGATTGGCATTCCTTTATATCTAAATTGTCTTTTTCTGGCTTCCTGTAGGATTTTTTCTTTTGTTTGATAGCTTTGGAATTTGGCAATTACATTCCTGGGAGTTGTCTTTTGGGGGTTTAGTGTAGAAGGTGTTCTGTGAGCTCTGTCAGTGGCTGTATTGCCCCCTTGTTCTAGAATCTCTGGGCAATTTTCTTTGATTATATCTTGTATCACCATGTCCAGTTTGGTGTTTATTTCTGGCTTTTCTGGGAGTCCAATTATTCTTAAATTTTCTCTTCTCCCCCTGTTTTCCAGATCTATCACCTTGTCGGTGAGATATTTTATGTTCTCTTCTAATTTCTTGGTGTTTTGGCTTTGCTTTATTAGTTCTTGCTTTAAAGCCTGGTTTTCTTTTACAGTTTGGTCGAACTGGTTTTGTAGATGCGTGAATTTCTTTTGCATCATTTCCCACTTTTCCTCCCAGAGGGCTTCCATCTTTTTGGTCCTTTCTGATTCAAATTCTTCATGGGTTTGTGGAGAGTTTCTATTTCCTTTGGAAGATTTTGGAGAATTTTCTTGTATATCTTCTTCTATCTGCTCTGTATTTTGTATTTTGGCTCCATAGAATGTGTCCAGAGTCGCCCCTTTCTTCTTATTTTTCTTGGTATTTTGGGGCTTCTGTGGTTCTGTGGAGTTTGCCATTTCTGAATGTGGAGGATTAGTTTTTCTTGCCTCTGTCTGGTGTTCAGAGGCAGTCCTGGGCAGATGGTTCTATGAGCTTTCCCTGGGTTAAACTGAATATGCCTCACTGGAACTGGAATGGAAGGGTCGGACCACGAGGCCACACTCTCCCCCTGGCTCGATTTCCGGAAGTTGCCTTCAGAATCGCTGGCCGTGAGGCTGTTTCGTAGGCCTGCGGGGGGATGGGCTGCAGCTTCCCCAAGCTCCGAGAGCACAGACTTTCACTGAGACTTGGATAGCAGGATCCAGCCCGTGAGGCTGTCTTGCCCGCCCTGAGGGTTGCTGTTGTTTTGACCAGCTCTCTGCAGCGGAGGCCCCAGGCAGTAACTTTCACCCGGACCTACAGGCTCTTTGCAGCGGAGGCCCCAGGCAGTAACTTTCACCCGGACTGGGACTTGGGTAGAAGACCCTGAGGGTTGTTGTTCCTCAGACCCTGCTCTCTGAGCCCGGCGCGGCTGCCGCTTCCGGGAGCCTTGGACTCTGCGCTCCTACCCCTGAGGTCCGAGGGATCTCGGGTTCTGGCTTTTAAGGGGAGCCGTACCTTTTGAACCGGGTCCAGGTCCAGGAGGAGGGTTCCCAGGGTCTGTGCTGTTGATCGTTTTGAATTTCGGCGCCTTAGGAGCTTCTAGTTTGAGATCGGTCGGGAAGGGTTTTCCGGAGATCTGAACTTCAGCTTTCTCTAAGCCGCCATCTTAACCGGAAGTCCTCATGTCTGGGTTTTACCAAATGTGGGTACCTGCTCAAAAGTGCTCAATATATAATATAGGTATCAGGCATGGGATGTGTTTTTATTTTCTCCATCACCAAAAACGCATAAGAACTTGTTTATGAACTCTTACTGAAACATAAAAAAAATAGCTCAATAATCTCCTTCTCCCACACACAACCTTGGGGGATTGCTAAAAAAAAAATTCCATATTCAATTCAGACTTGCATTGTCTGAGAAACTCACTGTATTGTCCCAGATGTCTAGGAAGGTTCAGATCTCCTTCCTCCCTATAGGATGACTTAATTCTTTCAGCTGAATGATACTGCTTTTTTACTCTGAGAACTGCATTATTAAGAAAATCTCCATTTGGGGGACCAGTGTTCTCAATAGCACCTAATTCTGCAATTCAAAAACTCTAGAATTTTGATTAGGTCTTAAAAATGTTAGAAATATCCATTTCCAGCATTACTAATTTTTTTTTTATCCATATGAAGAACAAGAAACATAAAGGCACAAGACAGATAGGAACTGAAAATCCAAGAACTCCCCTTAAGGATCATATGAGGTAGCATGGTCTGCTCACAATGTGTATCTCCTTGAAGTTGACATTTTTTGTTCCTTTGAGAGCAGGTAGGTGGAAAGAGAAATGTTCTTTCCCTATGCTGCACTCAAGACTAAAAGTATAAGGGAAGAAAAATGTACAAAGAAAAAAGGGGGAGGTTATTTAAAAGATTTCTCTTACAGACCACAAAATCTTGTATCTCATCTGGTAAGAGTCTCTGTTTCCACAACGTAGTCATTCAATAATGAGAAGGCATCTCTGGTTACTGGTGTCCAATTGGAGGAGTTCCTTGTTTTTGTTCCATAAGGGGCTAGGTGGGAAGTGAATTTTTCCAACAAAGGTGGGAACAAGCAGCTAGGTGGCACAGGATGTTGAGTATTGGTCCTGGAATATATTAAGCACTGGAAGACTTAAATTCAAATCTGACCTTAGTCAATAATTGAGTGGCCCTGGCAGAGTCCCTGAATCTCTTTTTGCTTAAGTTTCTTTATCTGTAGAATAGGATTTCTTGTTAGAAAGGATCACTAGGTACTTGTTCAAATGTTCAAATGAGACTATTTGAAAAAGACTTAATAAAACACTTGACACCTTGTGGATGCTTTCCTTCCTCCCTCCCTCTCTCCCTCCTTCCCTCCCTCCCTTCCTTCCTTGCTTCCTTGCTTCCTTCCTCTCTTCCTTCCTTCCTTCCTTCCTTCCTTCCTTCCTTCCTTCCTTCCTTCCTTCCTTCCTCGCTTCCTTCCTTCCTTCCTTCCTTCCTTCCTTCCTTCCTTCCTTCCTTCCTTCCTTCCTCGCTTCCTTCCTTCCTTCCTTCCTTCCTTCCTTCCTTCCTTCCTTCCTTCCTTCCTTCCTTCCTTGCTTCCTTGCTTCCTTGTTTCCTTGCTTCCTTGCTTCCTTGCTTCCTTGCTTCCTCCCTTCCTTCCTTCCTTCCTTCCTTCCTTCTTTCCTTCCTTCTTTTCTTCCTTCCTTCCTTCCTTCCCTCCCTCTAGTACCATGATCATAGAGTAAGTGTCTGTGGCCAGATTAAACTCAGTCTTACTGACTCTAGCCCTGGCACTCGATTTACTGTCCCTCTTCATTTATATAGTGTTAATATTTCTAATCAATTTTGTTTATACTGTCTCACTTGACTTTTATGACAAACTCCATGAGTTAGATGCTATTATCATCATTTTTGAATAGGAAAAAAAAACTAAATGAGGTTAAGAAACTTCCTCAGGATCATGAATCTAGTAAGTATTTGAGACAGGATTCAAACCCACATCTCCATAATTCCAAAGTTAGAGCTCTTTCCACTGTACTTTGATGCCTTTCAATATTAAAGTCAACACTAAAAGAAAACCTCCAGGTTTTAGGCTAGTGTCTCTATGCAAGAGGTATGGAGAAACATGGGTAAGATATATAAAGGAAGAAAAGAATTGGAAGGCCTGTAATATGCACCAGTGGAGGAAACATTGATTAAATCATAGATCAAAAAATACATTAAAATAATCCATATGCATTGCCAAGGCCATCATATTATCAATCTGTTTAGGTTTGCCATGACTACTGAAGATGAGATAACCATCCATAAACCTCCTGTCATTATTTTTCTCGTCTAAATGAATTCATTTAACAAATACAGAGACATAGGAAATGTTCAAGAAAACAAAAGGTTTCCTCCTCCCTCAGAGGAGACATAAAAAGGACTATACAAAACTAAAGCTATTTGGTCACTTGTTTGGTTGTCATCAAATAGGAACTGAATGAGGATTTCAGCCTTTGGAATGATCTATAGCATCCAGCTGTCAAGTAGGCATTGAATCAATATTAATTGATGTTACAACAAATGCATTGAAACACATTGGATTAGACTTCTTAACAATTTGAAAAGTGAAGTGATATTGTTCTGGAAATAGCATACTCCCTCACTAGAAGGGGAGGGGAGGAAACTGTCCTCTTTACTAACCTGATGAATAAATTTGAACCAGCCTTTTAATGGACTCTGAGAACAAAGCTTACAAGTTGGCTTAGTTTCCTGTGGATAAAAAATGAATAAGATTTAACAATATCCTCTCAGGAATCAGTTTTATGGATCCATCCACTGGTAGGGGCAATTGCTGATGAGTAAGGAAAAAAGTCTCTTATAGCTACTGCACAATTTTCAGTTGTTACCACTGCTCTTCCATAGAGGCAATAAGCAAATCCAAAGACACTCCAGAGAACAATAAATAAGACAGAAAGGCTAAAGGGGACAAGATAAAAGAGGTGCAACTACATATTTCCCAAGCGAGAAAGCAAGTTGGAGAGGCTTAACAAAGCAAAAGAAGCATGATTGAGAGGGCAGGAGGGGATACAAACAAAATGCCTGGATTTATGTTATTAAAACCAAAATGATGAATTTCAAGTGAGATATTTTACATTTTGTTTCCCTTCTCTCATTTTAGAGATCAATAAAATGCTTCCTCCCCACATTGTACTCAGTTTTGGAATCCTAATCAATCTTTAAAATTTCTGCCATAGTTCTAATGCCTTTTCTCACATGGGAAAGGCTTTCATATATTATACATATATCAGCAAAGGAATGAGGATATAGAAAAACATGTCTTTTGCAATGGCATAAACTAATGATTTTTGAAAGGTAAATAAATTAATTTGGAACATGAAGTACTTTCTGTGTGTAGAATATAGACTTAAGTAAAGGTGGACTAGTTTATTTCTGAAAGGTAAGGAGAGGCTTATAATATGAAACAGAAACCAGTACAAGTGTTTACATGTGCTGGTTATTTTTCATTATTTTAAAGTAATTAGATATCCTCAGTAGATTAGAAAGATATTCCTTCAGAAGACCTGTACCAGCAAAGACCCCATCAATTCCCCACACCAGTACACACAATGTTTTCAATGCTGATTCACTTCAGTCATGTCTGATCATGTTCCTGAGCCCACTTGGCAAAGCTACTAGTGTCTTTTGTCATTTCTTGTTTTCTTGTCTAGCTCATTTTATAGATGAGGAAACTGAGGTTAATAGGTTTAACTGATTTGTCCAGAATCACACAGCTAGTAAGCATCTAAGACCAGATTTGAACTCAAATCCTTCTGTCTCCAGGTCTGGCACTCTATCTATTGGTCCACCTAGCTGCCCATTGCACATAGTCATTTGCAAATTATAGCTGTTTGTGAATCATAGTATTGAAACAGGCTTTCAATCAACTAACATTTATTAAAGGCTTACTATATGCTGAACACTATGCTATAAAGGCAAAAAAAGAGTCACAAGTACTAATGTTTACAGTGTAATGCACAGAACTAGACTAGGAAAAGTCAACCTCCTAAGCTAGAAACTATAGAGGGTACATTTCCTCTAACCTGCCAGAATAGGAGTCACTGTGCAACAGAGTTAGGAGCTGATTTCTCACTCCAAGTTATGTTTATTTGGAATCAATAAAATCAATAATAGTTTTTAAAATTTAGTTATTGGTTCTTTTGTTTTTTACATTAAAATACTCATGTAACAACCCTCCCTCCACTTGAGAAGGTATCATTTGCAAAAAAAAAAAAAAAGATATATGCATATATAAGACTACATCTTCTTTCTGTTTATCAGTTCTTTCTCAGGACATAGACATACTTCAAATACCATTTTTGCTGCTTTATAAAATGTTCTCTTAATTCTACTCATTTCACTCTTCATAATTTCTATAAGATTTTTAAAGCTGCAGTCTCTTAAGCATTTTTAATACTGTTCTCCAAGAATCATCTATTAGAATTAGAAGGAACCTTAGATCTTATTTAGATTAACCTTTCTATATTTATAGATGAAGAAAATGAGATTTAGGGAAGATTAGTGATTTGCCTCAAGTCAACTATTTAATCAACTCTATTGCTTAGCTAGACTGTGCCAGAACCAGTTCAGACTGTATCTCAGGAGCCCATTATTATATTTTCTGTGTCTGTATTGATGCCTCAGAAATCAGTCAATGCTATAACTCCAGGTTTGATTTTTTGTTGACAATATAGACGTGTTGGAGAAAATGTAAATATTGCAGTTGAAACTTAAAAATGTGTTATTCCAGCAAGAATAATATAATGGAAAGATGGTAAAGAGTATCCAGGAGAAAGGATTGGTGAACAATATCAAAACCTAATTTGAAGTTAAGGAATATGTGAATTAAGGAAGTTTATATCACTTTGTCATTTAAGAGGGAATTGGTGGCATGGGAGAGAGCAGTTTCAATTAGGGGTTATTTCAGTAATCAGATCATGCCAAGTTAGAAGTTAGTAGGTTTGGAGGTGGAAGTAGTGAGTACAGACAATTTTTGTTTGGAATTTGACAGAAAAAGTGAGAAAGTATAAAATTAAATATAAGGTCTTAGTAGTAACAAGTAAAGTTTCATTTTGCTTTGCTTGCATTTATTAATTCAACTTTTTAATTGATGATAGAAATGTGTTATTATAGGTCCTGGGAAAGAGTTAATAGAGAGGGAAAATTTCAAGATAAGGAAGGAAAAGGGAATGATTGAACCAACAAGATTCTAGAGAGGAAGCTTGAAAGGGGGGGTTGTTGGAGAAGGATGAAGGACGATAACTTCATCTGAGATAAGAGTAAAAGGAGGGAAAGAGATGGGAGAGAAAATATAGAAGACTTTTGGGATGTAGGATAGGGAAAATAAGGGAGTTCATGAAAGACAGATTAATGACTGAATGGAGTCTGTATTAGAAGAGAGATGAGGCAGGCAGTACCACCAGCAGGCTTTTGCAGTAGTCCAGGCATGAGGTGATAAAGTACCAGAGCAGAGGCAATTTCATTCTCATAAGTCCCTCTGAATTGTTCTGGATCATTGAATTGCTGCTAGTAAAGAAGTTCATTACATTCAATTGTACCACAATGTATCAGTTTCTGTGTACAATGTTCTCCTGGTTCTGCTCCTCTCGCTCTGCATCACTTCCTGGAGGTTGTTCCAGTCCCCATGGAATTCCTCCAGTTTATTATTCCTTTGAGCATAATAGTATTCCATCACCAACAGATACCACAATGTGTTCAGCCATTCCTCAATTGAAGGGCATCCCTTCATTTTCCAATTTTTTTGCCACCACAAGGAGTGCAGCTATGAATATTTTTGTACATGTCTTTTTCCTTATTATCTCTTTGGGGTCCAAACTCAGCAGTGGTATGGCTTCATCAAAGAGCAGACAGTCTTTTAGCACCCTTTGGGCATAGTTCTAAATTGCAGAGGCAATTTCAGAAGGAAGAATAGGGCATACACTAAAGACATTGCAAGATGAAATTGACATGCTTTGGCAACAGATTGGATACCAGGAAATAGCAATAGTGAAGAGTCAGGAATACCTCCTAGGTTTTGAGCCTGGGGGAGTAAAAAGATGATATGTCCTCTCCAGTTATAGGAAATGGAGGGAGGTTGGTGGAATGAGAGGAAATGAGGTGAAAATGAATTCTTTTTAGTTTAAGATGTCTTAATCTTAAAATACAAGGCTAGATAGAGGTCAACAGAGAAGTTAGGGAAGGATAGGTGGATCTTAGAATTGTCAGCATAGAGATGATAGTTATATCCATGGTGTTTGGTAAAATCACCAAGTCAGTGAAATCACCAAGTAGAGGGAAAAGAGAAAAGAGCCCTGAGGGACACCTATGTTAAGAGAGCATGATCTGGATGAAGATCCATCAAGGGAGACCGAGAAGATATAATCAGACTGGAAGGAGAAGAAATAGGGAAGAGTGGTGCCCCAAAACTCTCCTATCAAGAGGAGGTGATCAATTATATATATATATATATATATATATATATATATATATATATATATATATATATATTTCTAAAACCTTTACCTTCCATCTTAGGATCAATACTGTGCATTGGTTCCAAGGCAGAAGAGTAGTAAGGGCTAGGCAATGGGGGTTAAGTGACTTGCCCAGGGTCACACAGCTGGGAAGTATCTGAGGCCAGATTTGAAACTAGAACCTCCCATCTCTAGGCCTGGCTCTCAATCTACTGAACTATCTAGTTGCCCTCAGTGCTCAATAATATGGGTTGCAGAAATGTTAAGAGAAAGAGAACTGAGGAAAGGCTATTGGATTTGGCAATGGCATGGTAACCTTGGAGAAAGCATAATGATTTTGGTGGTCTGATAAAGATTATAAAGGCTTAAGAAGAGAATAAAAGGAGAGAAAATGGAGGCATTTTCTGGAGCTGAACTCTTTCATGTAGAATTTAGCTACCAAAGGCAGAATTGATATAGGTTAGGAATAGGAAGATCAAGTAAAGTGATTTTTTTTGTTTGTTTGTTTGTTTTTAGGATGGGAAAGACATGGGCATATTTGTAGGAAGTAGGGAATGAGTCAGCAGATAAGGAAAAAGGAACAATAAATTATGAGTGGGGATCACAGGAGAGGCAATTTATTGGAGGAGATGGGATTGAATAGAATATCTATTTTAAGATAGAGAGTTTAGCCTTGATAAGAAGTAAGGCCATTTCATCATGTTAGATGGGGCAAAGGAGAAGATAGTGGCAAAAAGCTTCTGAGAAATGGAGATAAGGGAAAAAAAGGTAAAAGAAAAAGTGTGTGGTCAATGGCCAATGGCCTAAATTTTTTAAATGTAAAATATGAGGCAAGGGACTCAGTTGAGAGGGTGACAAAAGGTTTGAGGAAGGACTAAGAAAGTTGGTGGCAGCTGAGTTTCTCAGTGGATTGAGAGCCAGGCCTAGAGATGGGAGGTCCTAGGTTCAGATCTGGCCTCAGATATTTCCTAACTGTGTGACCCTGGGCAAGTCACTTAACTCCCATTGCCTAGCATTTATCCCTCTTTTGCCTTGGAACCAATAGACAGTATTGATTCTAAGATGGAAGGTAAGGGCTTAAAAAATGGTTTGCAATATACACTGTGGAAAGTGATGAGATAGTAAATTCATAAGGGAAGACTGCCTAGCACCAATGAGAATTCTTTTGGGTTTATATAAATTTAAAGTTAACCCAGTCAGAACAGTTGTGAGATTTCCCTCTATATTTATTCAGCAGAACGTATATAAGAGCAAAGATGAAGGCAGAAAATGCAGGGCACCAACCACAATATGGCATAAGGGCTAGAAATTTAACAGAGAACAGTGGTGAGGTGAATTGGTTCACCAAGGTGTCAAGACAGGGAATAAAGGAGAGAGCTACTAGCAGAAGGGAAAGGGCATGGGAGAGAATTCAGAGTCAAGGGATTAAAGGTATTTCTATGGAAGAAGAGTAAAATTTGTTATGGAAAACAAAGGGAGAAGTGAAAAATTAATAACTTATGGTTGGACAAGGAGATTTTAGAATTTTTTAAAATGAATTTTGTAGGTGATGGCAACATCAAGGGTATGGTCATCTGTGTGTGTGATGAATGTGAGATATATGTTAGAAATAACCACCTGTTAACTATGTGAAGAGTGGTGTGGGGAGGAGAAAACTTGGGTGCAAAAGGTTATAACAATTCAGTCAAGAAGTAAGGAGGCTAAAGTAGGATTATAGGTTATGAAATAGAAAAAAGGGGATAAATGTGATAACATATGGAAATATAAGGGGAAAATAAAACTTAATGAACAAACAAAATATAATTCATAATGTGAAAAGAAAGATAAAAGGTATCAATGAATATACACTGTTAAATTAATGTATACCTGTTATCCCCTTCTGTCAAAGACACATACACATGGGAATAAATATCTGTCAGAAAGTATAGATATTTGTCAATCTATTATGACTCACAGACTAAAGAAGTATTGTATCTGAAAAGGACAGTGCTGGAGAAGAGCCTATTCTTGAGAGGCTGGAGGACACAGTAAGATGGGGGTAAGTCAAGGAGCTCTATGTACAAATTTGATGAAGCAGTGAGATGGAAGTAATGGGAATTAACTGATGCTATGATCATTGCCACTGTCATGATTGGGGCTAATCTATGTGGATGTTATAAAAGGGGTGTTGAGACAAGGTAGACTATGACTGCTTAAGTTGGGAGAAAAGTATGATGTTGACAGTTTCACTCTTCCCCTCTTTATTTCTCTTCTCTCCACTTCCAAAGAGAATGAGATCCTATTCCCAAGCTTTTCTGTTTTTTTTAATTACATTAATAATATGTTTAGTTCATTTGAAGGCTACTAGACAAAGTTTACAAGATCAATGATTTGAGTATTTTGTTATTTGTGAATAGGCAACTGAAAAAGAGACAGAAATAATGAAGGCCATTGTCAGACAATAGTGAAAGAGATAGAGAACAGAGATTGTCTGAATTATCAGGATTTTTATCTTAGCTAGGGGTTCATGAGCCATATGAGAGAGAAGATCATTCATTAGTGAATTTAATCAACTTCCCACAACAGACTGATGAAATGGATCTGTTCCTCTGTGAAACATGGACTCAGAATTGTGGTCTGCTTGGATCTGGTGTTTAGTACCAAATTGCCATTGTTCTCCTAGGAATGTGTAGAGAAATTCCTCTGTATGGATGGAGCCCCAAACTAGGTCAGTCCTGTTGGGAAGAAAGCACAGTTGCTGGAAACCACTTGTGATGCTCAAATTCCTAAGGTTAAGACTGGAAAAGATATAAAGAGGTCCTTATCCCCCTCCTTTCTGAAACATCTCAATATACAAACAATCCTCATAGACACATGGATAAACTAAGGTTCTCTAGTACTGCAGTTGTAAAGCTTTTAAAATAGACAGTGAAAATGTCTTATCAGTTTAAAGCAAAAAGGCAGACACCATGGAGAAACTCAATGATTGTATTCTTTTTTGAAGTCTTTGAATACTAGCAAGTACTACACTCAACAGGGAATAAGAACCTCATGTGTGAGCAGACTTTAAACTTGTAGGCAGAGGCTGTCTATTTGGAAAAGACTTGATTTATTTTTGCCAAAAGCATGCTTAGGAAAATTTCCTCTTTACTCCCCACCTCATAAAGGGCAGTGAACAACTCTTCTTCCTGGCCAGAAAAGGAAGAGGAAGGAAGAAATCCTTATAATTCAGACAGTTTCTGTTCTCTATCTCTTTCACTGACAATGGCCTTCATTATTTCTGCCTCTTTTTCAGTTGCCTATTCACAAATTAAAAAAAAATATTCAAATCATTGATCTTTTAAACTTTGTCTAGTAGCTTTCAAATGAACTAAACAGATATTATTAATGTAATTAAAAAAAGAACAGAAAGAAGCTTGGAAATAGGATCTCACTCTTTGCAAGTGGAGAGAAAAAAATAAAAAGGGGGAGAGTGAAATAGAATGGATTCCTTTTATGAGGAAATGCCCAACTGTAGTTAAATCTGAGGGCATCTAAAAAGCAGAGCAAGCCAAGTGTTATGATAGACATACTAGACTTGGTCAATCAGTTGACATAGTTCGGCAAGTCACTGGCAAGACATAGATGAATGTGGAAGCAATAATTGTCTTCTGTATGAATGACCCTTTAAAGTTTGCAAAATGACTTACTTTTTGATCCTCATAATAATCCTGAGATTCAAGTATTATAGGTACTATTATAATTTCCATTTTACAAATGAGAAAATGAAGTCACAGAGAGGTTAAGTGACTTGCCTAGTGTCTCATAACCAATATGTGTTAGAAGGAAAGAGTCTGAATTGGGAAATGAAAAAATAAAGGTTTTCTAAAGGCACTCTTGGGTGAATGGGCCTTTTCCCAAATAGACCAAACCTCCTAACAAGTTTACTTAAAGTCAGATTACATAGAAATTTCTCATTTCCTAATGAGTGTGGTTCATGTTGACATGGTCACACAACTGAATTTAAATTCAAGTTGCTTTTGATTTTAAATAAAAAGTTTTTTTTTTCTAGTAGAATACATTGACTTTCTGATAGAAGATGTGGTCTTAGAAAAGGAACTTGTAACTCTTTCTTGGCTTAATAGTTTCAATATTTTATTAGTGACTCAGATGTGTGTGTGTGTGTGTGTGTGTGTGTGTGTGTGTGTGTGTGTGTAGAGCAAGTTTTCTGATTCAGATTTTTAAATGGCATAAATAGTGTATCATTGAATTGAAGATGACATGAATATATTTGAGGTCAGAAAGAGGATCCAACATGATCTCAGTAAAGGCTCAGTGAAACTTACGAGATGAAAATGTACTGGAGTAAATACAAAGTTCTGCATTGGGGATCAAAGCATGGAATATATAAATTTAATAAAGTGAAAACATGACTTATGAAAAGACCAAGGCCTTTAATGCATTGAAAAGCTCCTGTGAGTCAATAATGTATTGTGTGAGCCACCTGCCACCTATAACATCAATAATATCAAACATAGCACTTAAGGCTAGAGAAGAGAAGGAAATAAACATTTATATAGTACACACCATGTGCTAGGTTTTGTGTAAGAGCTCTACAAGTACTTTCACATCCACAAAATCATCCTGCAAAGCAGGTGCTATTTTCCTCATTTCATAGTTGAGGAAACCAAGGCAAACAGAAGTTAGGTAATTTGCCCAGGGTCACATTGCCAGTGTTCCACTGGATTTGAACTCAAGCCTTTCTGACTCCAAGTCTGGGGCTCTCAACCCCCAGAGCTGATTATATATCTAGCACCGCCCCCCAAAAAAAAACAAAAACAAAAACAAAAAAGAGCTAAAAACATTGATAAAGTACTTTCTTGATGACGAGTAATAAGCTAGGCAGAATAGGCAGAATAGGTCCTATCATTTCACTGATATGGGGAACACCTGAATGAAGAAACACCCTTTACCAAGGCAGGTCACCTCCTTTTTTTGGGGGGAGCAACTTATGAGATGTGTGGAGGGCTAAGAGGCTGAATTACTTATAGCCATTATGCATTTCAGATAGCTCTCTTATCTATTACAATATATTACTTTTTCTATATTAGGTGCTTTAGGACATAAAAAGTTTAGATAAAAGTCTTTTCATTCTTGGCATTTACAATCAATTCCATAATTCAGTTCAACTGAACAAATGTTCCAGGGTTCTCTGAAGCAAAGCACTGGAACATTCTCACTAAACAGGAAGATTGATAGTTATGTTAAATAACTTTTTGCTGTTGGTTTATATCCAGGAATCTAAACAGTGCTCTGTGTGTGTGAGTGCAGGTGTGAGCATGTATGAATATGACCATCTTTGATAGGAGCTTTTAAAAATCAGGAAATCTGTCACTTTTATTTTTGCCCATTTTGTAAAAACACATTATCTGTGTCCTGTTTTATCCTCTTTTTTAGTATCACATGAGGAATACTGTGTCCTGTTCTGGCTGCAAGATTTCATTTATTTATTTATTTATTTATTTATTTTTGCAATCATATAACAATATTTTATTTTATTGTTTAATATAATTTTTATTTTTTTTAATAGCTTTACATGGTTGCATGATTCAGGTTCTCTTCCTCCCCTCTTCCCTCCCCACTCCCAGAACTGACAAGCAATTCCATTGGGTTATAGATGCATTATGGATCACAACCTATTTCCATATTGTTCATTTTTGTAATAAGTGATCTTTTAAAACCAAAACCCCAAGTCAAACACCCAGATAAACAAGTGATAAATCAAATGGTTTTCTAATGCATTTCTTCTCCAATCATTCTATCCCAAGATGTGGATAGTGTTCTTTCTCTTAAGTCCCTCTGGATTGCTCTGGATAACTGCATTGCTGTTAGTAGCAAAGTCTTATCACATTTCATCACCCCACAATGTTTCAGGTTTTGTGTACCATGTTCTCCTGGTTCTGATCATTTCACTCCATATCAGATCATGGAGGTCTTTTCCATTTCTTATAGAAATCAAGCAGTTCATCATCTTTTATTGTACAATTTGCTCAGCCATTCCCCAATTGAAGGACAACTGCTCATTTTCCAATTTTTTGCCACCACATAAAGCACAGCTATAAATATTTTCTTTACAAACAGGTCCATCCCCAGTTTTTAACTCTTTGGGGGGTACATACCTAATGGTAGCATTGCTTGGTCAAAAGGTATGCACTCTTTTAAAGCCCTTTGGTCATAATTCC
The DNA here is from genome assembly GCF_027887165.1 of Monodelphis domestica. Taxonomy (NCBI): domain Eukaryota; kingdom Metazoa; phylum Chordata; class Mammalia; order Didelphimorphia; family Didelphidae; genus Monodelphis; species Monodelphis domestica. The sequence goes on from NC_077230.1 coordinate 48,519,686, forward strand.
AAATTGCCTTTCAGAATGGTAGGAGCAATTCACAACTCCACCAGCAATACTTTAGTGACCCATGTTTGGCTGCAACATTTTAAAAGAGACTTGAAAAACTGGAATGTATCTAGAAGCAGGTGATCAATGCTTGGGTGTGGAGAGGAAAAGGAAAGAGAAAATTAAGGAAATCAAGGTGACAGAAAACAACAACAACAAAAAGATAATAAAAATCTTTTGAACAGATAATCCAGAAGTTAAAGAGACTAAACATTATGTTTCACATAGTTTGATTGAAGGAGCAGGAAATTTTTTAAAGAGATGACTTAAAGGCAACATCATAGCTATACACAAATATTTGAAAGATGCTTGTATGACAGATAACTTATGTATTTATCTCTTTTGCTTTGGAGGATAGATATCAGAGAAGCAGATTTTGGCTCAATATAAGACAGGTGGGAAGCTCATATCAGAATTATTAAAATTCTGAAATGGATTGCCTTGGGATTCAATTTAGAGATAAGGCAATGTGTCTATCACTGAAAATCTTCTCCTGAAGATTGGATGGCCACTTTTCAGGGATGCAATAAAGAAGATTATGTTTGGAGCAAATGACCTATGAAGCCTCTTCCAACTTAAAACTATGATGACACGATACTGGTATATTCTCTTATATCTTCCAATGAGGTAAGAGTAAAATGTGAATGTTACTGCAACTAAAAGCATTGGTTCACCAATGCTATAATTATGACAGTCATTCTATTTTCACTCAATATTAGCCATGGAAAATTGAATCCTTTATTAGGCAAATCACTTCACCTCAGTTTCTTCAACTACAAATGAAACCAATAAATACCTGGCAAGATTGTTGTGAATATAGAATGATATTTGTAAAATGGATATATTCATTTAGGCAGATTCTTTTAATCCATAAGACAGAAGAAGATAGCTAAAAAAAACATCCAATTTGATTGGAATTTTATATTTTCCTTGCTATCAGACTGCACCATTAAGCTTGTTTTCCCCCAGGTGAAAGTGACCTCTTCCTCTTCATTTTTCATAGAGAACTTGACATCCTTCTCCTTTGCTAGTATGATACAATCATCTGAACCTTTTCCAACTAGTAGAAGGTAAGGTCCTGTAAGGTAGAGTCTGGGATAAAGTAGGTGGTACAAATAGCAGCTAAGATGCAGTGGGTAGAGTAACCATCCTGGAGATGGAAAGACAAATTAAAATCTATCCTCAGGCACTTACTGGTTCCATGATCCTGGTTATGTCACTTAATTCTATTAGCTTGAGTTCCTCATGAGTCAAAGAAGGAAATGACAAACTCTGCTTCAGTATCTTTGCCAAGAAAACCCCCAAAAGGGATCATGGAGAGCTGGACAGAATTGAAAAAAATGATTAAACAACGTAAAACATAAGGGTCAAGTAATTTCAAGTTTCAGTTCCAGGATTTTTTTTTCTGCCTTTATGGCTAGGTCTATATAGAGTTAATGATTTTGCGTGATTCAGTAATGTAGAGGAAAGGTGAATTAAATTGACTTTTTAGTCTCCATAGTACCAAATAGACTGATTCAATATTGAACTTTTCATTTATTATTTGAGTAGTGTAGAAATATCTTAATTTCTCTTTTCTGTCACCTTGGCATATTATTTTTTGTTTAAATCAGATGTGGTTATTTTTAAAAGTTGCTTTCCTTTTTCCTGCTTGTCCAACAACTTTTTTTGTAAACTTGAAAAGGTTTGACTTACTCTCATTTTCCAAAAGGACTTATGTTCCTTATTCCTTTTAATGATCTCTCCACAAAGTATTTCTGCATCCTCAGATATAGTCCAAATGCAAAAGTTTGGATCTGTTTTATTGTACTGTCTTATGCTCTGATCCCCAGGTGGCTTTGCAAGGCTTTGATGAAAGAGGCTCTGGAATGATGAACTAGGTTTAATATCTAAAAACATGAAATACTATCTGATAATTTCACCAGGGAAACTAGAGGGGAATAAATGAGACATTTGAAGGAATTCAAGACACAGAAGTGGAGAGGGGGATAGTTAACATTTCCAAAGAAAGAACTAGAGGTGATAGACTCAAAATGCATTCAGAAAGAAGAAATAGGAAAGGGAAAAATAATATCAAAATGGCTAGGGATAATAATAATAGTTTTTCTTTTTGCAAATATGTCTAGTCTCACAAAATGTAAAATGACTTACTCATTAATTGAAACTGCCATTAAAGCAAAAGAAAGCATAATTCTATGTCATAATAAACAAGGAAGTTTTATGGAAGATTTAGATGGCCTTTTATAAGTCCTAGTCCCAGGTGAAATAATCTATCTTCTGTATGAAACACACAACCAGATGTTACCTGAACTTGATTAAAATATAATTGGGAAAGATTAATGAAATAAATAAAAACATAACTAAAATGATATTTTCAAACTAAGTGGCTCACAGGTTTCCTTAAGTATGGATTAATGTCTCCATTTTCTGTTTGAGTTTGATACTATTCATCTACTTTATTGGTAGGAGTAACCATATTGATGACCTATTGTTGAAGTATTGAGAGACCTCAACTTAGAGAAAGAAGGCATGGGTTTTAATTCTGTATTTTTTGATTATGTATAGCCTTTAAGTTTTACTTTCCTCTTCTATAAAAATGAAGGGGTGGGTCTAAAATCATGAAAATAAAGGTAATAATAGGGGCACCTGGGTGGTACAGTGGATGATGCCAGGCCTGGAGTTAAGTAGACTCACCTTCTTGTATTCAAATCCTACCTCAGACACTGACTTAGATGTTAGGTAAGCCACTTAACTCATATTTGCCTTAATTTTCTCATCTGTAAAATGGGACTATAATATTGCCTAGCTTCCAGGGTTGTTGTGAGGATCAAATGAGATAATACTTTGTAAACCTTTAAATGCTATATGCATTCTAACTATTATTATTATTGTTTAATTGTATTAAATTAATATTAGATTATTGTGTTTTAAGGTACAATGAAGAAATTCAAGGACATTTGTAAAGGCATATTATGTACTGGTATAGAAGAAAAGAAAAAGCAGAGTAATTTACATGATGGTCTTATTAAAATAAAGAGAAAAGAATTAAAGATATCAGAACTGTAATAAATGTCTGTCTATGAATTAAGAACACTAATGCTAAAACATAGTACCTACCTTTCTGAAGAGCCTCGGAAATATTTTTTTTTTAATTTTTTGCTCTTTATTTCTTTCTTAGACTATATTTATTTTAAAATTATTTTTATAAATGGCAACCACAATAATTTTTAAACTAATATTAAATTTCCAAATAATTTTCTATATATTACATTTAGCATATTACATTTGGTATAATATTAATTTTTCAATATTATACTCAGTAATACAATGCTCCAGGATAATTCTGGGGGATGAAGAATGTAATCAAAGTCCAGAGAAAAAATAGTTGGAATTATAATGTTGATCAAAGCATATAATTTTTCACTTTTCACTTTATCTTATTTGTTTTTTTGGTGTTTTTGTTTTATATATGTGCTATCCTACAGAAATAAACAATATGGAACTATATTCTGTGTGATAATATATGTACAATCCAGATCAAATTGCTTACCAGCTCAGGGAAGTGAGAGGAAAGGGAGGGAGGAAAACAACTTGGATTAACTCAACTTTAGTTCCACTTTCAGAAGGCCTTTACTGTTCTTCCCATACAATTGAGCCCTACCATTTAGAGTAACCTTCTTTCAACTCTGTACATATCATGTAGATACCCTTTTATTTCCAATTATGCATATTCCTTGAAGGCAGAGATTGTTTTTACATTTTATCTTTCTTTGTGTTCAAAATTGTTAAATCAGTGTCTGGCACATAGCAATTAATCAATGCTTAGTGTCTGAACATGATGATTTATTTAATAAAATCAGCATCTATTCTGGCCTTCCCCAATTCTCCTAAAAGTAGCCAATATGTGACTCAATGAATAATATATAATTACATTTCTAATCTTACTTAGATTACTGTCATCACACAGGGCCTATGGCCCCCAAGTTTCTGGATTCATATGGGTCATATCTGATCCTGGGACTTGTGCCATGAGAATCATTTTTTTTCTTTTCAGCATATTTCTCCCACCTGTGGTTCCCTAGGAATATCTTACAATATACTTGTGGTATAAATCTGAGTAAAAATGGGCCCAAGCTCTCTCAAAGTTGCTTTTGCAAACTACATGAGGAAAGTCTGTATTTTACTCCTGAGAACCCTTCCCCCCTCAAATTCTCAGGCCTGCGTAAGCAGACAGAAAATATTTAAAGCAACTAACCTAGCAGATCCATCATTGAAGGGATTTAAAATGAAGGTATTATAGGAAAAACAAAGAAAAATTTGACATCTCCATTCCAATGAGTTTGAGCATAACAGATCCATGAAATGATGTGTATGAACTATACATATGATCTTTTAAAAAAATTCTAAAAGGGTGATATGCAAAAAGAAAGCAAGTTTCTTTCTAGAAGTCTGATCCCCCCATTCCTGAATATTGGATAACTTATTAAATAATTTCCAAACTTTCTTTTATTCAGGAAATTTTACTTTTCTAATTAGAAGAATAAATTTAAACATCATGATGCCTTAGAAATTAAAATTCTTCTCTCATAATTCAGACTGATTTGGATTTCATGAAAGTTTTCTATGAACTCTACTCTTAGACTGAATATAAACACATTTATTTCACATCTTTGTGCTTCTTTTCAACCTTAATTGGGGACTGCGACTAAGGTTGTCAATGCACAAATTTTGCCTCCTTGAAAATAGAGATTTGTTCGGATGAGCATTGTTCAAGCGATAATGAATAAAGGAATAAAAAATGAAGAAAATAATCAGTAATTAGAGAAGATGAGAAAGACTGACATATGAGAGAGAGAGAGAGAGAGAGAGAGAGAGAGAGAGAGAGAGAGAGAGAGAGAGAGAGAGAGAGAGAGAGAGATTTTTTTTTATTTGTTAGTTCATTTTTATAGAGAACAAACTGGGCAGCATTTCCAAGTCCTTCTTCCTGATCCTGAGTTAGTCCAACATCTTGATTTCCCTATGTCTTCTCTGCAAGGCATCAGTGAATATGCTTATACCCTTAGGATGAAAGATCTCAGAAGGAACCATAGAAGCCTTCTAGTCCAATTCTCTCATTTTATATATGAGGAAACCAAGGCCTGAGAAAGTTAAATCAAATATCTAAGGACACATAGGTAAGTTTCAGAGGTCCTCTGACTTTAGAGCCAATGTTCTTGCTTATATAACTAATATTTCTTGGGCAAATTTCTCTCAGATACCTCCAGTTTTCTTCTAATCTAATTAGGCACTTTAAGTCATTCATGAACTACTTAATTAACAGCCTTATTCTATACTCATTTATTTTCAACATAGCAGAATCTCCTATATTCTACTATATCTAAATTCTTATTCGCTTCCATATATCCATTGCTAGTTATATGTAAAAAAGCATTCCACTCTTATTTTGCATGTTTTCCCCTATTCAATATTGTATGTTCTATTTACTTAATAAGAATGTGTTGAGGAACCCTTCTCTAAGAAAAGTTTGTGCCACTAGTCTTGTCATGAAGCTACTCTTGCAATCTAGAAGTCAAATCATGTTAATTCAGCAATAACAATGGTGCTATTTTATATATTTCATATCTAATTCTCAGTTTACTTATAATCTTTAATATGTTTTATTATAAATTTATATCCTGACATTATCAAGGCTTCTGTTGGAAAAGTAATTCAATATACCATAACATATTCAGACTTCTCTGAATATTATAAAAACTTGACATTCAGAACCAAAAGGTTTCATTGGACTCATTGACATTTTTAATCTAGTAGTATTCAAGTTTATTTTCTTGATCATCCACCAGTATTTGACATAAGATTAGATATTTAAGCAACTGCTTTTTGTTCAAGATGAAAAAGCACTGTATTAAATGTAATCTTTATGACATTTTGCAGATATATGTATCTTTGTATCTACTCAGTGCCAGCTTTTGAATCTCTTGCTACTAGTTGCGTTTCTTATAAATGCTTATAGTTTCTAGGCACTAGAAACCTCAAAAGACCTTGCTTATAATTGTTACCACCTGTCCAGTAATAGATCATAATAGCTCACATTTAAATAAAGATTTTTAGTTTATAAAGATTTTGTTATATAACAATTCTTTGATGTAGATAGTATAGGTAACAGGTAACAATATGCTCAATTTTTTGATACCCAAATTGATAACCAAATATGATAAGCAGTTAATAAGTATTGCAGTCAGACCTTGAACAAAGGCCTTTTGACTCTACTCTTCATTTTTTCCTCCATTCTATCACCTTACCTCTTCATTAATATGTATAAATGGAGATTTTGAGCCTTTGGTAGTTAACAGAGAAAGGTATACTGGAGCGTCAGTAGTAACACAAACAGAGACATTAAGGAATGCGTCCTTACCAAAGCATGTGTGTGCTCAAGGGTCAGAGCTAGTTGCTTTATTAAATGCTTTGCAAATAGGTAAAGATAAGTGGGTCAATATTTACACAGAGTCCCAGGATGCATTTTCAGTAATTCATGCTGCAGCAGAAATTTGGAAACATGGAGGATTTTTGACAGGTGCAGTCAAAGAGATCGCATATGCCAAAGAAATAATGCAACTTCTTGAGGCTGTACAACTTCCCAAGGAAGTGGCAATAATTTACTGTAGATCACGCACAGGGGCTAATGATCATGTGTCCTTAGGAAACAATAGAGCTCACATTACAGCAAAATTTGGAGTTAGAGGTTGACCTTTACATGTATTGAATTTCTCGATAATTGAACAGGACAATCTGACTAATGCCTATGATGAACAGGAAATTCAATCATGGATAAAGGACTTAGGAGCAAAACAAATAAAAGGAATATGGTTTTTGCAACTAGGCAAACCCATCCTGTGTAGAACTTTATTTGATCATGTGTGCAATGCAATACATGCACAAGGACACTGTGGAACCCAAGCCATGATCAATTCAGTGAGACGATTTTGGACAGCTCCAGGAATATCCTCATATGCCATAAGAGTTTGTCAAAAATGTAAAATTTGTATGCAGTTCAATCAGGGAGTATATAAGACCAAAGGGTTATGAGGTCATCCCTTAGCATATACTCCATTTGAATGCTTACAAATAGATTTAATCAATATGCCAAAAGACAAAGGGTTTAAGTATTGCCTTGTTATCATAGACAGACTGACTAGATGGCCAGAAGTTTTTCCTGCCAAAAAAGAACAATGTGGCATTTGTGGTCAAAATTCTATTAAAAGAAATCATACCTTGATTTGGGATTCCTTCAAAATTGGACTCAGACCATGGAAGTCACTTTACTCAATCAATATTAAATGAAATTTATAAAAATCTAGGAATACAAGCAACATACCACACCATATCATCCTCAAAGTTCAGGGCAAGTGGAGAGATTAAATAAAGACATCAAAACATTGATAGGAAAATTTTGTGCAGAAACAAACCAAAAATGGACAGACATTCTGCCATTAGTTCTCTTCCATCTTAGAACATGACCCAGTGGAGATCTGCACATCTCTCCATTTGAGATGCTATATGGACACGCAATTTGGCAAGGAAGGACTTGTAAACCAGCTTACATTTCAATAATAGGTGGAGATTTTTAATTAACAAAATATATACAAGCTTTACAAACAAGAATAGCAGAGTTGCATGAAATGGGCTTGATACAACAAACAGTACCCCTGGATTACAAATTTGTACAACATCAAATCAGGAGACATAGTATACTTTAAAAATCTCAATAGAAAATTGGCTACAGACATAAAATGGACTGGACCACATGAAGTTTTGCTTACTACTCCAACAGCTATAAAAACTGCAGGGAAAAAAACATGGTTCCACTGTTTCTACGTAAAAGCAGAAAAAAATTTAACATCACTGTAACAGACATAGAAGATAATTAGACAAAAAAATATGGTGCTGAGAAATGAAAACAAAAACTGATTAACATAAAAAAATACACCACAAAGAAATAATAGTGACACATAATGTTTGAGACAACTTTCCAGCCCAGAAGAAAAGCTTCCCAGAGGAAAAGCAACCCAGAGGAAAATATTTTAAACCAACCCAGAGGAAAAGCATCAAGAAAAGCTGCAAGAGAGAAGAAACAAAGAGGAAAAGCTGAAATGGACAGCTAAGAATTTGAAGTGTGAACATTTGTTTATATAAGAAGAGGACAGATGGAAAACAAGACATATTTAAGACTGAGTGTGTTGAAATAATAAAACAAAAGTAATTTCACATATTAGGGAAATAGCATGCATCACTACATAACTTGGAAGAAAGAAGAGATCCATCAGTCAACATGAGAAGTGGAAATCTGAAGAAACGTGATAAGTATTAATTTAGTACAACCCTATTAGACACAAAACACAAAATCACAAGCTGACATATTGAGAGACACATGTGTCTGAAATTGTATTTATGCAAAATGTAAATATGTGTAGAGTTATTTCCATAAGGTCTTAGGCAAATAGAAAGATCAATAGATATTTCTATTTGTCTGATGTCAGGATGTGGAACAATGTATATTATTGTATTATATGTCAAAAATCTCTATAAATAATGTATTAATTATATTTAGGTTAGTAACATAGTGATAGAGTCTGTATATATTTAGCATAGCATGTATATATGTTGTACATAAGATTAACTTATAGATTAGACTAGAGACTTAGATAACAGTTATAAGTAGGGAATAGATTAGGAGTAATTTAAGTTAAACATAGCATAGACAATTATTTATACATAGGAATAGACTTAAGCTGCATTTGTAGATAGATAGCAAACTTTTAATTGTTTATTGTAAAGCTGATGCTGACATTGTGTTTAATGGAAATATATATAGATAAGATAGCCTGCAAATAATAATAATATACATAAAATAGGAAAACTGTTTTAGTTAACTTAGTAAGAGTAAGTAGTATTAACATTAAGATTCAAATTTCTTGTAATGCTTTTGTTCAAACATTTATTGTACTGAATTGATTGTAAAACCTTAAAACTACCCTTACCCAAACTTTCCTGCTAAGAATTCCTTAGAGTAGATTTAGTAAATTGGTAACTATGACATAAATAAGTGACCTTGGGAAGCTCACAACAAAAAAAGGGAATAATTGTGGAAAGGAAACTAGAAATAAGTTCTTAACTTTCTACCACTGTGTTGGAGTAAGCAACAGTGGGAATATCAAGAGAGAAGGAATTGTCAAGACTGACAGTTGGTGGGGAAGTGGAAACTGAAAGTGGCAGTTGGGTCTTGTGACTAGCACTTCCTTCCTGCTGGTTAGACTTCCTTCCTGGTGTTGGAGGTGGGAGGAGTGTTGGCTTCCCAGTTGGATTCAGAGTGCCTCTTCCCAGGTCAGCCTGAAGATACAGGCCCGATCAGCTTTGAAAGTTAGAACTGTTCTTGATGCTTTCTGTCTACTGCTAAGATTCTGAAATTGACAAAACTAGCACAGAGGACAGGAGTGAGAGAAACCCTCCACCAGCCTGTGAGGCCTGGCCTCAGCTCTGAAGCTGAACAAAAATTCCAACCTTATTTAAGGACATCCCTCGCCCCGCTTTCCTGATATCACTCCAATCCAAACTGTTTTTTAAACTTTATCTTATTTGAATTCACAGTCAGATAAGTGGACTATTTTTCTGGACATAGAGGGAGCTGAACATCAGTTCAGTCATTCAACGAAAAACAGTCCTTATTGAAACCCTGCTGTTTCCTCTTGGCAGGGGGCATCTCTCTCCTTTGCCTCACCGGGCTATATTCCCTCTCTCCCCTCAACTCCTCCAAATGCTGCTACAAACCTTTTCTTATCCCCCGTTACCCCAAAACCCCATATTTTCCAAATACATATTACAGATTTAATGCCCCAGAAGTCCCTGAGAATTTCCCAAAATTCCCTTTTCCTGTGTCCCCACGTTTTGTGTGATTGTATTAAAGTGGCGGTAACTCCTCCCTCTTCCTCTCTTGGACCTGGAATCAGGCTGAAGTCAGGCAGTTCTTTTGTTTTAGTTATTATTAATAAAACTTTATAAAATATAATACTTAGTTATTGATTATTCATTTTAAAACCCACATTTTGGCTTACCACAAAGCAATTATGAATTCTCAAAAAATTTTGAGTAGATGGCCTTACAGTAAAGATAGTAAGTTTGCCTGGTTGCTGCTCACCACAAAGGTGTTTCTTGAATAGATGATTATTTTTAAGAGTATATATATCTATATCTATATCTATATCTATACATATATATAATAAAGAATGTTAAAGGTAGAGAAAAATAATATAATACAATATAATATAATATAATAAATAAAATATAAATAAAAATAATATAAATAAAATAAAATAAAATAAATAAATAAATAAATAAACATAAAAAATAAAGGTAGAGAAACAAAGAAATGTTCCTACCAAGGTGTTTCTATGAATGAGGAAGCCGGGAAAAAAAAAGAGCTCCTGCAATACTCTTCATTTTAACTTACTTCCAACAGAACAGTCTAGATTTCTTGATGATGTTCTAGATCCAGATAAATTTTACTTTGTTTAAAAATATGTCTGCCAAGGTTGAAAGATTTGCTATATCTGTAAAAATTGTGAAAAATATCCATCAGTTCATAGATTTTTTTTCCTATTGTTCATCATTGTGCTTTTTAAACCACCAGTTTTGAAGATTGAGATTATTTAGTTTCCAATTAATTTTTAATTTGCCTCTCCATAAGCCTTCATTGATTATTTTTTTCATTGCATTGTGATCTAAAAAAAAAAGTTACTTTTATAATTTCTGTTTTTCTTCATTTGGTGGTGAAGTTTTTATGCCCTAGTGCATTGTCAATGTGTGTGTGTGTGTGTGTGTGTCATTTGCTGCTAAAAAGAAGTTATATTCCTTTTTAGCCCTATTCAATTTTCTCCAGATATCTATTAAATCTAACTTTTCTAAAATTTCATTTAGTTCCTTTACTTTTTTCTTATTTAGTTTTTGTTTAGATTTATTGAGTTCTGATAGGGGAAAATTGAAGGCCCCCCCCTAGTATATTTTTATTATTTCCTCTTTTAGCTACTTTAGTTTCTCCTTTAAAAATCTGGAAGCGATACCATTTGGTGCATGTTTACTGAATACTGATATTATTTCATTGTCTATACTGCCTTTTATCAAGATGTAATTACCTTCTTAATCTCTTTTAATCAGTAATATTTTTGATTTAGCTTTGTCTGAGGTCATGATTGCTACTACTGCTTTTTAAAAATCATAGTTAAAGCCCAATAGATTCTGCTCCATCCCCTTACCTTTACTCCGTGTGTGTCTACCCACCTCAAGTATGTTTCATGTAAACAAAATATTACAGAATTCTGTTTTTTAATACACTCTGCTATCCACTTCCATTTTAAGGGTGAATTTATCACATTCACATTCACAGTTATAATTGCCATCTGTGTATTCTCCCTGATATTGTTTTCCCCTTGTAATCCTACTTTTTCACCTTTCACTCTATCCCTCCACACAAGTATTTTGTTTTTAATCACTACCTCTATTCCTCCTCCCTTATATTACTCCCCTTCCTCCACCACTCTTCTTATTCCCCTCCTATTTCTCTTTAGAGTCTTTTAATCCCCTAAACTTCCCCTCCCTCATATTATTCCCTTTCCCACCACCACCTTTCTTATTCCCCTTCTACTTCTCTATTCGTTAATATAGGATTCTATACTACAATGAGTCTGGCTTTTATTCCTTCTCTTAGCTAATTCTGATAGGAGTAATATTTAAATATTACCCATCATCACCCTCATCCTCCCCTTCATTATAATAGATTTTTTTCCTCTGCACTTTCTTATACAATAAAATTTACCCCATGTTTTCTCTCTTACAGTTTCTCTCAATGCAATCCTCTTTTTTCAACCCTTTACCTTTCTTACATATAATCCTAAAAGCTTAAGGCATATATATCCATCTATCTATATCCATTCAGTTTCTCCAGAAGTTTATCAAGTCCAAGTTTTCTAATACTATATTCACCTCCTTAATTTCTTTTGTGCTTACTTTTTATTTGATTCATCTGATTCTGAGAGGGGAAGATTAGTGTCCCCTACTAATATAATTTAATTGTATATTTTCTTTTATAACTCATGTAATTTCTCCTTTAGGAATTTGGATTCCATGTCATTTGATGCATACATATTCAATATTGATATTATTCTATCATCAATGTTTACTTTTATCAATATGTAATTTCCTTCTTTATTTTAATTAGATCAATTTTCACTTTTGTCTTGGATAAAATCATAATTGCTACCCCCCTTTTTTTTTTACTTTAAATAAACAAAGTAGATTTTGCTCCTGCCCTTTACCTTTCTATTTGCTTCCCTGCTTTCAACCTATTTCTTGTACATTATATATTGTGAAATTCTTGCCTCTAATCCTTTTTCATTTTGTGAGTAACTTCATCCCCTTCACATTCATATTCAGAATTATGTTTATAAGCTCTATGTTTCCCTCCATATCATTTTTCCCATTTGTTCTTCTCTTTCTCTCCTTTCAGTCTTTTGCTGTTCAAATGTGTTTTTCTTCTGTTTCACCACCTCTTCAAGTTCCCCACCCTTTTTGTCTATCTCCAATTTTTGTCCCCCTCCCCTTTTTCACTCTGTTATTGGGTATGCTAGGTTTTTTTATACCTAATTGAGTGTGAATGTTATTTCCACTTTGTGATAATTCCAATGAAAGTAAGATTCAAGCATTGCCTGCCTCCTCTCTACCTTTCTTTTTACTGTTTGATTCTTACATGCCAATTCATGTGAGACAATTTACCTCCAATTTTCTCTCCTTTTCTGTTTTCTTGGTGTATTCCTCTACCTTATTCTTTGTGGGGTTTTTTTAGGGGGTTGGGGTTTGGGTATGATCCCATCATATTCAACTTACTCTCTGTTCTCTGTCTATATACAATCAAATCTTGGTATAGTTAATTCAGTGGAGCTGTTTAGTTCAACTGTATTTTGTGTTGTGTAAACTTGGGTTCTGCCAAATCCTTCTGTGTTTAAACCTCATTAGTCTGAGATCTTCACACTTCTGCTCATGTTGGGTCATACTAAACCTCTTATAAGGCTAGAGTAAGTGGGGACACTTTCTTCCCAATGAAAATTATCCTGTGTTGTTAGTCTTTACTCTTACTTTGCTGAGACTGTACTGAACTGGCAGGGCTCTTTCCTCTGCTGCTTATGTTGTATCAAAAATTCTAGTTCCACTGAGGCTTATTAAATGCACTCTTGTCATATTGCAGCAAGATGAGACCTCTTTGCTATCTCTCCATATTTTCCTGGAAAACAGCACTGCTCCACCACTTCTTCTGCTGACTTTGGCACTCTAGGATTCACTTTGCAGCATTTTTTCCTTCTGTAATTGTTGGGAGGTTGGTTGGCACGCTCTGGGTGTCTTACTCTGCAAGGCCTATGTTTAAAACAACATTTTGTTTTATTGAATCATATGTGTTTTTTTAATATGCCACAAACCAATCAATGAGATCTTATGTTTTCTATAGTTTATTGGGTTGCTTTACAATATCCTTTTTAAAAACTGCCTCTTGCCTCCTCATAGCCTCATTGAAGATAACATTAATGTATTTATCGATAATCCTCTCATTAAAAAATAGAAAGATATAAATTGTGGTATATGATGGTGATGGAATATTATTGTGCTTAAAGGAATAATGAACTGGAGGAATTCCATGGGAATGGAAATGACCTCCAGGAATTGATGCAGAGTGAAAGGAGAAGAACTAGAAGAACATTGTACACAGAGACTGATACATTATGGCACAAATGAATGTAATGGACTTTTCTACTAGCTGTAATGCAATGATCCAGGACAATCCAGAGGAACTTAAGAGAAAGAATGCTATCCACATCCAAAGAAAAAACTGTGAGAACAGAAATGCAGAAGAAAAACATAAGTTCGATAACATAGTTCAATATGGATATGATTATTATTTTGATGTTAAAAGATCACTCTACTGCAAATATGAATAACATGGAAATAGGTTTTGAACAATGATATATGTATAACCCAGTGGAACTGCTTGTCAGGTCAGGGAGGGAGGAGGAAAAAGGGGAGGGGATCTTGAATCATGTAACCATGGAAAAATATTCTAAATAAAAAAGGGAAAAACATAGAAAGATGTAACAATCTCTCTCTCTCTCTCTCTCTCTCTCTATATATATATATATATATATATATATATATATATATAGTGGGAAAGACACACAAGTGAATAGTAATTGATGGTCTCTTGACACTATTCAGGCAGTGAAAAGACTCAAAATTGTTTCCATGCAATGTGGATTTTTTCTTCATTCTGCTACCATGAAAATCAATCCTTTAATATCCTCAAGTTTGCCCATTCCCCTCCCAACAAAGAATTTCTTTATGTATCCTTGGTCTAGTTCAATTGCTTTTAAAAAAATTGCAAGTTCCATTTCTCCTTCTATAAGTTTATCTAGGACTATGGCATTAGCATGTGAATGTGGTGGCTTAACTTCCATTGAAGGTGAAAGGAGTTTGTTATAAAAATTTGTGTAGGTATTTTTACTACTTTATCTGGTCATTTTCCTTCATTTTACTTATTAAATGCCTTTAAATGAAATTTTTTAGATCCTTTAAAGACCTTTCTTTACAGTATTTTTCCCTTCCATTGCTTTTCATATCAGGTGATATGACTTATAATTTCCCTCCATACTTCACTGTAATGTTTTTAAACAATTTTTGTAAAATGGTTTTTCTCCTTGACCAGTATGTGTGAGATTGCCTTGCTTCAGAATAAAGTGCTAAAAGCATTTAGAAAAGAAATTTTTTTTCAAGCAATAAAAAGGGGTTGGACTAAATGGATGCTGAGGTCTATTCCAATTTTAAATTTATGATTCAGTGATTGGTTTGGTCACCCTCTAACCACTAATATCTCTCTAATGCTAGAGAAATGGAAATATAAGAGATTAAAATAAGCAGATGAATGTATTTGTCAGTTATTCTTTTCTTAAAAAAATACCTTCTGTCTTAGAATCAATATTAAGTATCAGTTTCAAGGCAGAATAATGGTAAGGCAACCAGGATTAAGGGACTTGCCCAGGATCACACCGCTAAGAAGTATCTGAGTTCAGATTTGAATCTAGGGCTATCCACCTGGCTTTCTATACTCTGAGCCACCTAGCTGCACCTATTCCTTTTCTTAAATGCAAGTGAGTTCTCTAAGTGCCATAGCCAGTGTGTGGTTTACACAGATTTGTCATAAGGTAGTTATGACAAATAACCTATGATAAACCTAGTAGCTAAAGGAGCTACTTCTCTTAGTAGGTTTCCTTGAAGTGCAGATTTCCAAGTATTGTCACTTCCCATATCCTGTTTCTATAATTCCTCTTTCTTGAGTCCCATCTCTCAAAAAGTCCAATTCAGGGAAGAACTATATACCTTCTCTTTCCAGAACTACATCTATGGTGAAAGTGTTGTTGCTTTACACTGTCCCAACATTTTCCAAATGAATTTGTCCTATTAATGATATCTGTGGGCTTTGAATTCAAACAAGAGCTTCTACTGTCCCCTTCATCCACCCTCATTCTAATCATATCATCAGAGTGACCCAGCCAAATTTGAAATACTTGGTAGAATGTGGGACAAGGAAGACCTGCATTTAAACACTTGCAACCTCAAACCCCAAACAAGTTCGAGTCCTCTTGTCTTGGCTCAAAATTGCGTCAATCTCACTGGGATCTGGTCTCTTTGACCTTGAGCTCCATAGGCACCATGCAGGTGCTCTGTGCTTCTCTAGCACTGTACAGTGGCTCCATTGTATATTATTTTCTTCTGGAATCAGACAAAGTCATGAAGCAAAGTCACATAATTCTTTTAAACAATAAATGGCATCATATTTATAGTCTAAAGCTTTTGGGTATGCATTAATATTAAAACAAATGTATTTAAAACATATTACTGCAAAATAAAAAAAATTAAAGAAAAATCTTCTCAATACTATTAACATGTGCTTCAATTACAAAAAGGAGAGAAAAAGAATAAAACTCAGATACTATATTGAGCATGCAATTTTAAAAAATCAAAGGTTTTTTTAAAAAAAGTTTTAAAAATCAAAAATATATAGCTTAAAATCAGTGACACACTGTGTCAGCCATGTGTAAATACAAAATGATTTTCAGAATAAAACAGTAACACAGTAAATAATGAACATTTAAAGAAGTACCAAAGTCACCCAAATTCACAATATCCCAGTTAATTACAATAGCAAACAAACCCACTATCATATTTCACATAGGTTGCTGTATTACATAAAAAAAATCTATGAACTGATGGATATTTTTCACAATTTTTACAGATATAGCAAACCTTTCAACCTTGGCAGACATATTTTTAAACAAAGTAAAACCTATTTGGGGCCAGAAAGGGAAGCATATCAAGGGAGGGGATTAGGGGGGATTGATTAGAAGTAAACCACTGGTTCAAAAGGCTATACCAAAAAAAGAAAGGACAGAACTAGGAGAGGATATCAAAATGCTGGGGAATACAAAAGTGATAATCATAACTTTGAATGTGAATGGGATGAACTCACCCATAAAATAAAAACAAAGAGGAGAGTGGATTAGAATCCAAAATCCTACCATATGTTGTCTACAAGAAACACACCTGAGGTGGGTAGATACTCACACAGTTAGAATCAAAGGTTGGAGGAAAACCTATTGGGCCTCAACAGAGAGAAAAAAAGGAAGGAGTTGCAATCATGATATCTGACAAAGCCAAAAAAAATAGATCTGATTAAAAGGGATAGGGATGGTAAATGCATCTTGATAAAAGGGAGTATACACAATGAGGAAATATCAGTAATCAACACGTATGCACCAAATGGTATAGCATGCAAATTTCTAATGGAGAAACTAGTGGAATTGTAGGAGGAAATAAATAGTAAAACTATACTAGTGGGAGACCTGAACCTACCACTATCAAATTTAGATAAATAAAATAAAAAAAAATAAATTAAAAAGAGGTAAAATATGTGAATGAAATCTTGGAAAATTAGAGTTAATATATAGAGAAAAATAAATAGGGACAAAAAGGAATGCACCTTCTTTTCATTAGCACATGGTACATTAACAAAGGTTAACCATGTGCTATGTCCTAAAAACATGGCAACCAAATGCAGGAAAGCATAAATAATAAATGCAACCTTTTCAGATCATGAGGCAATAAAAATAATGATTAGTAAGGGTACATGGAGAGCCAAATAAAAAATTAATTAGAAAATGAATAATATGATTCTTGAAAATCTGTTAGGTAGAGAACAAATCATAGAAACAATAATTTTATTGAAGAAAATGACAATGATGAGACATCCTTTCAAAATCTATGGGATGCAGCCAAAGCAGTACTCAGGGGAAAATTTATATCCTTGAGTTCATATATTAACAAATTAGGGAGGGCAGAGGTCAATGCAAAACATGCAAATCAAAAAAAAATCTTGAAAGGGAACAAATTAAAAATCCCCAGAAGACAACTAAATTAGAGATCCTTAAAATTAAGGGAGAAATTAATAAAATCAAAAGTTAAAGAACTATTGAACTAATAAATAAGTCTAGAAGCTGATATTTTGAAAAAAAAAACAAAATAGACTAGTCAATCTAATAAAAAAAAGAAAGAAGAAAACCAAATTAACAGAATCATAGATGAAAAGGGAAACCTCACCTCTAATGAAGAGGAAATTAAAGCAATCATTAAAAATTATTTTGCCCAATTACATGGCAATAAATATGCTAACCTAGGTGATATGGATAAATATTTATAAAAATATAAATTGCCTAGATTAACAGAAGAAGAAATAGAATTCTTAAATAATCCCAAAGCATAAAAAGAAATTGAACAGGCCATTGAAGAACTCCTTAAGGAAAAATCCCCAGGGCCTGATGGATTAACAAGTGAATTCTTTCAAACATTCAAAGAACAGCGAATCCCAATACTATACAAACTATTTGACATAATAAGCAAAGAGGGAGTTCTACCAAATTCCTTTTATCACACAAACATGGTACTGATCCCAAAGCCAGACAGATCAAAAACAGAGAAAGAAAACTATATACCAATCTCCTTAATGAACAGATTCAAAAATCTTAAATAGGATACAAGCAAAAGGATTCCAGCCAAGTCATCATGAGGGTTATTCAGTATGATCAAGTGGGATTAATACCAGGAATGCAAGATGGTTCAATATTAGGAAAACCATCCACATAATTGACCATATCAACAAGCAAACCAACAAAAATCATATGATTATCTCAATAGACGCAGAAAAAGCCTTTGACAAAATACAACACTCATTGCTATTAAAAACACTAGAGAGTATAGGAATAGAAGGGTCTTTCCTAAAACTAATGAACAGTATTTATCTAAAACCATCAGCTAACATCATCTGCAATGGGGATAAACTAGGTGTATTCCCAATAAGATCAGGAGTGAAACAAGGATGCCTGTCATCACTGCTATTATTTAACATTGTACAGGAAAAACTAGCAA
Source organism: Monodelphis domestica (assembly GCF_027887165.1). NCBI lineage: Eukaryota > Metazoa > Chordata > Mammalia > Didelphimorphia > Didelphidae > Monodelphis > Monodelphis domestica. The sequence goes on from NC_077230.1 coordinate 48,538,295, forward strand.
TTAAAATTAGAGAAAAAAAAAGGAATTGAAGGTATTAAAATAGGCAATGAGCAGACCAAGCTATCACTCTTTGCATATGATATGATGTTCTAGTTAAAGAATGCTAGAGAATCAACTAAAAAGCTAGTGGAAATAATCAACAACTTTAGCAAAGTTGTAGGATTCAAAATAAACCCACATAAGTCATCAGCATTTCTATATATTTCCAACATTTCCAGCAGCAAGCATTAGAAAGAGAAATTGCATTTAAAATCATCCTAGACAATATAAAGTAATTAGGAATCTAGCTGCCAAGATAAATACAGGAACTATATGAACACAGCTACAAAACACTCTCCACACAATTAAAACTAGATCTAAACAATTTAAAAAAAATAGATTGTTCATGGGTAGGATGAGCAAACATAATAAAAATGACCATCCTACCCAAACTTATTTACTTATTTAGTGCCATACCTATTGAACTACCAAAAAACTTTTTTTACTGAATTAGAAAAAAAACATAAAAAACTTCCTCTGGAAGAACAAAAGATCAAGGATATCCTGGTAAACAATGAAAAAAATGCAAATGAAGGTGGCCTTGCAGTTCCAGATCTCAAACTATGTTATAAAGCAGTGGTCATCAAAACAAAATTGTACTGGTTAGAGAAAGTAAGGAAGATCAGTGGAATAGACTTGGGGTAAGTGCCCTCAGTAAGACAGTCAATGACAAGCCCAAAGATCTCAGCTTTTGGGACAAAAATCCACTATCTGATAAAAACTGCTGAGAAAATTGGAAGACAGTGTGGGAGAGATTATGTTTGGATCAACACCTCACACCTGACACCAAGATAAACTCAGAATGGGTGAATGCTTGAATATAAAGAAGGAAACTATAAGCAAATTAGGCTAACACAGAATAGTATACATGTCAGACCTTTGGGAAAGGAAAGATTTTAAAACCAAGCAAGACTTAGAAAAAGACACAAAATGTAAAATAAATAATTTTTATTACATCAAATTAAAAAGGTTTTGTACAAACAAAACCAATATAACCAAAATTAGGGAAGTAACAAATTGGGAAACAATCATCATAACAAAAACATTTGACAATGGTCTAATTACTCAAATTTACAAAGAGGTAAATCAATTGTTCAAAAAATCAAGCCATTCTCCAAATGATAAATGGGCTAGAGATATGAATAAGCAATTTTTCAGTCAAAGGTATCAAAACTATTAATAAGCCCATGAAAATGTGTTCTAAATCTCTTATAATCAGAGGGATGCAAATCAAAGCAATTCTGAGGTACCACCTCACACCTAGCAGATTGGCTAACATGACAGCAAAGGAAAGTAATGAATGCTGGAGGGGATGTGGCAAAGTCGGGGAATTAATGCATTGCTGGTGGAGTTGTGAATTGATCCAAAAATTCTGGAGGGCAACTTGGAGCTATGCCCAAAGGGCACTAAAAGACTATCTACCCTTTGGTCCAGCCATAGCACTGCTGGGTTTGTACCCCAAAGAGATAATAAGAAAAAAGACCTGTACAAGAATATTCATAGCTGTGCTCTTTGTGGTGGCCAAAAATTGGAAAATGAGAGGATTCCCTTCAATTGGGGAATGGCTGAACAAATTGTGGTATATGTTGATGATGGAATACTATTATGCTCGACAAGCTGTCTGCCAAAGGACTGGAAGCTCAACCAAGAAATGGAACCAGTTCAGAGATGCAGTGAAGGAAATATCAAAGGAAGTCCTAGGCCCCAAACAACGCAACCACCAGGACTTGTTCGACGAGAACAACACTGCTATTGAAAACCTATTGAGAAAAAAGAACAAAGCCTTTATGGAGTGGCAAAATAACCCAAACTCTGCTCCTAGAAAGGACAGATTCAAGTCTCTCCAAGCCATGGCACAGCATGAGATCAGGAAGATGCAAGACCAATGGTGGGGAAAAAAAGCAGAAGAAATCCAGCACTTTGCTGATACAAAAAACTACAAACAATTTTTCAGTGCCCTCAAGACTGTCTATGGGCCATGAAAACCCACCACCACTCCCTTGCTATCCTCTGATGGTGACACTCTCATAAAAGATAAAAAAGGCATCAGCAACAGGTGGAAAGAACACTTCAGTCAGCTTCTCAGCTGACCCTCTTCAGTTGACCAAACCACCCTTGACCAGATCCCCCAAAACCGCACCATTGAACAATTTGATGTCCCTCCTTCAATAGAGGAAGTCCAAAAATCCATTAAACAAATGAGTGCAGGCAAGGCACCCAGTAAAGCCGGGATCCCAACCGAGGTGTACAAGGTCTTAAATGGAAAGGTGCTCCAGGCATTCCACATAGTGCTGACCAGCATATGGGAAGAGGAAGACATGCCCCCAGAACTCAGAGATGCCTCCATTGTAGCCCTATACAAGAACAAAGTCTCATGAACAGCCTGTGACAACTACAGAGGCATCTCACTACTCTCCACTGCTGGAAAGATCCTTGCCCGTGTTATACTCAACAGACTCCTGTCATCTGTTTCAGAGCAGAACCTGCCTGAATCACAATGTGGCTTCTGACCAGATCACAGCACCATCGACAAGGTCTTCATGGTTTGGCAAATGCAGGAAAAATGCCTTGAGCAGAACCTAAGTCTCTACATTGTCTTCATAGACCTGACAAAGGCGTTCGACACAGTGAACAGGGACGCATTGTGGGTGTGCAAGCTCGGTTGCCCAGCAAAATTCGTCAAACTGATCCAGCTCTTTCATGTCGACATGACAGGGGAAGTCCTATCTGGTGGAGAGACTTCCGACCGCATCAACATCTCCAATGGCATGAAACAAGGCTGTGTCCTTGCTCCGGTGCTATTCAACCTATTTTTCACGCAAGTATTACAACATGCTGTGATGGATCTAGACCTGGGCGTCTACATCAAATACCAACTGGATGGCTCACTATTTGACCTTTGCCGCCTGACTGCAAAAACAAAGACAACAGAGAGACTCATCCTGGAAGCCCTCTTCGCAGATGACTGTGCTCTCATGGCCCACCAAGAAAATCATCTCCAAACCATTGTGGACAGGTTCTCCACCGCAACAAAACTGTTTGGCCTGACTATCAGCCTCAGCAAAACAGAGGTGCTGTTCCAACCTGCACCAGGGAGGCCAACGAATCAGCCGTGCATTACAATTGATGGCACGCAGCTTTTTAACTTCAACACTTTCAAGTACCTGGGCAGCACCATCGCCAACGACGGGTCCCTAGACCACGAGATCAATGCCAGGATCCAAAAGGCCAGCCAGGCACTCGGGCGGCTGAGCTCCAAAGTCCTCCAACACAGCGGTGTAAGCACTGTGACGAAGCCCAAAGTGTACAACGCAGTGTTCCTCAGCTCGCTCCTGTACGGCTGTGAGACATGGACACTGTACCGGGAGCACATGAAGCAGCTGTAGCAATTCCACCAACGCTCCCTCCGGTCAATCATGAGGATCCGATGGCAGGACCGAATCACCAACCAGGAAGTCCTCGACAGAGCCAACTCCACCAGCATTGAAGTCCTGGTCCTCAGAACCCAGCTACGATGGTCTGGACACGTTATGCGCATGGACCCACAACGAATACCAAGACAAATATTCTATGATGAACTGTCAGCTGGACTCAGGAAACAAGGCCGACCAAAGAGAAGATTCAAGGAGCAGCTAAAGTCAAACTTGAAGCGGGCTGGCATGACACCAAAGCAACCAGAACTCGCTGCCTCTGTCAGAAGCAGCTGGCGAACCCACATTCACCAGCCGCCACCACCTTTGAAGATGAGCGACGTCGACGTCTTGCCGCTGCACGTGAACACTGACACCAGGCCACAGCCGCACCTCCCGTAACAACTGGCGTCCCATGCCCCATGTGCCACAGACTCTGCGCCTCAGCCTTTGGACTCCAAAGCCACATTAGGGTACATCAATGGATGATAATGCACAAAGACAATGGTCATTCTCGATCACTGAGAGACTACCACTACTACTATTGTGCTCAAAGGAATAATAAACTGGAGGAATTCCATGCGAACTGATATCTCTCTCTATCTCTCAGAAGTACTTATATCTCCATTATAACAACTAGGCACCTTGAGGTTTCCCCTGGTAGTAGTATCTCCATTACAACCAGGCACTCACAGGTGTACCCTAGTTCTCTCTAGTTCACAGCCAGAGTGTACCCATTTATTACAACCAGAAATAATTCCTCACAGATTATCTCTTTATTGCATAGGTGAGGAATATATTTATAAGAATAGCAGTCTAAGAAATAATTGTCATTAGGCTCTGCAAAGTGCTTCTCATAGTTTATCTCATTTGTTCCTCACCATCACCTTATTTGTACATATAGGAAGCAAAAATGTATGCATACTCTAATTTTTACTCTTCCCCACAAACAAGGCTTTGATTTGGTCAACCTGATCCTAAATTTTACTGTATTCATTGTTTCAACTAATAACTAAGATTCTCCAAAGTTATCATGTTCTCAATCATAACCTAAGAAACTTTAAATTGGTCTGTATCTAAGTGTTTTTTGAGATTGCATCACATCCATTCCCTCACTATTTGGTTTACTATTGCCTCATTCACTATTTCCCCAGTTCCTATACTTATAGCTTTCTCTGCCATTTTTACACACATATGCATTCTTACTACATTTCAACCCACTATTAAAATATAACAAATTTATCTTTTCTAACCAATAATTTTCAAAGTTTATTTTGCACATCATAATAGATAGAAAGCTAGGAAGACCTGGTGGGGTTCAACTTCTGCCTCTCAAATGTACTGGCTATGTAACCTTGAGCAAGACATATAACCTCTTAGTTTTGGGGGTTTGGGGCAACTCTCTAATTTCTGAGAGTATAACAAACAATTTTGTTGGAGAAATTTTCCTCACTGGTGTGTCCCCCATGTCACTTAAATTAGAGTTTCAGTAAATATCCCTAATATAGAAAAGGGATCCAATTTATTGAGTGAATTTTTCTTTTTTGCCAGAGATATTTATCAACCTCATTAACTCCTCTCCCATTTTAATTAGACATGCCCAGACTGTACTTTATATTAAAATGCTTTTCCTTACATTTTAGTCATCTATAAAATATCTCATTTCTAATCATTTTGTTATTATACAGTCACTCCTCAAACAATACAACTGTAGAGAATGAAGAGGAAGAAGAAAACAAATAAGGAGGAATGCGCAATAGTAAAAGCATTAGGAAGAGATGAGCATGGAGAGTTTAATATGAGAGATAAGCGAAAAGATAATCATAGAATATATGAGAAAGTAAAAGAGAAAGATTATGAAACATGAAGAGAAAAAAGAAGAGAAAAATAAGGTAAGTGGAAAGAAAATATAAGAAGAAAAAAGAAAATATAGAAGTACCAGCTCTGGGCTTCTTATCAGTGTCCAAATCACTGAAGTGAACAAAGGTAGCATCAGGTGGGCAATTTCACAAAAGTTCCATTTAATGATCACTAGAGTTATATTTTTATAGAGCTATTTCAGTCAAGTCATTGTAGCATTACATAATATTTAGGAGGGGTTTCTTTCCCACAGAATATTGTTTATGAAAATACAGTACTGGTAGCCTAAAACATTTTAAATGACCTCCAGACTTAAATATCCTTTTGGACCTTCAGGAGTCTAAACATCTCTATGAGCCATGAGCTAATTTCCAGATAGCCACCTGCTATTCATGTAAAGAGCTTGGAGACCGTTAGGAGAACACAGAGGTGTCTCTGTGAGAATCTTTCGTGACTTCTTTCTCCTTGGGTCATTTTGATCCTAACATAAAAGGGAGACCGAAAGGATGAACGATAAAATATATATACCATTGAGAAAAGAAGACTCTGGCAGAAAAATTTTAGTCAAATTAGATTTAGTCAAATTGGACTGGTTCTATTTGGGTCCAATTGATAAGAATAGAAACAATGGAAGAAGGTTTCAAAAATGTGGATTTAGGTTTGATTCAAAGAAAAACATCTTACAGTGAAAAGCTATCCAGAAGTCAAATGGTTATGACCCTTCTTTCTAGAAATCTCCTAGTGGCAGCTCACTTGTTGGTGATATTATAGAAGAGACAAGAGTAATGCTCTTCAAGATCCTTTCCAACTTTGAGATTTAATGAAGATGAGCAATGAGAAAGAGGAATGAAGAGGAGGAACAGGAAGGGGAACAATAAGAGGGAGAGAAAGGAAAAAAATACCTTTCTTTTTGGTGGTAGCAAATTATTCAACATAATTGGTTACCTGCAACAGTTTCCATTTTGCTCCTTAGGCAAAGATGAGTGCCTAAAGTGGTTTATGAGGATTATATCCCATCTCAGTGTGTTTTAGATACTCTCCATTGGACATGAGTAATAGAAGTCATTCAGAAATCATGAGAAGGAAAGAACTGATGGGACATAAAAGAATGCTAGAGATCATTCATGTTGTAGCTGTTTAGATTCACATGACAAGATTTAAATGTCAACAATTAATGATTAACCTTTCTCTTGATATTTTTGATTGAGGCATCCCAACACACCTAAGACTTTTGTTTGACATCAATAAATATGTATGTAGTGCATATCCAATGGTCCCCTGCTTTTATTAGTTTTTATAATTTTCTACCACGTGTCAGATTTTTCTCTCCTCTACTTATGAAATGTACTCTATAATAAAAAGTTCCGTGTCTTATACTTCTTTATTTCCCAAACTATTAACAGGGAGCCATTTACATAGTCGGAGTTCCATGAATACTTTTTGAATTGTAATAAGTGGAAAAGAATAGAATTAATCTGATGCAAGTATTGTCCTTCCAAAATCTTTTTAATGTTCTGTATCTCAACCTCCATTCCACCTTCATCTAACTTGTTACCAGATATGAATATTTTCAATAAAATATAAAAATTCTATCACCACGAAAAAGATTAGAGTATATACAATCATTTCAGTTAAAAAATAAGATCTATAAATAAGACCCATAAGCCTCTGCTCTCTCTTATTCTTAAAAATCCTCTTGTTGGGTATACAAGATTGCAGCCTATCAGATTCCATTTACAACTTGGTGACAGGGATGTAATTCTCACTCTAATTTAGAAGGAAGAAGCTCAATCATGATAGCAAACACAGGGGAGGACTTTTCACAAGACATTTTATGTACATTGTCTCAGATGATTCTCACAATAGCCATGAGAGTCAGGTATTACTGTATATTATGGATAAGATGCCTGAAGCTCAAAGAATTTCAAATCATTCCCCTATTTGTGGAGCTGGAAAACAATCTGTCTTCTGTTTCCAAATATACTGCTCTACTTACTTTTCTCATCTTTTCCCATCTAGCTCCCATGAAATTTTAAATAGGAATTGTAATGCAATCTGTGGAAGAATTAGTTAAGATGAAGAAATGCTATTAACCCCTCTCCCATTATTAATGCGATAAATGAATTATGGAATTAATAATGTTAAAAAGATATTTTAAAAAAGATTTGCCTTTAATAGACTACACACCTTGAATAATTTGCAACAAGTAAGTGCAGGTGTTTCATTTTTGTTTTTTGTTTTTTTCCTGAGGGAGGGGAAGGATAAGGAAATTGGAGAAGCGGTGGGAAAAATCATATGTCTATTAGATCTCTTTTTTTACCTCCAAATAAATAATATCTGGGAATATACTCTGTGTGGCTAGATATATTTGCATATTTTCACATCCTATTCCCCCTGATTTCAATATTAAATTAACAGAACACAGATATGCAATCTCTATCATTCTTCTAAACTGTTTCCATTGCATTTAAATTGTGCACAATTTCTTTAAACATCATCTGTGCTACTTGCTGTGACTAAACAAAGACATTTCCTTCCAAATTACATTTCTTCAAACACATTGTTTACATCTAATTCAAAATGATTTGTAAAGTGGCATAATGCATCCATACGGAGCTGGGAGGCCTGAGCAAACCACACTTACCACTAGGAGATTTTGAAAAATAATTTTATATTTCTAATTGACATGGATGAAGAGAGAAAGAGCTTTGTTCTGACTTTTTCATTACTTATTTAATGTACATCTGATAGACATTTGAATATTAAACTTAGCATGGTATTTAACCTCACAGCAGTTACCTTTTAATCTCATCTAATTACACTAAATGTCAAAGCATGGCTTTGGAATTCTTTTTAAAGTTTGGAATTGATCCAATTTGTTGTCCAAATATTGTTGCATTAAGTTCTATAGTCACTTACCAGAGGTATCTGAGTATTTGCCCTTGTAAATACTGCATATTAGTCAGCAGATGGCATTCATTGTACATTAACTATTCCACCATGTTATCACGTCGACTTTAAAACAGAAAGCATCTGGTTTCCTCAAAAAGACACATTATCCCCTCATTTGCAGTTCAGTGTTAATTTGTGAACTATTTAGTGATAATCAAAGAAGGTGATATTTCATCTCCATTTAGTTTGTGTAGCGGATTTAATCAAGTTTACAATGGTGTAAAATACATTTAGCAATTCCTTAGCAGACATTGGCTTGTGGGAGAGAAAAATCACAAAGAAAATCTTTGGGCTGCTTTTTGGCAGAAAACTTCCCTTTCTGGTCCCGTAGCTGAGCATCATCCACAGGATATTAGAAAACCTAAAAGTTCTCTCTCCCATTCCTAGGGAAGCTAGTCAGTCTAAATTCTTAGGATGAATAACAGCTAAAGTTGCTTTAGAAAGTTTCTCTTGGTTCAAGTGAAAATAAGGATGGTCAAAAACTCCACCATTTCAAAAGAATCCAACTCCTATACAGACTACCTTCTGTGTGGTCATAGATGGGGAACTGGCTGGTAATAATCTAACATGACGTCTTCTGTGGCATGCCTCATATCGAAATGATGCCCATCTGTCAGGATGGCATGCTGCCTATTGCAAAGGTGGTGGATCATTTCTAGCAGGGCATAGGTGCTTGTCAAAAAGAGAGCCATATAGCTGAGCTACACATTCAGAAAGGCAGGAAACGCAAGGGCAGCACAAAGCTCCCATTGATTAGATAATAATATCAATTAGTTCCCATTTTGCAAGATACTTTGAAATAGGATGTGTCAGTTTCTTAAGGAATATTTACCCTCCTCTCTCCGGAATGCCATGGAGAAGTTGCATTATTGTTAGAGGCAGAATTATGGTATATGTGGCACCACAGTAATAAATATCTTTGCACAAATGCGATCTGAGAGTACCTACCTTAAGCCACTTCCTTACATTTGTAAAGAAGAGGTGGCAGCAATAAAAAAAGACTACCATGATTTTCAGTTATATTTTTTTAAATCAGGAGGTAAATATACAAGTAAGACTTTGTGCCTTACTTGTATTTGAGATTTAATAAGTTTAATATTTTCATTCTAGGAAAGCTGGCTAAGCAGATATTTCCTTCTGCTCAAAATATACACAAATAATTTCATACATATTCATAATTTGTATTTAGAATTGTAAAGCACTTGAGTCTGATCTAGCCAAATGTCTAATGAAATTAAATGATTTGCTTAAAATGACAAAGTTGCTAAATTTCAGAGCTGGAATTTGAATCCATGCATCTTCCAGCACACCTGCTTTTGATTATATTGCTCTGTTTGTCTTTCTGGTTTAAGTCCTGCCTCTGCTATATGCTAGATAGGTGACTCTGGGAAAGTCACTTAGTTTTCAGTGCTCTGACATTTCTTTAAGTTGCACAGAAGGTGATGATATCTATTGGCAGAGAGAGTTTCATCTACTGGTAATTCCCTATATTACAAATGAGGATATCTGAGAGTACCTACCTTAAGCCACATTCTTACATTGGTAAAGAAGAGGTGGGAATAATAAAAGAAGACTACTATGATTATGTTATATTTTTTTAAACCAAAAGGTAAATAAATATACAAGTATCACATATCAAATTCATATCAAATAAATCATATATTAAATAAAATCACATATCAAATTCCTAAGCATATCATATATATCTGCATACACATAAAAATTTGAAAAAAAGCTAATACATAAGAAATACTTCCTTTCCTTATAAATTTTCCATGCTTGGGATTTGAGAAGAGGGAAATTAATGAAAATATTGCTTGGCTTTATTCCCAACAGAGATTAAAACACTGACAAACATTTGATCAAAGAATATTTTTTAAACCCTCACCTTCCATCTTGGAGTCAATACTGTGTATTGGCTCCCAGGCAGAAGAGTGGTAAGGGCTAGGCAATGGGGGTCAAGTGATTTGTCCAGAATAACACAGCTGGGAAGTGTCTGAGGCCAGATTTGAACCCAGGACCTCCCTTCTCTAGGTCTGGCTCTCAATCCACTGAGCCTCCCAGCTGCCCCCCAAAGAATATTTTTAAAAGTATTATATTTTTAACTGGAGAGATATTGAAAATATTTCTCCTGCACTTATATTGCAATGATTCAGCAACCATTTACTAGGCACCTCCTTTGTGTCTGATACTGTTCTGGGTGCTAAGAATGAAAAAAAAAATCTATTTTCGTGGACTTCACATTCTGTCAAAGATAAACAGTTTAGCAAAAAAATACTCAATGTGGTGACTTTTGGCATTTTATATAACACTTTTCTGTATTAGTGTCTCTGCCATATGGAAGGAGGTTTGTTTCACTGTCTGTTGTCCAGATCATCAACTTTTTTTGGTTCTATTCTTTCCATTTGCTCTTTCCAATGTCTAACACTCTATGATCTATTTTCTGACATTTTATAATCAAAGGTTTGAACAATAGACTTTATGAATTTAATGAAATGTGTACAATGCTCTGATCTCCTGAGGAACCTAGAATTATCTCAAGGATCACATCATGCATCATATCTTTCTTAATGAGTTAATTTCAATTGGATGTGTGTGTGCATAAGTGTGCATATTTTATTTTTTGTCTATTCTGAAACACTGCAAATTTGAGAGAGTGAGATGAAGTAGCCTCATGTATTGAACCAACATCATTTAAGTATAGAGGAGGTATATGTGGGTATATTAACACATGAAAATCAATTTACATGCAAATGGAAATCCCAGATTATATATCTGTTATAGGAAGTAAAGGTTCAGAGTACAGTGACTTTGCCTTCTCTTAATGACAAAAGATATAAAAATAAAAATATAATTTTTATTTCATAGACATAGGTGACCCATAACCACAGGCAAGTCATTACACCTACAGGTGCCAAGTGCTCCAGGATTTGGCAGCCGATTCATGCTCTGCATGGAAACCAGCTGGCTGTGTTTTAGAGAAACAAATAAGTCTTGGTTTAAATGGGGTTAAAAATAGAGCCATCTAAAGGTTTAAAATATGATAGACTGACTCCTCTTTCTTTCCCAACCCCTTTGCACCAACAGTAAACATTCTCACTCAAGGAATCTGGGGGGTGGGGGGCATTCACTACCAGGATACAATTCACGATTTAAATTACCCCCCCTTTTCTCTGCATTCAATTTGTCTCATTACTGAATGTTTCACCCCAATGGATTTTAGACATTTTAAGGGGAATGGTATTTGGTCATAACTTTTTCAAGTAATTTAGAAAAAAGTTATGTTTTAGGGGGAAATTGAAAATTCTACATTTTTATATTATAAAAACACATTTATAACAGGGGTTAAATAATGTGCTTCTGGGTGCCAGCTTTATTGTAGAATAGAAATCCTTTTCTGTTGTCAATTCTAGATTAGGCAAATAATAAGGTACAAGACAGGTTATATCTTGTGCATAATGGGCCTTACTTGATATAGGTTGTAGACATTGATGAGATAATCAATGCTATTTGTTACCGAAAATTATACATTATTATACAGTTCCATCATTATAATCATCGATTGTGTTTGCATTATACTTTTCTGCAAAGCTTATGAACCTATACAAATAAATAACAGAGAGAATTCTAGTGGTTGACCTTAGGAATAGTTTATTATTTCCATTTAAGTGAAGGTACAGAGTCAATTATTTTCCAAAATGGAAAGAAATTATCCAATTTGATAATCAGAAAGCTATCACTCCAACACAGTTCTCTTTCTCAGATGTCTTGAAAGAATTATGTTTTTTGAGTTCTGCCATTACTTATAGTATTATTGTGAATTAAAAAAAAACAATAAAACCACTTGATGAAAATGTGAAACATCTTATTTGAAAGGGCATATGGATTGTGACATACTTGTATTTATTTGAGAGGGCAAATCAATGCCATGATAAGGTTTTATTCAGGAAGTAATTTTAACAGAAATTAAGAAGATTTTAAAGAAAGAGAACTGAGAATTGTTGACATTTATAGTTCATAATCATGACTTTTAGGATGACCTTTGTTATTCTTTTTGTATCTATTTCTGGCCATTAACTCTTTTTTTATACCGTTTCCTATGCTTGGAATGCCCAACTTCTTTGGCTTCTAAATTTCCTTAAAAAAATTAAACAAGAAGTTTAATTAAAAAACAACTTGAAGGGAAAACTAGGATTAAATTCTTTATAGTAATTTATCTCTACTGAGAAACTGTTTTCTCTAAATGTAATAGCTGTATGCCAAAAAGTTATAAGATCACCTTTGATGTTACAATGATAAAAGAAAAATATTGAAATTATTGAATGAAAAAGGTATGCTAGAATTTTTTATATTTGTTGTTGTTAAACAGTGAAATCAAAGTAACTAACTGCAAAGCTAAAGGTTAACTGAGTATGCCAAATGCCATTAATGGAGAAAAGGGATATTTTTCACAGAACTAATTTGAATTTTCCCTTCCCCATTTCCATTTTATGTTGATCAAATATGCCACTGCCCATTTAATTATAATATATGCCTGTGTACACACACCCTTTACTTTATATACAATATTTGTCCTTCATTTTTGAAGAGGAACTATGTCATTTTGAAGGTCATGTCTTAACTTGTGCCTGAGTTGTACTTAAGCGATGCAGAGTTGCACAAAGTCATCACCTCACTCTTCTTTGTTCATTAGATTCCAAATGCAAGATAAAAGTCAGGATGACCAGTGATGGTGCCAGATGCAATGGATGCCTTTGTTATCTTCAGTTTCTGAGCTAGCTTTAAGAGTTCCACAGTGCCTACTTCATATATGTACAAAGGAAATGGGGAAAAGGAATCAAAGAAGAGAGAGAAAAATTTACTTGTAGGAATATAGATGTGGATGAACCAAATCTTGGTTTTTCTCATAATGAATCATTTTCCTTGGGGGCATAGTTCTGGAGTCAAGTTGCAGGTCTTCTTATTAGTAAATATGTCTTGTCTGCTGCTGAAATATATCAATTTTATCTTCATCCTCCATTTCCAAATGTACAAATGTGTCTGTTTCATTAATTGGCTGCCTATCACATTGGAATCTGACCTGGCTCATTTACAAATCCTGTCATTTACAATAGGCTTTCATCGGTTTACTAAATGTTGTGTACCTTGTAATCTTATATTATACCACTGTACTATCTTGCCCTGTCACATTCAAATTAATGTGGTTATTCCTTGCACTATTGATTTTCTATTTAGGCTTCTTGCAGCCATGGTGGTCTCCTCAGTCATTATTACTCCATAAAAGAGGCACCCAAATCATCCTGAGTGAGGGAATGGGGGGAAAAGCAGCAAGGGCAAGAGTAGGAAGAAGATGATGATGATGATAAAGAGGAAGAGTTTAAATTTCTATTAACCCTTGAAAATCCAATTAGAATGCTACCTTGTCTATAACTGATTATCCCTCCCTACTGGGCATCAAATAACACCCAACTTTCCACTTCCATAATGCAATTTTTTTACTTAGACCTATAATTTCAGGGGAGTTTCCCAGTATTGAGACTCTCTACAAATGCAGAGTCACAACTATACAGCAAATTTTAATCATAAAATGAACTGTCTAGGGAACTAAGAGATTAAGTGCTTTGCTCAGGATCACACAATGTGTGGAAGAGGCAATCTAGGGGTGCTTGACTATGAAAAAATGTCTATTCTCCTACATCATGCTATTTTTCTATAATGATTTTATTTATTATTTCATATTTTATATGTGTCATAATGTGCTAAACAAATGTAGGACTCATATTTTATGTAAACATTATATCTCACTTAGTATTTGATATTGTATTCTGCATAAGGTTATTATTATTTGCTGCATGGAATTTATCTTGTTGGTAAAATGCAGTTGTCAAGATAAGTTATGAATATATATGTATAAATTATATATAGAGTAGCTTGATATCTATCTCTCTAATTTGTCATAGAGCTAGAAGGATCCTTATTGCACATTTGGTTTAAGCTTCACATTTTGCATGGAGGAAACTAACATGTAAGTAGATTAAGTGACATGTTCATTATCAAAACTAGTGAATGTCATAGGAGGACTTTGAACCCAGTTCTTCCTGACTTTAGTATTCTATTTCTAACACCTCCCTGGCATAGTGGACATGAAGGATAAAGTCAATAGTCAAATTTTACTTCCATGTCCTAAGACTCCTACTTTCTCTGCAGTGAGAGTAGAGCTGGGACCCTCAGCAAAGTTCTGATGATTGATGTCATTTTGCAGATGGAGAAGAAAAATGGATGACAACTGTTAACTGGGAAGCAAGGTGAGGAGAAAACATGGTAGTTAAGGTAGCATCCAGAACAAGCGAGAGTCTTGTTTTCACAATACTAGATACACATAGGGATTATGCATAAAGCACAGCTGTATCTTCCCACAAAAGAAGAAATAGACAATGATAAACCAAGAAAGCTTCTCCATACTATAAGACCTATAGAATGTTATATTTATTTTGATTCATCTCAGACATAGAACCATTCCTGGGTGGGGGACTGGTCTGAAAACAGTCACTCAAAGAGCTTTCATAGAATAATGATAGTCTGTTATAGTGTGCTTCTTTCCAACCCCTGCCCCTTGCCTTACTAGGTAGTTGTTTTTTTTTTTTAATCTTTACCTTCTGTCTTAAAATTGATATTGTTAACAGGAGTTTTCTTAATTTCACTCTGTCTCTTTAAGAGTAGAGTTTATAAGAAAAGATTGAGTTGACAGTTGTCCTTTTCTCCTCAGAACTTTGAGGAATCAATATCTGTGTCTGTGTCTCTGTGTCTCTGTGACAGGCAGTTTCACTATTTGCAGTTGAGGGAGAAGAACTATTTTAAGGAGGTTGTTTGATGGTTAATTCTCATTAATTAATGTAGATAGATGGATAGTGAAAATTATCTTATTTGGAGTAGTTGAGATAGGCCTGCTTTGCCAGGCAAGAAGATCCTGCCCAAGAAAGCAGTTAGATTTTTTTTTAGAATTTTTAGTATAGGGTTTGGATTTTAGACAGTATAAGATTTAAGAGCTATAATCCCACTTTCCTCACCTCCTACTTCCTATCCCAGCTTTTCCTTAGAATAAATTGTGTTGCTGTTTTACCAAACTGTTCTCCATACTTTTATCAAATTCCTACCCCAAAATTTTAAACCTTAACAATAATGAGCATTGGTTCTAAGGCAGAAGAATAGGGACTAGACAATTAGGGTTAACTGATTTACCCAGGGTTGCATAGCTAGGAAGTATCTAAGGTCATATTTAAACCCAGGACCTCATGTCTCTAGGCCTGGCTCTGTATCCAGTGAGCCATGTAGCTTCCCTTGTAATAAGTGCTTTAAACAACAATTACTGAGAAAGATAATGGAATCCACAGAGAAAACGGAGAAAAATCAGAAAGAGAGGAATGGAGGAAGAAAAACAGATAAAGAAGGGAGGAAAAATGGAAAGAAGGAAGTGAAAAGAGAGGGAAGGAGGAAAGGAATGAAGAAAAAAGGAAATGAGGGAAGAATTGAGAGAAAAATGAAACTTTTTGATGCTTTTGTTAAGCTCAGAATATATTGGAAGAATTCACTTTTTATCAATTTCATATACATTTTTATAAGTTTTCTACAAGAACATTATTTTGGGATGTAAATAAGGTCACAGATTTTATATAATGGAGTAAGACACTAGCCTAACCTAAATGATCACTGAAGCAGAAGAACTGGGCCAAAAGAGGGATCTATACCTGTTTGTTCTTTTTGTTTTGTTTTTCTCTAAGTTTATATAGTATCACAGTTCTGTTTTTAGGTTATAATATCTCCTTGGCTATTTATTTAACAATTTGCTTTTAAATGCTTTCTATTCAGATGTTAAAATTGCTAGTTCTGCTTATATCTCCCACTCATTCTTAATGATTAAACAACATGTTTATTTACTATGGTCAATTTTATGTCTTTCTATAAATAGTAGAATTTTTATGTCTTTCCTTTTCAAATCATACTAATACCAAACCGACTCATTTATCTTATTTTATTTTCCATTAGTCAATGATTGAGAATATATTTCTAATATCCATTGGAGAGTAATTATTATTAGTTTCTGAAATTATGAATTAGTATCCTGCTTGCATTTCTCTGGTCACAGCTAATTATTCATTGGATTTAAGTGATTAAAAAAAGTTTTATTGAGACTATTACTGCCAATGGATAAATTTGTTCCAATTTCATGAAATATTCTATGATTGAATTTCTAACTTATTCAATTTTGCTTGAGAAACCTAGGAAAAGTCAATACCTTAATGTACTGACATACCTTTAATCAGGTCTTGGAATCTTTATTAAATGAATACATTATTATCCTTAAGCTTACTTGTGAATACAACCCTGATTTATGAATTGTTAATTGTGCTTCCCACTGAGTATATTAGTCATGCTTAGGTCTTTAGTTCTAACAAGTAGAGTGAAAAGAATAAAAATAAACAACCTCTCTCTCTCCATATGTATATGTTAGACTGAAAATAGGAATGGGGATAGATTTGTGTAGGCAAGACTATTGGTGTATTCCTCCAATGATAATCATTTAGGAATATGTCCAAAAACAATGCATTAGGTTGGCTTTAACCAGGGCCATTTAGGATATTTTTTTTTTGTGGTTAGTTTTTTATTGACATAGAAGACTGGTCAAGATTGTAGTGACTTTGAGAGTAATAAAGCAGACACTGATAATTCCTGTAGGTCACCAATAAATTTGTAATTGAATTAGTAAATTTGCATGGCTTTTGTACTTGGGCCATTTGCTTTAGCATTCTGTAGGCATTTTATTACCTTTAAGAATCTCAAACAACTATTTGTGCTGGGCACATACTAAGTAGGTGATAAATGTTAACTTGAATATAAATCCTGAAGATTAAATCAACATTGACAACTATAGTAAAAATTCAACTATGTATATCTTTGTTCAGTCATGATAGAACACCAATGTTATTCCTAGGTTTTTCTGGGCAAAGATATTAGAATGGTTTGCCACTTCCTTCTCCAGTAGATTAAGACTGAGCTTAAGTGACCTGCTCAGGATCACATAGCTAGTAAGTGTCTGAGGTTGGATTTGAACTCAGGTCTTTGTGTTTTCAGGCCCAGCATTCTATTTACTGAGCTACCTAATTGCTTTCTTGCATCCTAGTAAGTCATGTGTAGTCTAGTAAGTACTAATTTAAGAGTACAGGTACAACATCATATTGTGATACAAATGCCTCCAAGGAGATGAACGCCAATTAAAACTCCCAAGATATATTTCAAGACCATCTTTGGCAGCTTTGAAAGCAGTTAGTGAGGTAAGAGAAGCAGGAAGGTATAGTTAAAAAATATGCTGGTCTTCAGAATCAGGAGAGCTGGGGGTCCAGTTCCCTCCTCTAGACTTCCTGGCTATGACTATGGGCTAGTCCACTCTTACATCATAACATCAGGACCTACCTGACAGGAGCATAATGTATGTAATGCACCACACATGATCTAAAATGCAATTTACTTATACGACATTAATGAAAACCCTCAATAACAATCTGGATTTTCTAGAAACTTTCCCTGACAAAAAATCAAATTCCCTTTTCTATCAAGACTGCAAAATGGACACATATACATATGTGTCCCTCTACTTTGTATGTGAATGTGTATGTGAATGAATATGTGAGTGTGTATTTCAACAGAATTCCAGAAGTTAGATTCAGGAAAAAAAAAATTATTTTTGTTATTTCCTTACCCAGCCTCGTTGATATATACTAAATAGGAAATATTTTGTTTACCAAAACAGAATAATCAAGCAAATATAATTGTCTGGAAATTAAGGAGACAAGTCTGTCATCATCTTTTTGTTATAGCTGATTAGAAAGTATAAGTACTCTGAACATTTGTCTCAAAATAAATGATTATTAATAGCTTTGAGTTGATTATAATACAATGTATAGTGAGTTTCATGGTACTTCAGAGGAGACTGTATGGCTATTTCTCTGACAAAGATTTAGCATGATTAAAATCCAATTAGAGCTGCCTTTGACCTGCTATGAAGGAAAAAAGCTCTTGATGGCAGCAGAATTCTAATCATATGCATGCTATCCACATGACATCGTTTCCATTTCCTGTTTCTTTTTTATGCCACATAAATCCAGTGCGTGGGCAGTTGAACAGACACCTACCTCCATACCTCATCTGTGCCAAGAATTCTCTGGGAGTGGAATGGTGCATTAGAGCAGTAATGAAAAGTGATAGACCTGAGGTGTGCAAAATAATGTTAAATTTTCATTATTTTAATGATGGCAAAAGGAAGATATTCAAAATCTTCTTGTAGTGCGTTTACTACAAGCTCACACAGGAAGGTACTCTAAATAAATTCAATGGTGGCAACCTGTCTGACCCTTTTGAAGGGATTTCTTTCTGTTGAAGAGGACACAATGGATGAGAGATTGATCTTTAAATCCCTTAGAATACACATCTACTCTCTTTACTTTTAGGATTTGTATTTGGCTGTAGAATAGATTTTTTTTTAAGTTTATACCTAATTGTTGCCAAGGATAAGCTAGTTCATATTTGGGGAAATGTGTGGAAAGTATTCAGGCACATTACCATATAAAACATATTACAAATGTTGATGCTACATCAAATATTTTAAAAAGTTATAATTGTTTTCAGAAGTTTAGAAGAGGTTTCATGGGATTTGTTACTTTCCATGTTTTACTAGTTTTTCCATCTAAAATGTTCTTGTCGCCTTTCCAATCAATTAATCCAAAAGCACTTATTAAATGTTTACTCTGTCATACATTGTGCTAAGCATTGTGGACACAAAGAGAAAAATAATCCTGGCACTAAGGGAGCTCAAGTTCTAATGGGAGAGATAGCATTGTAAATAACTAGATGCTTATCAGATATGTAGGGAATAGATGAGAAGTAATTGCAGTGAGACAGGTACTAGAATCTTGGAGCCTGGGAAAAGCCTTCATCAGAAGGTTGAAATTGAGCCGGTTCTTAAAGGAGTCCAGGAAAATTAAAAGACATTAATAAAGGAGAGCATTCTGGACTTTGAGGGTGAGGGACAGCTAGTTCAAAGACAAAGAGATGGGAAATGAAGTTATGTGTGAGAGGAACAAAAAAGCAGGTCACTGTTTGGATTACAGGGTGTATAGAGTGGAGTAATTTTAAGAAGACTGGAAAAAGATAAAGGAGATTCAGCTATGAAGAGCTTTAAATGAAAACCAAAAGAAAGTATTTTTTATTTGATCTTTGATATAATGTAACTCCACTGGAGATTATTGAGTAGTGGAGTGGCATCTGCTTGCAATCCAGTAAAAATATCAAATTTGGATATTTTCCAGATATAGACAGTTGTTTGCATTCTAATTATTTATTTATGAAGCATCTCTTCCTAATAGACTATAAATAATCCAAAGGTAGGATCTGAGGCTTATGTAGTATAGATCTAATCATATCATTTGCTTGCTTAATAAATTCCAGTGGCTTCCTATCACCTTGAGCATCAATTGTGAAATGCTCTGATCAAAAAGTCTTTCATAATACAGGCTCTTCTGACTATTCCACAACTTATTCATCCCATATATTTGATTCAGTGACATTGGCATCCTGGTCATTCCAAAACAACAACAACAATGAAAAACATTTTCTCATATGTTATGTTTAGTATATTCTTTGCCCTCCTCAACTCTACTTATTTACTTCTCTAACTTCCTTTAAGTACCAACTATGATTTTTTTTTCCTTACAGGAAATCTTTTACAAACCCCTTTTATGTTGACTGCCTTCTTTCTCATATTTCCTCCTTATTCTGTACTTAGCTTGCTTGGCATATATTTGTTTGAATATTGCCTCCACGACTTCCATCCTTATTTAGATTGTAAGCTACTTGAGGGTAGTGACTACCATTTGTCTCTTTTTGTATGACCATGGCTCGGCATTGTGTTTCACATAGTAAGTGCTTAATAAATGTTTATGATTGATATAAACTTCAAATCTCTCCTAGTGTCTACCAAAGTGCTTTGAACATAATGGACACAATAAATGCTTATTGAATTCAATAAATAGGGGGGAAACATAAAGGTTTTTTTTTTTAATCATATAAGAGATATGTTTCAACTAATATAACTCCTTACATGTAAGAAGGAAAAATAGTGAGGTAACACACATCTTCTATGAATACAAATCCAATTATCATGAAATTAAAATATCCTTAGTAAGAGGACTCCCTTGAGGTTTGATTAGACGTGGCAGTAGAGGCAGAAAAAGTAATGAACTTGGAGTCAGAATGATACAGGTTTAAAACCTACTTCAGATACTTTCTAGATATGTGATCCTGAACACATCACCTAAACTCTTTGCCTCAGTTTAATAATTTCTCAAAAAGGGAATGATAATACCTTTAACACTTGCTAAAGTTTTGGGAGGATCAAATGCAAAGTCCTTTGTAAATCTTGGTGAATTATGAACAGTCTTTTTTTTTTTGTGAAAATTGAATTCCTCTTTACTGGAAGCCACTTTTTTATAGTTCCTCATGTTCTGTTGAAAATCTACCACTTCAATCATCATTCTGAAGCTTCTCTAACACCTCCTAGAATCTGCCTAATACTTTGTAAATTTGGATCTCAGAATTCGGGGGGTAAAAAAAAATTAATAATGGCATCATTGTGTTCTGAGTTATATTCAGAACCTCCTATAATTAGAAATATTTTGAACTTCCTAGGAGGTAATGTCATAGTCAATAACTGATACCTTATATCTACATCCTTAGCTATACCTTTTATGGGAGGAGTCTATTTGAGACCTTATGCTTTTCTGAGTGAAGAGGAGGATATAAGATATTGTCCCTTCCCCTACCTAAATCCTCCAAGTATTAAAATATTCTTCAGTGGGAAATAGTTATGGGGAATAGATCTTTCTGCAAAAAGTAAAGGGCAGTACCATCTTAATGTAGAAATGGGGTCCTTGAAGAATCAGGTGAGCTAGACCCAGAAAGTGGGTTTGCATTCACTTAATGGGCATTAGACTCCCCTTGATCCAAATTCACTACTTTCTATTAATATAGATAGATATTATTTCAGTCTAGGAAATGGAACTAAAAAAAATAAACCAATAAGATATATGGTCTAGTTTGACCAGAAGTAGTAGGCAGTCATTTGGGAAATTTATTATTGGATTAACATTCTATTTGTCTCTTGTCTGCTGTACTGTAAACAAATGAAGAGTCACTGTTCCTGCTCTCTTTCCTCTCTCCTTCAATAAGAGAACAGCCCCTTGGCTTTGCTCCCAGTTTTCTTTCAAGCTCACCTTTACTTTCTTTGAGGTGGAGTGCAGGACTATTGACCTCCATTTAGTGACTTTGTTGTCCATATTTTTTTTATCATTATCTCTCTTTCTAGAAAACTCTTTGTGAATGTATATCATGATATATCCAACTAGTCTATAAGAGAGGTAAATTAAAGCAGACTTTTTATAGTTAGAATTTTTCCTTCTTTCTTTAGCATTATTTTTAAAGATTGTATGTTTATGGTATTGAAGGGATTCTTAACATATTTGTATGCTGTTTAGTTATTTTTTTCCTGATGGCCTATATACTTGAAAGTTAAAATTATTATTACATTCATTAATGAGCTAAGAATTTCCCTATCACAGAGGTTCATATGTTTTGTTTCTTTGTTTGTTTGTTCGGATGGATTTATTTTGCAGTCTCTTTTCAGAATAATAGTTTTAAATACATAGAAAATTCATAGCATTTCAAAGTATCCATTATACTGAAATATAGTTACCAATATAAAAAGTTCTTAGATTTTTGATTAAACCTTCTGCCCTGTAGAATATATTCTGTTGATCACAGTATTAAATAGGACAATATTATATGAGGATTCTTTGGGGAGGGGGACAAGGGAGTTAATGAGGCTCATTTATGAGGAAGTTTTGAGATCAATTCCAAACATACTTATATTTCTATCTATTGGGCAAATACAATTAACCTTAAAGGTAGAAAGGATACGTAGGGGACATTCTTACCTTGTAGGAATCAACAAAAATAGTTAAGGAAGGAAATAGAGAGAGAACCTGACAATCATCTCGATTCCCTCAGTGGGCTTAACATACATGCTTTGTATGATGAGAACTTGAGAATTTAATGGGAAGTCCAGCAGGGGTTCCAGTAATAAAGAGTTTATTTTAGAAACAATCCCAGGAAATTTTTGCTGTGGTTTGCATTGAGGGTTGCATTGTATTTTAGGATGAGGCAAAGGAATTATGAAAATCAAGATCTCTTGGATTCTAGAGAGGAAAAGTTCTGAATTCCAGTTGAGGGTCCCAGATGAAGAAAAAAATCATTCTGAAGGGCAAAACTATTTAACATGTCTGACTGGTAAATTTGGTACACATAAATATACTAGGAGACAAGAGATGAGGTAAGGGAGAGAGAAAACATTCTATTGCCTGAACCCTAGAAATTCACAGGAATAAAAGAAATGATGCTGATAAGGCCAGTTTTAAATGATCAGAAAACCAAGGGTGGAAATGGAATATCAGAGGCCAGGAAGGAAATTATCTTTCTAATTCTAGGAGGCATTATGGCAAGGATAAGACTAGAATGTCAGCATGACATAAAAAAGAGCATTGTATTTAGAGAAGGAGAACCAGATTTTAAAAGCTCTGCAGCTTGTTTTGCTACTTATTATTATTTTATTACCTTGGAAAAATAACTTCATCCCCTAGGCTTTACATTCTTCATCTATAAAAAGGAGAAGGTTGTACTTGTTTATAATCATATAATCTTATGACTTCAAGAGGTATTTAGAAATTGAGGCTAAGGATGAGCAAGGCAATTGTCAGTTCCTTAGAGGTCTGAAATTCAGGGGAGAGATGATTAGGAAAACATAAATGGCAATGCCTGCCTAAAACCTGGGATTTTTCATCCTTAGTGTTAAGGTAGAGGAAACCAATTCTAGAAGTTTTAAAATATCAAAATGTATCATAAAATGTGAGTGTTAGAAGAAACCTTAGAATACACGAAAGCAATCTCAAATATAATATGCCCTTAAAATAAGATCTCAAAAGAAGGAGATTCTACCCTCAGTCACCTGGGCAAGTCACTTAGTACCCATTGCCTATCCCTTACCACTCTTCTGCATTGGAACCAATACACAGTATTGATTCTAAAATGGAAGGTAAGGTTTAAAAAATACTTATTTTCCTATTCACCTGCATAAAAGACTAGGATTAAGTTTGTAATTCTCCCCACTTGTGTTTCTAATCTCTCCCTTTGATATGTTTCCCAAAACCTGAATGTAGTAAAGTTATCTAATTTTTAAAAAAATTGGGCATGTTTTATTTTTCAAGATTAGACGAGAAGTCTGGATTATCTTCCCATGGGCAAATATGGGTATCAGAGTACCCATGCCAAAGTAGAGATCTGGTAATTTAGCAACTAGTAGGAGACTTCACTAATTGAAGAATAAAGGCTTGTTGGTTAAAGCAGAATTAGGGTATACATTCAGTAAACTTCTGTTATAATATTACTTGCTTTCTTTGATCATTCTTTCCCTGGCAAAATTTTCCCTATTCTAGACTTTGAGGGCACCACCATCCTGTCAATCAACCAGACTCAAAATCTAGGTGACATCCTCAATTTTTCACTCTTTCTCACTTTTTATATCCAATCTGTTCTTAAGGTCTATAGATTTTATTTCCATAAAATCTCTTGCAAACACTCTTTTCACTCCTTTGACATTGTCACCATCACAGTGTAGACTTTCATCACTTTATGGCTTGACTACTTCAGTAGGTTGCCAGTAGGCATACCTGCTACAAGCTTTTCCTAATTTCAGTCCATCCTCCATTCACTTGATAAAGTGATCTAATCATGTCATATCTTGCTCATTAAATTATTTCACCAACAATATCAAATAGAAATAAATCATTTTGTTTATTGTTCAAAAACCTTAATAATCTGCTTCCTTTCTACTTGACTCATATTCTGCCATATTTCCCTCCTCATACATGCTGTGATCAAGTGATATTGAACTCTTTGATATTCTTTTTTTCCATCTTTTCTTTTTTAAAGAAGACATGACATATTATAGGTCCCAGCATTTCTGCTGCCTTTTCCTCACAAATTGCCTTTCTCCTCATCCTTACTTTTTACCTTCCCTGGTTTCCTAATTAAAATCACAAATTCTATAGGAAGACTTTCCTGACCCCTATTAATTTTACTGCCCTCTCTGTTGATTATTTATAATTTATCCTGCTTGTTCATACAGGGTTTCCATGTTGTCTTCCCTATTAAATGGTAAGCTCCTTGAGAGCAGAAACTGTCTTTTGTTTTTCTGTTTTTTTAATTGGTATTCTCAGTGTATGTCTGACACTTTAAATGTTTATTGCACAATTGAAATAATGAAAATTTTGAATCAAAATGTTCCTTGAGAGGGCAGTAAGAAAACATCTTCATACTTTAATGAGACTGCTGAAGTACCCTTTGATCATTAAGAACTGAAAGTTGCAAATCCTTAAGTAGTCAAAGTTTTCTGTGGTCTTATAATTATCCAAATAACCTATAATATTTATAAAGTTCTCAAAGTGAGGCAACTTGTGGCATTAGGGATTTTTCACAAGTCTAGAAGTCTAGGCTGCATTTTGCAATCAGAGAGGACTCAATCCATCTGTGGGGCATATCAAGGGAATTCTTTCCTCCCATTCATCTCATGAATATTCTAATTTAACTTTGAAGCTGCTGAAAATTATATCTGCTTTACTTTTCTCCTCCTCTATTACTAGTGGGCCACTCCTATCTATCTCTAAATCTCCTGGATTCCCTATTACTACCACGCATACAGTTTTTATGGCCTAGAAAAAAGCCAAGATAACTACAGAATAAATACAAATATATTGCTAACAGCCATTGCACAATGGATAAGTAGTCAACTGATTAAAATAGATCTCAAAGCAAAAACTGGAAACTCTTAACTCTATAAAAGAATGCTGCAAATCACTATAAGATAAATAAATCAAAATAAATTTAAGCTTTTACTTCATCATTATCAAATTGAAAGGGGGAAATTACCATTAGTCATTGGAGAATTGATCATGCTTCTAGATACCCTGAAGATAGCTTACCAAACATACAGTCAAACTAGACAGGAGGTAATGGTAAAAAACAATAACCCTATTAAATCACGTAAGAAATGTGATCAAGGGAGGAGCACAGAGCCAAGGTTTAAACATTTGGGATTTTACATATGATTAAATTTATAATAAATGAAATAGATAAATGAAAAACAAAGACAATAGCCAGGAGTCAAGGTTGGATCAATTTACTCAAAGGGATCACTCCTTACTTATTTGAGGAGGGAGTGTTTCTCTCCTAAACCCTCTATCAATCATGTGAGAGAGGTTTTGTGCCCAGAGTGAAAAACATGAGGATTCCACACAGAGAAGAAATTACTCCAAGGCCCTGCAATAAAATCAATGTATGTTGTTTTGAGCCTATGTTGTCTCTTTATGTGGGTCTTCCTGACATTATACTCTAAGCTTGCATCTACTTTTCCCATGTAGAATATATGAATTTGTGAGAAAATATGCTGCAGATTTATAAGTGGTAGTGGGAGATATTTTTGTTGATACATTTTAGAAAAAAAAAACATTTCTTAAGAAATAATGGTAGCTACTATTTGACTATTAATGAGAAGTATGCTGGTGGAGGTTTGTTAGTAATGGTTTTAGGAGTAATCACACACAGAGTATCCAAGAACTTGGGAATAGCAAAGAATCATTGCAACCAAACCCATGTTAAACAAGTGGGAAAATTAACTCAGAGAGGTCTTTGCTCAAAATAGTTTTGCAGGCATCTCTGAGACCAATACATTTCTCATGCAGAAGAAGATGCTTGGGATTAATCTAATAGGTGCACCTGTGGCTAAAAAAATATTTTAGGCATTGAGAAGCAAAAGAAAAGTATAAAGTCATGGAAATGGGTAGTGGTGTGTCAGATAGGAGGAACAGAAAACAGAACAGTATAGCTGCAAAGTGAAGTACTGTATAAAAAAGGCTAAAAAATTAGAAGGGGATCAGGATGGGACAACCTTTAAATGGCAAACAGAGGAGTGTCCTAAAGTCACAGGATTTTATAGAGCAAGAGAGTAATACCTCCAGATCTATTCTTTAGGAAAATTACTTTGCCATCTGTGTGACGGATGAATTTTTAAGGGGAGAAACTTAAGGCAGAGAGACTACTTAAGTAGCTATTTCAGTAATCTCACAAAGTAGTTAAGGGCATGAACTAGAATGTGGGTGGATAAGTGGAGCAAAGGGAGTGCATATAAGAACCTTTGCAGAAATAGAAAAGATAACATTTGCCAACTGATTAGATAGGTAGGGTGGGTGAAAATGAGGACATTGAGTTCCTGAACCTCAGTGAATGGAAGGAAGGTAGTACCCTCAACAGTAAGGAGAAATTTTGGAAAGGGAATATTTATGCCAAAGAAAAACCTAGAAGGAAAATAATGGAGAGAAGGTTTAAATTTGGCAATTGAACACTAATAATTTTGGAGGAAAAAGCTTCAGTTGAATGGTGATATAAGGAATTTGATTCAGAAAGGAAAGAGATATAAGAAAATGAATATGATTGATATGATCAAGTGATGGTTTCTAAAGACGGAGATGACTGATCACAGGCAGCAATAGAGTAATAAGTATCCAGGGAGAAAATGAAGATGAAAGAAATAGGGAGGATGGTGGGGTGCTATCTACTAGAGAAGATAAAGGGAAGAGAATCAAAAATATATGTAAAGGGATTAGTTTGGGAAGTATAGATAGAAGACAATAGATAATATAATAACTGATCAAAGAAGATAATAGAAGATGATGTTCAGATTTTATTGAATGAGGAGAGAAAGAAAAAGGGGATTTCATAGTAAATGGCATGAATTTTTTCAGTAGAATAAGAGGTTAGTTTATCAACTAACGAAATGAAGGAAGGGGTCTGTGGAAAGATTGAGAAGATAATAGAAGGATTGGAGGAGACACTGCTGAGTGGCATAGGGAATTAATTATGGAGGAGTAAAGATTGTCTTGTTTCAGTGACTACATATTTGGTATTTTATAACAAAATTTAAGTCAACATAGTCAGCATAGTTACATGGCTTCCTCCAACTCTGTTAATTAACATCTTAGTATGAGAAGAGGAGATTTAGACATTCTATTTCCTATTTGGAGTAAGCATATCTTCAGTTATTAACTAAAGTTTGCTAGGTAAAAAAAAAATCTGGCTGACTAGCAAAGTGGTATCAATAGGACTTTTGATGAACTACCTGAAAGTCTTCTTAATAGTAGATTCATGGTAAAAATGTAGTCATTTACAGTAATTTCTCCCTTTGAATTATCCTTGGGGAGTTTCCCTTTGCAAAGAAAATGTTAACTAATGTTTAGCTAACAAATATTTTCTTTATTAAGGAAGATAAGAGAAAATCTTTGCAAAAATGTGGTGGTAGGAGATGAAATGGAAAAGAGCAAATAGGCCGGTTTGGTTCCAGTATAGAATGTGTAAATATTAATCATGCATTTTATTTTTTAAAAATTCATTTTTCTCAATTAATGCAAAAACAGTTTTAAGCTTTGTTTATTTTTAATTTTGAGCCAAAAATCTCCCCCTCTCTTCCCTGATATGGTATTTTACATGTTTAATAATGTAAATAAAATTTTGTATATTAGGCATTTTATGTAGAAAAACTAAAATAAAACCAAAAAACTGAAGAAAGAGAGTGAAATATAGTATTTTTTTGGTCTATATTCAGGCTCCATAAGTTCTTTCTCTGGAAGTGAATGACATTTTTCCTTATGTGACCTTGGGGATTCCCTTAGATTACTATATTGCTAAGAATATCTAAGTCATTCATAATTGTTCATCATACAATTTTGCTGTTACTGTGAACAACATTCTAGAATTATTTGCTTCACCTTGCATCAGTTCAAGTAGGTCTTTCCAGGTTTAATAATGCATTTTTAAGAAATGGTAATGATGGAGACAAAGTGCCAATCATAGGTCACATTTGATTATACTTTCTACTCTGTGGTCATACATTTTTAAGAAGGCAAATCCTGATTAGTTATTCAGTCTCTGACCATGAATATTTAGTCATTCTTCATGATTATGGAGTACATTTATTGAATTGACCTAAAAAAGAATGAAGATAGTTGCAATATTATAACAAAAGATTTATGGAGATAAAAATTCAGTTTAAATGCTTAACATTTTCCTTACTTCCTCTGAGATAAAAATTCAAGAGTTCTAGCATGGAATGCCAGCACTGCAGAAGCTCTCTGACAAGATTTTAATTTGCTTATTAGATCCGCCCCCCCTTTTCTCTCCTCTCTCTCTCTCTCTCTCTCTCTCTCTCTCTCTCTCTCTCTCTCTCTATGTCTCTCTCTCTCTCTATTTCTTTCACTCTTTTTCTCTCTCTTTCTCACTCACTCTCTCTCATATATAGATATACATATATTATATATACATACACATATGCACATATAGCTCATGAAACTCAAATGTATCTTACAAGCCATATACTCGTACTTGATTAGCACACCCAGTAATAGATCCACTAATGAATTACTCAAGATATTAGTGTTTAAACACTATACAAATAGCAAGAAGCTAATTATGTAAGAGCCTCTGACAAAATCACATGCATAGTGTTTTACATATTAATATGATGTTCATAATTTTCTATTAGTTCTAGTTCCTTTATTTTCAAACTCCATTTATCTCATATCCAGTGAAACCACTCTGTGTGTTCCCCTTTCCCATTATGCTTGCTGTGTCAAGTTAAGTAACCTCTCTCAGGATGAGAAAATGAAGGCTGGCCTACTTTTTGTCTGATTTCAAACATTTCAGTGATTAAGCACTGAAATAAAGGGCATAGAATGATTTCCAATTGTAGGGTAGAAGGGACCCTGGGCTTTTGAAAGATATGCCAGAAGAGCACTTTTTTTTTTGGCAGTTTCTATTAAGTAGAAAGCCTTTGAATACAGTATTTAAATAGCATTATTAAGTTTACAAATCCTAGTCACCATGTTACCTTATTTGATCCTCACAAATACATCATGAAATGTGTACTTCTATTATCCTTATTTTTCCGAAGAAAAAAAATGAAGCTGAAAAAAGGCCAAGTGACTTGCCCAGGCTCTCATTAAGTGCCTAAAGCAAAACTTGGATTCAAGTCTTCCTGTCTCCAAGTCCTACACTCCTTATTTTGCCAACTAGCAATAAGAATGAAAGTCTTTGCTATCTTAGAACCTGTCAATACATGTCTATGAGATATGAAGTTTGACAATTTATGATGAGTTTGTTGACAATTTAATAGAAAAAGCTCTCAGTCCTATGTGGTTCCCTTGTTTTTCCTCAGTGATAAGAAAAATGCAAGCAAGAAAGGTTGTTAAGAATCATATGCCTTGTAGAAATATCACATTTCTTGCCTTACCAATGGATAAAGAATGGCAAGAATGAAGGAGAGAATTCAAAACTCCATTTTTAAATGAATGTTAAAAAAATTAATAATACATTGATGTTTTTAGAAAGATAACCTTGATGGACTTGTTAGTGAGTTTCATCTAAAAAAAATTAATAAAAATGGGAAAACTGACTTCTTAAAAAAAAAAAGAATCATATGCTTGTCATTTCTATCCCTACCAACAGCCCTTCTATAAGGACACTTTTATCCATTCACACAGCCATACATCTTGTTCAGGTCCTTATAACTTTCCCCCTGAAACTGAACTTAATTGCTCTCTCTGCCTCATCCATCCCTACTCCAATTACCCTGGAGAGATACCAAAGTCCTTTTCCTAAAGCACAGGTATGGCTACTCATCCTTTCCTTTAGTGATTCATAGGCAAATTCCTATATTGGACATGTAAAGGTCTTCATAACTTGGTCACTATTTTTTCAGCTTCATTTCATATTTTATCTTCAATAAATATACTTTAGCATAGATATATACTCAAAGGTATAGCCCTTCTTACTTTTGCAACTATCCAACCCTCCATCTCCCTGATTTTTCCCTTTGCACCAGCTATGTCCTGTATCCGAATTTTCCTGCCTGCTCACTTGTGCCTCTCAGAATTATTGGTTACTTCCATAACTCAGTTATGTAAAAAAAGGGCTTTTATGTAAAACCTTTCTTGATTTCTCCAACTACTAGTGTCATTTTCCTCAAAATTAGTGTGTTATCTCTTCTGAGTGCATTTTGTATATTTTTATGTATGTTCATGTAAAAAAGAAATTCTACCAATAGAATGAAAAATCTCAGAGAGACCCAAGCTATTTTGAATTTGTCTTGGTAACTCTAGTATCTAGAATGGTGCCTGTCACATTAATAGACATTTAATACATGAGTGTTGATTATTTGAGCAATGATCTTTTTTTTTTTTTAATTTTTAAGATTAGGTATCCCTTTGTTGGGCACAGATAAGGCAGCAAGATGAGGTAGGTACCAGGCCCAAAGTGAGGAAGATGCGTCTCTTTGAGTCTGAATCCAAGCTCAGACACTTAAGACTTAGCCTTGTTTGCTTCAGTTTCCTCCTCTGTAAAATGAATTGTAGAAGGAAATGAATGAGCACTTCAATATCTTTTCCACGGAAACCTTGAATTGGATAATGAAGAGTAGAACACAATTGAAACAAATGAACAACAATAATATCCATTGTAAAGATTAAAATTTAGGAGAGACTGAGGCAGGTAGAAATTAGTTTCTCTCTGCAAGGAGTATTATATTTTTTTAGAGGTTTATTGAAGATTAAGGATTAAGGAAAATACAGGATAAGAAAAAACACGTGCCTAGGCCAGAGGTCTACACAAGACCTCACCTACATTATGGAAAGAGCCACATCTGCTCCGAAACGGAAGTCCAAGCGCCAAAAGCTTTTGCAATCAGGTTAAATACCTTCTCGATCTCGGCCTAGGTGAGATTACAAAGCATTCTGGGGAAGTGGAGCAAGGGCTTGTGGGGATTGAAGTCCAGAGTTTGAGTCTATTTTTTACACCATGTATTGAGAAAGATGGGATTATTGTAGCTATTCATGCCCTGAATCCCCTTCTGATTGGCATGGGAGCTTTGGTGTGCTCCATGTCTGATGCAGGTCAGTTTGCCTCTCCTTAGGAAGCGTAATGGCACCCTGTTTTCATGGTTTCTTCATATTGGTGCCAAATAGTATAGACAAATGAGGAGCTTAACCCATTGAAGTTTAGAATTTCTGAGCTCAGGGGCAGCTGGGTGGCTCAATGGATTGAGAATCAGGTCTAGAGATGAGAGGTCTTGGGTTCAAATGTGGCCTCAGACACTTCCCAGCTGTGTAACCCTGGGCAAGTCACTTGACGCCCATTGCCTACCCCTTACCACTCTTCAGCCTTGGAGCCAATACACAGTATTGATTCCAAGATGGAAGGTAAGGGTTTAAAAAAACAAAACACAAAAAAAATCTTCTGAGCTCAAGTCATCCTTAACCTGAAACTTCCCAGGAGTAGGGATTATAAGT
Source organism: Monodelphis domestica (assembly GCF_027887165.1). Lineage (NCBI taxonomy): Eukaryota > Metazoa > Chordata > Mammalia > Didelphimorphia > Didelphidae > Monodelphis > Monodelphis domestica. The sequence goes on from NC_077230.1 coordinate 48,570,108, forward strand.
ATTTGGCCCCACTTTGGCTTGGATTAACAACGTATAAGAATTTATTTTGCTATTGGGGTTCTATATATAAGATCTTTTTCTAATATACTACTTGAGAAACAGAACATTATTTATATTGACAATTTGCAGTATAAATGAAACGTTAAGTCATAAAAGAGTTATAGCTAAATTAAAGCAATGATGCCCTTAAATTGTCTTTGGAGAGGTGAACAAGATAAATTCAATAAACATTCATTAAGCTTCTGCTATGTTCTATGCACTATGCTAGGCAATGAGGATATAAAAACAAAAAAGGAAACAGTATTTGCACTCTAAAAATTTATATTTCACTTGTAAAATACAATATGAACCCATATAAATAATCCTGAGAAAACTTGTGAAGGTATCACTTGGAAAATGTCACCTGAGCTGAAACTTGAGGGGAGAAAAATATTATAAAAGAAAAACCAGAGTCAAGATTTAGTGTGTTCTTGGCATGGGGTACAGTTTGAAGGTGAACAGCTGGTAAGCCAATTTAGCTGTGCATTAGAATGCATGACTATAAGTAATAAAAAGTGTAGATAGAAAGGGAGGTGGAGTCCATTTACAAAGGCCTTAAAATGCCAAATTGAGGCATTTATAATTTTAGCCTTCAAAAAATAGGAGCCACTGAAGATTTTTAAGAGAAAAAGTGATAATGTAAGAACTGTGCCTATAGAAAGATTATATTAGAGACTATATGCAAAATTGAGAGACATAAAACAAAGATAAAGTAGGAGAATATTAGAATAATCTATATGTGAGGTAATTAGGACTTGTACTAGGAAAACAGATTTATAAGTACTAAGAGAGACAGGGAGAAAGCTTTTGAGGAGGGATTGAATTGAGAACTTTTTGCATACGAGTGAGGAGGAGAGGAAAGGCTAATAGATAACTTTGAGGGTGTGAATCTGGGTGACTGAATGGTGATAGTGGAAGGTGTTTATGGAAATATATAAGTTCTATTATGTACATGTTACAGGTTAGATAATTATGACATCCATGAATTGTCCAGCAAGACATTTTGTACTATGGGATTAGAGTACAGAAGAGATATTAAAGCTGAACGTAGATATCAGCAATAAAAGAGCATTTAAGTTCCAGCTACAATTAGATTCTGAACTAAGTGGTAGGAATACATGTCTTTAGAATGAGGAATGAGATGATCTCTCCTAGCAATTTGTTTACAGTCTAACAAGGGATATATGTATGTATAGAACATGATAAATGCAAAATTAATAAATGAATCATCTACATAGAAATTATAATTGAGCACAAAAGTCTTGACCAAATCAACAAGGCAGAATGGAGAGAACAAAGAGAGGATTCAATATGGAATTTGGGGGAATATCCAAGATTATGATATCAGAGATAAAAAAGAATAAGTATATAACATAATAATTCTTACAAAACATGTCTGGCCCCAAAGAATGTGACATACTCACCAATATGTATATATGTAATCTAAAGAAAGAGGCTCTTAGAAAGAACATGTGGCATAGAAAGTAATTATAGTTCCTGGAAATCACTTTGTTGGAGTCCACAGTAGTTTTTTTGCTGGGCTTTAGGTAGAAGTGTTTTGCCTCCCTCTCTCTCTCTCTCTCTCTCTCTCTCTCCCTCTCTCTCTCCCTCTCTCTCTCTCTCTCTCTCTCTCTCTCTCTCTCTCTCTCTCTCTCTCTCTCTCTCTCTCTCTCCCTCTCTCTCTCTCCCCCCTCTCTCTCTCCCTCTCTCTCTCTCCCCCCTCTCTCTCTATCTCTCTCTCTCTCTTTCTCCCCCTCTCTCTTTCTCTCTCTCTCCCTCTCTCTCTCTTTCTCTCTCTCTCTCTCTCTCTCTCTCTCTCTCTCTCTCTCTCTCTCTCTCTCTCTCTCTCTCTCTCTCTCTCTCTCTCTCTCTCTCTCTCCACCCTCCCCCTCAACCCTTACTTTCCATCTTAGAATCAATACTATTTATTGGTTCTAAGACAGAAGAGTGGTAAGGGCTAGGCAATGGGGGTCAAACTGGGAAGCGTCTGAGGCCAGATTTTAACCCAGGACTTCCTGTCTCTAGGCCTGGCTCTCAGTCCACTGAGTCACCCAGCTGCCCCTAATATTGAAGGGATATTTTTGAAGTTTTGGTAATGCCTTTTATTTTTTAATCACATTAATGTCTATTTTTAAAACCCTAATCTTCCGTCTTAGAATCAATACTGAGTATCAGTTCCAAGGCAGAAGAGTGGTAAGGGCTAAGCAAACAGGTTAAGTGATTTTCTCAGGGTCACACAGCTAAGAAATGTTGAAGGGCAGATTTGAACCCAGGACCATCCATTTCTAGGTCTGGCTCTGAATCCACTGAGCCACCTAGCTGTTCCAAGTGTTGTGAATCTGAACCCAGTTTTCTAATAGCTCCTAATTACTACTATCCCCTATTTACCATTACCTTCAACTATTTATGATGGTATTCAACACCAGTGAGAAAACAGAAAGCACTCTGGGCTTCTAAAGTTCACCCTTGTGAACTTGGATCTGTCCTCCACCACAGTGGACTAGAAGGAGACTAAAGCCAAAACTCTTTCTTATTTCTACTGGCAGAATCTGATCATCTCAGAATCTCTCTTGGATCTGGCCTGGATTGGTATTTCATAGATGACCCTTAGGGAATGAACACGTTTTTCTCAGTGCAAACAATAGCCTTGTGCAATATAATTTCTACTTTATACAGTGACTCATCAGAGACATCTCAATTGATTGAAGACCCTTCATGTTTATTTAGAATGTATTTATATTTTTATCAAGATACTTTTAAGGAACAACATGAAAGAACATAGCATTTTATCCATTTGTATCCAAATGTACTCATATTAATATATTTAAGGAAGAAAAATGAAAGACATCAAAGGTTATTGTATGACTTGGAAGCTTTAAAGCTGCATATATAATTTTTACAAAAAAAGGAAGATACAGGACATGAGATATCAATTCCACAATTTTGTAAAATGAATGCTAATCATTCATAATAATTATTTATATTTTTATAGAATGCAACTGATTAATGGTAGAGTATTTATAGCAAACCTGATGTATACAGTCAGAACTGATTAGATCGAAGGTCAAAATGGATATAAATTAAGGAAAATAATAAAAATAAGTAGAAATACTATTAAATGACATTAAAATATTTTAGTTATAACTTGACCCATTCACATAAGTTGTTGACTATGTAATTGGGATGTGGTTAAAAATAAAGACATTATTATTGAACATTCATTTGATAAAGACATTTAATATAGGTAAAGTAATTTACATATATACATATCATATATATATATACATATATATAATCTGTCTGTGATTTTATGAGTAAATGGAGCTTCCATGGAAGAATGTCCTTTGCCAATGCAGATTAATGCTTTTTCTGTAATTTGTAGTCTCATAGAGTTGTCTATGGCACTAAGAATTTAAGTGACATGACAGCATGGTTACTATGTAGCATAAGTAGGAACAAAAGGAGGCTACAACAATTCTGGAAACAATTTTAGTCAGCAAACAGAAGTTCTTTCTGATAATAGACATAGCATTAAAAGAAAATATTCTTTATAGCACAGGGTCATTTTCAGAACATTATGCAGGATGTTGGCATGTTATCAGGTGATCTTCATCACACAACACAGAAAAAAAACAGGAAAGTAAAATCTGCCCTCAGAAAGTTTGGCACTAAATTCAATGATCAGATCATGATAAAAGAATTTATAAATGGAAATGTTGCTGATAGAATTTATAAATGAAAATGTCAGGACAATTAGCAGTACTGAAATGGGAAAATTCAGTACCATTTCTATACTGAACTTTACTGATAATTAATAACCGTGAGCTCTTCAGGTTTGGATTAAATATTTCAATAGTAAGAGAAAAGGTGAAAAAGTTGATTAGATATGGAAGAGTGGCAATGCTTTATCAGGTAAAATAAATTTTAAAACATTTCAGGATCAAGTTTTCAAGGCATAAAAGAGAGATGTTCAAAAATAATTGACAATATCATGCCCAGGAATAGATTCCAAAATGAAGATATAAATATAAAAAAGAAGAATAGAGCACTTAGAAAATATTTGTACAGTGTGGAAAAGAGAGAAATTATAAGGCATGCAGCAAGACAAGAAGCAATGACTGGAGGTTGATCAGCTGTCAATCAAAGGAAGATTCCATTTGGAGTGTAACCTGGAAACAGTTGAAGGAAAGAGCTAACTGCTGATTGATTGATTTCTGGGCTTCTTGGCTGATGGTGGTGACTTTGAAGGAAGAAGCTGGGTTTGTCTCTGGGACTTCAGATAATCAAGTTGGAGGTGGCCTGGTTGATTTGAATACAGAAGAAGAAGGAAATAGTCCATATATATCTCTCTGACTTGCTCTGTTTCATGGTAGTGACTGAATTGCCATTTTCTCTCAATATCCTCCAACCTAAGGCTTACTGTAGATAATAGGAAAACCCTCAACCCTCTTACCTCCATCCTCCATCTTTTCCTGTTTTCCCCAATAAACCTCTACTTGAGAGAGTATTTCTTCTGAAACATCATAGCTCACCCTGACTTAGAAGGAGGCTGAAGAAGAGAGGGGAAGTAGAAACTGAAGGGAAGTAGAGGGGAGGAATGGAGGCTGGAAGAGGAGGGAAAGGGAGGCATAGAGGGAGGAAGGTAGGCAAAAGAAAGATAAGTACCTAATCTATTAGTTATCATTTACCCATCAAGTATACCCCCTCCAATATTATCTATTAAAATAATTAGCTTCATAATTATAAATATAACTAACCCTGGTGATATTGCTAATGAACATTAAATGAGCAAGTACCTAGTTCTTATTATATTGCAAAAATATGATGACTATTATTGAAGTATAGTATTAGAGAGCTGAAAAGTCTTGGAGATGACAAGGTTCAACACATTTTTTTCACATGTTACTGTGATCTATAGACATGAATGGAGTTCCACATTAAATTACTGGTAGAAAAGGAATTAGAATCCAGGCTTTCTGATTGCCTTTTCTAATCCCAATCATTTTTTTCCCATATTTATTTTAATTTGGAAAATTTTATTTAATTAATTAGTTTAAACATTTTCCCACAGTTACAAGGTTCATGTTCTTTCCCTCTCCTTCCCTCACCCCTCTCCCAAAGCTGATACACAATTCCACTGAGTTTTACATGTGTCATTGATCAAGACCTATTTCCATATTATTGATATTTACACTAGGGTCATTGTTTAAAGTCTATGTCCCCAATCATATACCCCATCAACCCATGGGATCAAGCAGTTGTTTTTCTTCTGTGTTTTTACTCCCACAGTTCTTCCTCTGAATGTGGATAGTGTTCTTTCTCATAAGTCCTTCAGAATTGTCCTGGATCATTGCTGTTAGTAGAGAAGTCCATTATAATTGATTGTACCATAGTGTATCAGTCTCTGTGTACAATGTTCTCCTGGTTCTTCTCCTTTCATTCTGCATCAATTCCTGGAGGTCATTGCAGTTCCATTGGAATTCCTCCACTTTATTATTCCTTTGAGTACAATAGCATTCCATCACCAACACGTAACACAATTTGCTCAGCCATTCCTCAGTTGAAGGGCATCCCTTCATTTTCTAATTTTTTTGCCACCACAAAAAGCATAGATATAAATATTTTTGTACAAGTCTCTTTCCTTATGATCTCTTTGGAGTATGAATCCAGCAGTGGTATGACTGGATCAAAGGGCAGGCAATCTTTTAGCGACTTGTGGGCATAGTTCCAAATTGCCCTCCAGAATGGTTGGATCAATTCACAACTATACCAGCAATGTAGAAATGTCCCAATTTTTCCACATCCCCTCCAACATTTATTACTTTCCTTTTCTATCATGTTAGCCAATCTGCTTGATGTGAGGTGATAACTCAGAGTTGTTTTGATTTGCATTTCTCTAATTATGAGAGATTTAGAACACTTTTTCCTGTGCTTTTTGATTATTTTAATTTCTTTATCTGAAATTTATTTATATATTTATTATTATATATTAATATATTATATATATTATATAATTTATTATTATAATTTCTATATCTGAAATTAATTTCTTTATCTGAAAATTGCTTATTTATGCCCCTTACCCATTTATCAAATGGGGAATGGCTTGATTTTTTTGTATAATTGATTTAGCTCCTTATATATTTGAGTAATTAGATTTTTGTTATAAAGCCTTTCCCCCATTTGTTGCTTCCCTTCTAATTTTGGTTGCATTGGTTTTGTATGTACAAAATCTTTATAATTTAATGTAGTCAAAATTACTTATTTTACATTTTGTGACTTTTTCTAACTCTTGCTTGTTCTTAAAATCTTTCCTTTTCAAAAGATCTAACCAGTATACTATTCTGTGTTCACCTAATTTACTTCTATAGTTTCCTTCTTTATATTCTGAGTTTATCTTGCTGTAGGGTGTCCAATCATTTTTGATTAACCATATGATCACACTTAATCTTCTAATTTAATTTTGTAGAATAGCTCTTGGTCACTAGGTAGTATTTTAGTGAATTAGTCACTTCATTTTGACCCTTATATTAAAAAAATAAAAACACAAAAAAACTAACCATTCAATAAGTGTATAATATGTTAAAGATACTGGAGGAGCATTGAGGAGCAGCCACAAAATAATCAAAATTGTGCATGAATGTTACATTTATTATTGCTATTTGTGAAAATTTCCATTTTCTTACATGATTTGGGGTTGTGCACACCAGGATGCCATGAATGGATCAACCAGAATGTGTTTATGACATATCTATTTTTAGCAATGTCTTTCTAAGACCTAAACTACATCACATTAAGTCAAGATCAGTCTCAGAGTAGATATATACACAAGAAATTTAAACAGTAAAAAACTCAATTCCTCCAAAATCAAATATAACATCTTTTGTTTGACTTGTAAAGTCCTTATCTCCTTTCTACCTTTACTGTCTTCATATTGTTTAAAAATTAAGATCTAGAGACACTGGCGTTCTTTTTGTTCCTTACATGAAATACTCTATCTCCTGACTCCAGGCATTTTCACTGACTATCCTATATATCTACAATTCTCCCTCTCCTCATCTCTCCCTCCTAGATTTCCTAGCTTTTTTCATGTTCCAGCTAAATTCTTACTTTTTAAAAATAAACTTTTGCTGATCTTCTAATATCTCTTAATAGCTCCTTTTAAGATATTCTAAAGAAGAATGTTCAAAAAATAAGTCCAGTAATAGATTCCATAATGAAAATATGAATATAAAAAGAGGATTGGAAGACCATAAACATATTTATACTTTCTCAGCTTCCCAATTTTGCTTAAAACTATCCCTGGTGACTTTTCTATTAGAGGTTAAATGGGCAGCTAACCTGTCCTTATATTGCAAAATTAAGATGACTATTATTAAAGCATAGTTTTAGAGAGCTTGGATATTATAGAATTCAATGTATTAATTTTGCAGATTATGAAACTGTGACCTAGAGAAATTGAGTTCCACATTAAGTTAGTGGTAGAAAAGGGATTACAATACAGGCTGCTTTGCTTCCCCATCCCAATTCCAATCATTTTTGTTTGAACACATGGTCACACTATTTTAATTTAATTTTATAGTAACAGCTCTTAGTGACCAGGTACTATATTTCTTTCTATTGGTTTCTTCCAATTATCTTGTTTGTACATGGTTACTTGTATATTGTCTCTTCTTTTAGAATATGAGCTTCTTGATAAACTATGGGAGTGGAAACACCGAGGAAAGGCAACTGCCTGAATACAGCGGTTGAGGGGACATGACAGAGGAGAGACTCTAAATGAACACTCTAATGCAAATATTATCAACAAAGCAATGGGTTCAAATCAAGAAAACATGTAATGCCCAGTGGATTTACGCGTCGGCTATGGGGGGTGAGGGGAGGAAAAGAAAATGATCTATGTCTTTAATGAATAATGCTTGGAAATGATCAAATAAAATATAATAATTTAAAAAAAGAATATGAGCTTCTTGACAACAGAGACTCTCTTGCCTTTCTTTGTCTTATCACCCCTTAGTAGAGTGTCTGTTAATCATTCAGTTAACTAGTATTTATTAAATGCCTACTGTATATAAGAAATGGAGCTAAGCACTGGGGATGCAAAGAAAAAAAAATAAAATGGTCCCTGCTTTCAAGGAATTCATATTCTAATGGAGGAAACAGCAAGATTTGTTGTTCTTCATTTTTTCAGTCATATCTGACTTTGTGGTCCCATTTGGGGTTTTCTAGGCAAAGATATAGTACTGGTTTACTGTTTTCTTCTTTAGTTCATTTTACAGATGCAGAAAATGAGGCAAAGAGAATTCAGTGTCTTACCTGGGGTTACACAGCTGGAAAGTATCAGAGACTGTATTAGAACTCAGGTTTATCCTTACTCCAGACCTGTGTTATATCCTTTGCACCAAGTATCTACCCACAAACAAGCTATATGTAGGATTAATTGGTGATGAAGCAATCTCAGAGGAGTGGTTCTTTTTCTCAACTGGCTGTATTATGTTGGGAATTCTTGATTGCCATCTTTACTACCCTTTTGTTTTGGGTACCTTCTCCTTTGACTAATATTTAAGGGGACTGGTAAAGACTTCCAGAAGGTGGAATTTTAACTGAAAACTGAAGGAAGCCAAGGAAGTCACAAGGAAGAGATGAGGAAGGAAAACAGGTGAAAATACTTATGGAATGGCAATAGTGTGTATCCTGAGAGGTACATAAGGTGTTTAGCATCATTGAATTGCCTAATATGTGGAGAGAAGGAAGGAATAAGAAGATTGGAAAGTTAGAAAGGGGTCTGCTTATGAAGGATTTCACAACCCAAACAGAGGATTTTGTATTTGATCCTGAAAATGTTAGGTAGTCATTAGAGTGTTTTGGAGAAAGGAAATGATATAGTCAGAATTGCACTTTGGGAAGATCAATTTGACAGGTGAGTGACAGGACATAGATTGGTGGGAAGAGGGACTTGAGGCATTAGTCTATTGCAATAAAAATATAATTGAGGCCTGTACCAGGGTATTTGAAGCACCATAGAAAAAAAGGGAAAAGTCTTTGCAAAGGTGGAAATCAAGTCAATGATTTGGTAACTCACAGGATATAGGAGTAAGAGAGAGACAGGAGTCAATGTTGATGCATTGGTGATTGAGAAGTGATGACGCTCTTGACATTAAAAGGAAAGTCAGGAAGAGGGGAGAGTTTGGGAAGAAAGGTCAAGAGTTCAGTTTTTGACATGTTGAGTTTAAAATGTGAAAAGTGCATACATTTTAAGATATTCAATAAATTGGTATTATTTTGAGATTGAAGGTCTACTAAATGCTTGGCACATTATAGGTAGTCAATAAATGCTTATTGATTGATTTGACTTTTTTCTGATGACTCCAATATCCAGAATTCTATGGATTGGCATTTTTGGTATTGATCTTGGATTCCTGCTCACCAAGTGATTCCACCAATTATATATTTTTTCTCTTTTCCAGATGGATTATTACTATCTTCTTGTTCTTATTAAGCCAGGGTCCAGTTTCCTCTCCTTTGGTCTCATTCATACTTGACTGCAACTATTGGATTTCTATCATCTTCAATTTAAAATTCACTGAATTTTAAAGTGGCACAACCAAGTCCTCTTTCAACAGGGTTAGAGTCCATTGAGAGTTAGGGAGACATGTCTCACTGTGTAGGCTTCAGTTTCTATTTTTATTTCTCACCCCCATTCTCTTCTTCCTCATTAATCCACTTCATTGGGAAACTGTGGCAACCATCCAAGGACATAGCTTACGTAAGTATTCTCACAGTTTTCTCTTCCTTCTCATCCACTAATTTTAGCCCCTCACCTTTCTCAGGATTTTGACTTGGAGTCTGGCTACTTGCGGCTATCTCCCTTTAACCAAGTGGTTGAACTTCTTGATATTCACCTGCCACTTTGCTTTCTAACTTCCACTTCCTTTCTGAACCTGTTGGTTATAGAAGCAAAAAATACAGTTCCTTGATTTCCCATTTACCACCAAAGAAGTAAGTCGTTTTTATACTATCAAAAACTGATGGAGTTGGGGAAGGTAGGTTGCTCAGTGAATAGAGTGCCAAGCTTGGAAATTAAGGGCCTTTGGTTCAAATCTGGCCTTAGACACTTCTAGCCATATGAACCTGAGCAAGTCACTTAACTACACTTTCCAAGTCTTTAGTGTTCTTTTGCCTTAGAACTAATAATTGGGATTAATTATAAGACAGAAGCTAAGGGTGTGAAAAATGGAGGTTTTCTCCAACTTCCACATACTTACTACCTTAGTGCTGCTAAATTTTTGCAACAATCCATCCTAGTTCTCTTCCACCTACACCCTTCCCAATTCTCTTAGCTTATGCAATACTTTATAATAACTTACTCATGCATTTGTGTATGTGTGTGTATCTCAGATCTGAATGAACATAAAGATATGGAGATCATTCTCTGGCTAGATATTTCACTTTGCCTTCTCCAGAGTTTACCTTCCTAGGATGAGCAGAAACTAACATGCTGCTAGTAATTCAGAAAGGAAGACATTGAAAGGTTCATGTTCCATTTAATAGTGTTCTTACTTTGAGCATCAACAAGCATTGCCTTTTAATAAGGTAGTTTGCTTTTCATTTTATTTGATGGAATTAAAAGGGTTGAACATATAATAATTCTAAATAAGGTAATTTTGAGAAAAGGAACGTAAAAAACACATTAAGAAACAACCAGGGAAAAAAATGCAAAGTTAATTTAATTGACCAGAACCAAATATAAAGAATGAAAGCAGATACAGGGATTAAATGACAGTAAATGAAAGCAAAATATGTGAACAAGACAGCAGATTGCATTGGTTTTTAAAATGTCAGAACAATCTACAAACAGAAACATATGCACGTATTTAACAACATGTTGTAATAATCTTATCTGTAAAAAGAAACTAAATTGTTAGGTATAAATGCAAAGCAAATAAGAACTTAATGTATTTTTTAAAAGGATAAACATGTTAAGGACTGATGAGAGCCATTTATATACTGGCTGAATAAATTTAAATTCAGGGAGAAAAATCTACTGCTTATAAAGCTGCCTGCAGTATGGCTATTTAACCACAATGATGGAGGTGGCTTGGTCTGCAAGTTTGGAAAGAGATTTTATGAATTAGCTTTAACCAGGCTTGAATTTCCTTTCATTTCCATGAATGATTGCAAATTCAATTCATTGAGAATATGCTGAATAAGAACAAAGCTTTTAAAAAACCCTCTGAGTGCTCAAGTCAAGAACATGTGTAAATATCTGTTCTCTGCCTATGATCTGAATTAATAGCATTGACCAGATGAGTACTTTGAATAGGATTAGAGCTCTCCTCTTTATTCTCATATTACTAAGTGTCTATACTTCTCACTTGGTATTTTTCATATAATAATAATTAGCATGTAATGCCTTAGAATACTCTTTTCTATAATAAACTTTTGTTTTTCTAGATTAGAGTCAACAAATATTTTAATATTAATTTTCTGATATTTTGCATCCATGTTTTCTCTCTCCCCCAATCCTTCTACCCCAAAGAAGGCATCTAATAAGATATAGGTTGTACGCATATTATCATATAATACATATTTCCATGTTGGTCATGTTGCTCAAGATTGAGGAAAATTCACAGAATAAATAAAGAATGATATGCTTTAATTTGAATTCTGATTTCATCTATTCCTTCTGTGATGGTAGATATCCTTTTGAAAATCATGAGTCTCTCAGGGTTGTCCTGGATCTTTGCTTTGTTGATAATGTTTAATTCATTCACTTCCTAAATTATTTTTTTTTATTGTGTACAACATTTTCTTGGTTCTGCTCACTTCACTTTGCATCACTTCATATAAATCCCAATCATATCCCCATTGAACCATGATCGATCACATGTCTTTTGCCACCTCTAAGAGCATGGTTATAAATATTTTTGTACAAATATTTTTCCTTATTATCTCTTTGGGGTACAAACCCAGCACTGCTATGGCTGGATCAAAGGGCAGACAGTTTTTTAGCGCCCTTTGGGCTTAGTTCCAAATTGCCTTCCACAATGTTTGAATCAAATTACAACTCTACCAGCAGTGTATTAGTGTCCCAATTTTGCCACATCCCCTCCAACATTTATCACTTTCCTTTGCTGCCATATTAGCCAGTCTGCTAGGTGTGAGGTGGTACTTCATCATTTTTTTTTAATTTTCATTTCTCTAATCAGGAGGGATTTAGAACACTTTTTCATATGATTGATAGTTTTGATTTCTTCCTCTGAAAATTGGCTATTCATAATGAGGGAGCAGGAAAACTGCCAGGCCTTGGAAGTTAATATGTCAAAGATCCCAGCAGTAGGTCCCAGATAAGAGCTTTGGGACCATAAATGCTGGCAAACATTCCAACAATAGTATGTACCAGACAGGGACTGGGGGGCCATGCATGCTGGAGGGAATATATATTCCAGCATCCCCAGACTACAATTGGAACTCTATGGCAGAGCTCCCCTGGTGTGTGCTGCTGGTGCACATCAGTTCAATAAATGGCCCTCCTGCTAATTGCATTGTCTTTTGGTCTTCCTTGGTGGTAGGCAAAAACCCAGACTCTAACATTTGGGGACTCGTCCTCCACCCACCTTGGAACCCCTTGACAAGAGGGCCAAAGGCACTGCCTTGGACTGGACCTTCAGGTGAGCTGAGAAGGTTTTGAGAGAGTGTGTGTTTGTGGTGATCGAAAGTGTATGGGGGAGAGGAGGAGACTCTAGTAATCATATGGCCCAGTGGCTGATTCTCCATGCTTGCGGTTTGTTCAGGCCATCCTTATGCTACATTTGGAGGCCCATCCCTTTCTGGGGTGAGGGGTTTGCCCCGAGGCACCTGTTGATCCTCCCACCTGTTTCTGAGTGCGGACTCTGGGCTACTGCAGTTCTTGTCCTTCGTGAGAAGCCCAGTCAGAAAACAGAGAAAGCGTCTGTGATTTGGGGTGGGGAAGGAATATGGTCCAGGGTACATCCTGAAATCAGAACTTTCAGGCAGTTTGAGGCCCCTGAGTATGGAGTTCCAGTCTCCATCAGGGACGTTGGTACATTCGGGGTTCAAGTCCCTCGAATACAAGTTGGGAAAGGGGTTCGAGTCCCCTTTTGGGAAGATATTGCACCCCTAAAAGAAACTGGGGGATGCCCCACGATCTCTAGGTGATTTTTTGACACTGAGGTTTTTTTTTTTGGCTGCAAGATAGGCGGCCTCTGACAGGCAGCCGCTGGGATCAGGATTCTTTGAAATCCCGGGTATCCCTCCCTTCCTTATCTTTCTTATAACCCTAGGTGACACACTGAAGTCTTTTTTTTTTCTGGCTGCAAGGAAAGGACTGGGCAGCCAGCAGCTGACAAGCAGTCTGGTAGCAGGTTTCTTCCCTAATTAAAAAGCCAAGCTGCTTTGAGATACATTGTTACACACTGAGGTTTTTTCAGCTGCAAGGGAAGGACCCGGCAGCCGGTCCCCTGACAAGCAGTCAAGATTCTTCACTGGTTAAAGATGGAAGGGAAAAGGTTGATAAGTAACCTATCCAATGCCTTGAGACACCTTCAACTTCTTGGTCTCAACAATATATAATCCACCTGCTTGTCAAACAGCTTACTTTAAGGTTTACGGTCCTTACAAGTTTCATAAAATAAGCCCCCAAAACCTAGTGAATGGCTGTGTCTCCGTTGTTTGTCTTCTGGCTTATACTGTTTGTCTCCTGTGTCTTTCTACAAGGGTGTATGAATGTGTGAGAGAGGGTGTCCTATAGGCTTCTTTGAGTCTCTGTTGTGGCTAGATTAAACAAAGAAGATAAAGGAGTTTTAGGATGCAGTATCACAAAGGGGAATTAACTCCCTCTGCCTGCATTCCAACCAGGCAGGCTATGAAGGAGTAAATCCACCTGGGAGGGGATTTAGAAGTTCCTTCCCTGAGACACTTAAAGGTGCAGTACACTGAAACTGTTCTAATGAATTTTCTCCCTGCAAATATTTCTTCGTAAGAATGGATCCTAAAATACTGATTTTTCCTTTCAAAGCATGCTGACCACAAAGTTGTGCGTTTATTTTTATTGAGCACAAAAACTCCTGGTTAGAAGTTTATTTTGTTAAACCTTGCAATGCATAATGGTTTCAGTGAATTTGAGAATTGTCTAAGTGTGATTGATAGAGGAATGTTTATTCTGTATGGACAGAAATTGTACTGGCTACTCTATAGATGTAAAAGTCATTCAGAAAAAGTTATGTTGTTGAGAAGAACTTATTCTAGAATTTAAACTTTCAAATCAGATTTATTTTAAAGTATGTGCTGTCAGAACTAACAGCAAGAAATCTTATGACACACAAGAGTTTTTTAAAGTGGTTAATCTGTGCATGGGATTTAATTATATAAGTGCTAAGAATTTGATATTTTACAAAAGAGGAAATTTTTAAATGATGTTTTCTTTGATCAAGGTTATATGAATTGTTTTTAAATGTGCAAAATGCATAGGAAGGAATTTGTAATCTAGAGGTGAATATGTATTCAGATACCAAATGCTGGAAATTAGTAATGCTGAGTGAATGTAAAATATGTATGCATTTGTATTATGAAGAGAATTAAGTTTTCCAACTAAATAGTTTAAGAGTATATGATATACAAACTGTATGTCCTTAACAAGACAAATTTAACCAGCCCTGAAATTAAGAGGGCTTGTCATGAAGATTGAATATAATTCCATATAGTGCCTTTCCTCTACTTACAATAATGGTAAAGAGGGGAAGCCAGAAGAAATAATGAAGTAGTCCCAATAAGAGAAAATAATTAATTGAAGTAGATAAATCAGATCTATTCCTTCCTAAGTTTTTTTTTTTTAGGAAACAGATCCAGCCCCTCCCCCTCAGGAGGTCAAGCAGTTTTTGCAGGCCGCAGAAAAGACTCTAATTAGCTGAAGGTCCAGAGTGATAAAGTGAGTTGAGTGATATGTAACCTCACACAAGTTTTGGGGATTTGTTGGTTGATATTTGGATATACATTTTTGATCCGTATAAATATATTTGTGGCAAACAGTAACCAAAGAGTGGGTAGAGTGTTAAAAAAAATGCTTGCTCAGAATTTTACAATTGTTATGTGAGTTGCTGCTAGAATGTGTGTTTAAGTATTGTTTGGATGTAAACAAAAGCTCATTATAAACCTGACTCTACCATAGATTTGTTCAATACTCAGTGGTTACCTCAGTTTACCAATTTGTACTATGAACTGAAATTTATAATGGTTGAGCCCTATGCTAAAGATGGTTCAATGATGTAATCCTTTAAATTAGAATTCTGTTGGTTACTGATTAGCACTTGAAGTAATACCAGATAGATAGTTGTTTGCTTTAGGAGAGGTATGTTGGATAGTGGTTTGCCTTATGATGGTAACAGCATGTCAGAGAAAGTGGGGAGGTAGGTTGGGTTTGAATTCAGGAGAAAGAGGGACTTTGATCTAAAGTCCATAAAGCTTGAGTATGTGGTTTTGTAAAGGAAGAATGAAAGTTGTGTTCTGCTTTTTAAGCAGAGGGTTTTGAAGGAAGAGAGAGACAGACAGACAGACAGACAGACAGACAGACAGAGAAGGTGAAGCAAACAGATAGATGTTCTGTTCTTGTAATTGAATCTTTAACTTGGGGATAATTTCTAGAATTGATGTATGTAGTTTTGGAAAATCACAAATAATTCTGGAATTTCTCTGAAAATTCCTTAGGGAGATTCCTGATTGGTCTTGTCTTAGTTCCTTCAGATGGCCCAAGGTCAGGATATGATCTAGCCTTGATTTGTATTTACTATAGAGCTAATGAATTCAACATTCCTGTTCAAATTTTATGACTAAATTGTGACAAATTAATTATTGCCAAAATATGTAAGAATAATTGCTATAATGTAGACTCATAGGCTTTAAGGAATCCTTAGAGAGGGCAAATGGTCAGAAAAGCTTGTTTGAGGATATGGAAAATTGTTTTTGGACTGCTGATAAGCAGAATTTCTCTTCAGCTGAAATGGGTGAGACTTGTCCTTTAAGCAAAAGAAGTCTTCTGGCATCCAGTGGCAAGTGCTCTAAGGAGAGAAAAATTCCTAGGATGGTTATAGAGAAGGCAGCCCAAGGCTAACCTTGGACTGAATTTTTTCCTGACCATCTAGGCTGCAACACAAAGCCACTCACTCCCTTTCTGGGCCTTCTTCCTTCATGACAATTCCCATAATCAGCACATAATACAAATTGGAATATTAAAGTTTCCATTTCCTCAAACAACCCTAATAATTGGGAATTCTTAAATTGTTAGGGAACATACTTTGAGAAGTAGGTGAAGTTTATTCCTAGATGGCTTGTATTTGCAGCCTTAATTTCCCACAGTTGAAGTTTGGATCTTGAGCTTGGAAATATAGCTCAAAACTTTCTTGAATTTTCCCCAGAATCTGGGATAAAAGAATACATCTGTAAGATATTGTTACTCCAGTGTTTATAGATGTTATATTTAATGTGTACTTTGCAAAGGGATATTCTTTAACAGAGACATCACATACCAGCTCTGCAAACAACTCAGGAATCTGATTTCCTGGGGGATCTATTCCTGTCAGAAGATGATTTCTGAAGATGGAGTCTGTTGGCTCAGATACCCAAATGCAAATGTGTAATATTAATTGCTATTGTATTAATGTTCTATTCCTATCTGCTATTTGCCCCAGTACACTTCTATCTTAGGTGCTGACTTTCCCTTTGTGACCTGTCTGCCAATTGGGGGAAGTAGTAGCTGGATACCCTTCAAATCACCAAGCAGTTCTCCACCGACCTGGGACCCTGGAATTCACTGAGGACATGCCCCTAAAGACCCTGTGTCTGCAGCCTTCCCTTCCCCCTCTTTATTCCCCTCCCCCCCTCTCCTAAGCAGGGACAGCTCTACACCCATACCCAGCTGTGAAGAAGCTACAAAAGATTTGGACTTCGCCCTTTTTCCCTTAGATACTTGGAGGGGGGAGGGGATGGGATGGCAGGGGGCACTGAACCAGGTGGGGCCTGAGATTCTGGCCCTCCTGAAGGCTGTGTGGTTCCCCTATGGCAGTGGGGAGATAGCTAGCAAAAAGAATACATGAAACCACACATAGGAGAGAGAGAAGCTGCTGGCCCCTGATGCGCCCACCTTTTTAGCTCTTCTCCCTGGCTCACTACCCTGCATTTTAACTGCCTTGTTCAGTTCGTGAAAGGCCGGCTGGATGCCATTCAGGTTTTGGCCCTCCGACAACAGTACCAACCCTGAGCCACCCCTGGCCACCTTGAGCCCCGTGGGCTGAGGCTACCAACCCTCTCAGTGGGCAGACCTTCCCTCTGCCCCTGAGAGAAAAAAAAGTGGGGAATGAGGGAGCAGGAAAACTGCTGGGCCTTGGAAGTTAATATGTCAAAGATCCCAGAAGTAGGTCCCAGATAAGAGCTTTGGGACCATAAATGCTGGCAAACATTCCAACAATGGTATGTACCAGACAGGGACTGGGGGCCATGCATGCTGGAGGGAATATATATTCCAGCATCCCCAGACTACAATTGGAACTTTATGGCGGAGCTCCCCTGGTGTGTGCTGCTGGTGCACATCAGTTCAATAAATGGCCCTCCTGCTAATTGCATTGTCTTTTGGTCTTCTTTGGTTGTGGGTGAAAACCCAGACCCTAACAATATGCCTTGACCATTTGTCAATTGAAGAATTGTTGTCATTTCCTATGGCACAATACTATTTATATTACAAGCCTATACCATAACTTATTCAGCTATTTACTAATTGATAGTCATCCCTTCAACTTCCAGTTCTTTGTCACCATGAAAATAGTTGCAATAAGTGTACTTGTACAGGTAGGTCTTTTCCCTCTATCTTTGATCTCTTTGGGATACATACAGAGTAGTGGTATTGGTGGGTCAAAGATTATGCACAGTTTGATGACTTTTTGGACATGGTTCTGTTAAGGCCTGGGATTTCACCCACCACCAAGGAAGACCATGGACAATGCAATCAAGCAAAGAAAAGGCTGTTTATTATGGAACTGATATGCTTACCAGTGGGAACTTCTGCCATCAGAGTTCTGAGTTGCTTCTGAAAGGCTGGACCTTAAGTACTTTTCAGCATGTATGGCCCCCCTTCCAGCTCCTTATCTGCTACATACCATTGTTGGAACATTGCTGGCATGTATGGCTCCCCTCAGCCCTTATCAGTTACATATTATTCTTGGGACCTTGACAATTTTATGTTATTGGGGTCTTCTTGGCCTTTATCTGGTACCGACTGCAGCCGGGGTCTTTGGCATATTTATGGTTCTGACACTCCCAAAGTTAGGCAGTTCCCTGTTCAGACCTTCCTGAACTTCCAAGGCTAGGCAATTTCCTGTTCTGGCCTCCCTCATTTCTTGTTGAACTAGAAAAAAACACAGAACTATTAAATAATCAGAAAAACCACTCTTTAATTAAGGAAAGTGGTTCAGTGCTTTCCTCAAGGCTTCCATGCAGAGCTGTGCACTACAAATCTACACAGAACCCAGAGACTCTGGTTGCTCTGGCCACTGACCACTGGGAGTGCCACCAGGCTAGATGACAACTCTGAAGAGTCATGAAAATTATATACCCTTTCAGGGGCATTAGGGACTGAGGATAGAGGATAATAGTTGCTTGGATTTACAATGGCTCCAAAGAAAATGAGGAGTCCTAAAAAGGATTATCAGGGGGAGACTTAACAATAGACACAAAAGGGAAAGATCCAGCCAAGGACTGTACTACCTAGATGAAGGACTTTGGCCTAAAGGGAGATACCATTGGGACAAAAAGGGTACTTAACACCTGACAGGATTTGCCAGTCCCACCTAAACTAATTTAAGGTCTATTGTTAATCTGAATTTGTGAAGTTGGGTGACAAGTTCAAACTTGAGGTCTTCATCTTCAACTAGACTGGTGGTTTATCAGACCTCAGGAGGCTATAAGTTTGGGGGTTTCTAGATTCCATATTGACATTCCAACTCCACTAGTAATGTATTTAGTGTCCCAATTTTTCCAAATCCCCTCCAACATTTATCATTTTTCTTTTTTGCCATTTTAGTCAATCTGATGTGTGTGTGATGTGGCACCTCAGATTTTTTTTAATTTGATTTTTTCTAATTAAAGATAGTTTTAATGTTTTTCACCTGAGAATTGCCTGTTCATAACCTTTGACCATTTGTCAATTAGTCAGTGCTTTGCATTTTTATACATTTGACGTAGTTCTTTACATATTTAAAAAATGAGACCTTTGATAGATGTTTGCTATAAAGATTTTTTCCCCCAGTTTGTTTTTTGGTTTGTGAGAATTAATTTTCTTATATATTGTTTCAGTTCTTATATATTAGAGAAAACTACTGTATATTCCTGTGTCTAAGATCTGGGTTAGAGATACCATCCAGATAGCCAAACACAATTTGGTTAATAAAGGAAGGGGGAATGATTCATTTCCTGGAGAAGCAGAAGACTCTTGATTAACTATCAGCAATTAAATATGTCTTCGGATGTTCAAGAGAAGGACTAATTAATAAGCTCCTAAATATCTAAGCTGCATAACCAAGGTTGGGTTATCCCTGTTAATTAGAAAACAATGGAGACCTATAACATTTTATCTGTTATGATGCTTGCCTTATCAATAAACCTGATATAATCAATAAACATATTCTTACCCAAAATCTATATCAAGAGAATTTTAATCATAACAGCCTTTTAATCTTGGTTGAGTTATTTTTATTTGTGCAAAACCCTTTTAATTTAATGTAGTCAAAGTTATTTTACATTTCATAATGTTCTCTATCTCTTATTTGGACATAATTTCTTCTCTTATCCACAGGTCTGACAGGTAAATTATGTCATGCTCCTTGGATTTATTGATGGTCTCACCCTTAATTTCTAAATCTTGTATCCATTTTGATTTTACCTTGGTATTTTGATGTAAATTGTTCATCTGCACCTAGTTTATGCTATACTGTTTTCCAGGTTTCCCAGTAGTTTTTGTTGAATAATGTGTTTTTCTTCCAAAACTTTGGATCTTTGTATTTGTCAAACACTGGGCTATTATACTCCTGACTGCATATTGAGTGCCTATTCCATTCCATTGATCCACCACTGTTTCTTAGCCAGTAATCTTTCCCTTTGTCTAGGCCAGAAAGGAGAATAATGGCTTTACCTATTAGCTAGTTCTTGCCATTTCTATATGATTGCCTATCTTTTTATCATATATTTCTGTGACATCACCCGTTAGTAGGCCATTGTATAATTTCTTATTTGAATGGTATTCATTTTTTTGCAGTCATATAACATCAGCAGAGTAATGTTGGTTCTACATGTAAATTTTTCAAAAAGAAGGTTGGTTTTCCAGAAGTATGATTGGAATTATCCCCAAGCTATGTAACGTATTTCCTTCTTTTTTTTCCATTCTCAACTCATTTCACTCCTGGCATTGCTTTCTCTAAATAGATAGCCTGACAAACAAGCTCTATTTGTGGTATTTCCAACTACATAGTAAAGATCAAACACTAAACATTCCACATGTACTTAGTATTTCCCATTTGAATGGGAAAAGAGAAAAAAATCATTTTTTAGAGGAATTAAAGATATTATTTGGGATTCCTGTCATATTTTGTGACTGGATGCAATGATCACATCATCTGCAAAAAAAGAATATTTAGAGGACTTCACCCTTTATCAGTAATCTCTAACTTAAATGTGTTGTATTGACAGTGGTGATTTCAAATTTCTCAACTTTCAAACTTATAGCATGCTTAGTCCCTCCCCCACACCCTCTCCTTATAGGACCACTCCTTACATTTCATTAGGAAAAGAATGAGGTCATTCACTGAGAGCTCCCTCTTCTTCCCTTTTCTTCTTCTCATATTACTCACATATCATCTCCTACAATCTCCTCCTTCATTTCTATCTCAGATGAAGTTATCCTCCTTCCAAGGTTTTCCTCCCCACTTACACCTTTAATCCTCTCCCCTCTCATTTCCTCCAGAAATTGTCCCCCTGATTATTTCCTTACCTCAAGCATTCAATCTCTTCCTACTGCTTCATACAAACATGCCCATGACTCCCTCTTTCTTTAAAATAATTTCACTTGATCTGGCCATGTTTCTCCCCTTCTACACTCAGAATTCCATCTACTACTGTTGTTTCTCTTTCTTCTCTCACTCTCCACTCAATTCTCTGCATTCTGGTTTTGGATCTAATCATTTAACCAAAACTCTTTCCAAAGTTATGCCCAAAACTGTGCCTGGAAAATAAAAGTTGCTTAATAATTGCTTAGGCTTGGGTTATTTCTTGGCTATAAAGGGGACTTTCTTGAAATCATAGTGCATAGGCAACATATTTATTTTGCCAATTCATATGGTAGGCGTTGTGCACAAAGGCATTGTGGATCAAATGACATTGACTTGATATTCTTCTTTTCATTACCACCATTTAATTAAGATTAGGGTCCTCTTGGGTTATCTAGAGCTATTTATGTAAATACTTTAGTTGTCACCCTGAGATCATTCATAACCTATCTTCTGGGGATGTTAAAATTTTTGTCTGTTTTATGCTACCCACAATACTCATAGCAGAAAACTCCTTACTGAAACTATTTTGCTTGTCCCAAGAGAGTTCTTGTTAATTGTTTCCTAGTAATCAAATAAAACCGGGTCACATTATAATATTTTAAGCTAGAGTCATAAGGTCATTAAAAATGGTAGGAAGGAGGCTTAGTTCACATTTGTTTCTTATGGACAAGCCTATAGAAATATTATTTCCACCTTCAGTTTCCTCATCTGTAAAATGGGGATAAAAATAATGCCCATCTTCCACAAGCATTGTGATGATCAAATGAGATGATAATTATAAAGTGTTTAGCAGAGTGACTAGAACATAGTAAATGCTATATAAGTACCAGTTATTATTTTATTACCCAGAGTTGGCCTAATAGCAGTATAAAAATCAGAATCATAGAATTTCAGAGCTGAGAAACATAAAAATCACCTAAAAATCTCTCTGCTTTCTGGGAAGAAGTTGCATCAGCCCAAAGCTTTTATACTGCATTTGGCTACTTACGGGAGACTTCATTTTCTCATCCAGGGAAATCTGACCCCCAGGACCCAAAGCATATGTCAATTTGAGCTTCGAGTTGTCTCAATGAGGCTGGCAGGAGTTAGTTGAGTGACAGCAGAATCCCTTGCCAGCCAATTAGACTTTAGTAGAATTGGAACAAGTCTGAAAGGAGAGAGGAACGTAGTGATGTTACAATGCAAGGATAAAATCTGTTGTGAAGCATCTTGCACCTAGCAGAAGTGATTAGGCCTGATTTAAATTGAATTTTCCAAGACTGGTATTGGTGCATGGGTCAGTCAAATTCATGAGGAGCTGGTGACCTTTTTCTGACCACCATGAGAAAATGCATGAGGAAGTTAATATGGTTAGACCACAGTTAAAGAAAACAGGATTCATTATCCACAATTCATTTTTAAAAAGAAGCTGCAAATCACATTGCATATTATTTCATCCCATTCTCTTGTTATCTATAGCCCACTTTTCTGTGAGAATCAAATTCCCTTTGGAAGTCTACAAAAAAGGATTTTACTTAATTTAATATAGGTTAGATTCCAAGGCTTTGAGTAGTGGGTTTTGAAGTAATTAACTATCAATATTTAATTAACCTTAGTAATATCTTTATGGTTTATTATTTCTCACAGTGGAGTCTATTAAGTCTCAATTTTTTGAAATCCAGTTTCCTTGTTATTGTTTAAGAAAAATAAAATCATGTAATAATCAAAAGACAAGCTATACTTCTCTAAGAATACTGATACTATCTTATTTTTATTATTCATTAGAAAGATATTTTGACTGATGGTCTAAGGATTATTACTTCTTATTTTTGGAAGGTAGCTCTCACTGGTGGAATATAAGAGGGTCAATATTTCTTATTTTACCAAGAAACTTTTCTTTTTGTCAGCCAGCTAACAAACATTTATTAATCTGTCACTCATTGTGGTAAGTGCTGTAATAAGAAGTGGGAGTAGGTGGTATAGGAAAGACTTCCTGAAAAAGTCAGATTTTTAACTGATTATTAAAGAAAAGTAAGGAACATGAAGAGGAAGATGTAAGGGGGTAAGTAATTTCTGATTTGGGAGTCATCCAATATGGAGGCACAGAATACAGTGCTGGAGTGTATTGTTGTTTGGAGAGTAAGAGCTGTCTTTTGCCTCTTATTGCCCCTCCCTGCACTTAGTATACTGCCTGGCAGAGAGTAAATAGTTGATAAATGCTTATTGACAGTAAGTAGGAAGATGAAGCTTGATTGTCTACTGTGTGGAGGAGAGTCTACTTGAAGAAAACTAGACAGGAGACAGCAAGGTGCCTCAGTAGATTAAGAGACAGGCTTGGAGATAGGAGGTCCTGGGTTCAAATCTTGCTTAGACATTCCCTAGCTGTGTGAACCTGGGTAGGTAACTTAATCCCCATTTCCTAGCCCTTTCCGGTCTTCTGCCTTAGAACTAATGATACACAGTATTGATTCTACTACAGAAGGTAAGGATTAAAAAAAAAAAAGACTGTACAGGGAGGAAAGGGACAAATTATGAAGAACTTTAAATGTCAAATAGAGGACTTTACATTTGATCCTGGAAATAATAATGAGCTATTAGATTTTTATAACCCTAATCCCTTTCCTACTTTACTTAATGAAAAATACTATCCTCCCTGCCTCTTGGAAATTATTAATTACCATTCCCTTTAATTACCTCAGTAGCAGTCTTTTGTATTAATAGAACCTAGGAAAGTATAAAGCATTATACCTCAGCAGCTTTTGACTATATTGAGTAGAATGTGGATTCTTTATTTGAGCACATAAAGTCTTTTCTTATAATTATTATATATAAAAGTGACTTTATGTTTATTACTCAAACCCTCTTAAAACCAAATGGCTTATGCAGAAAAAAAAATTTTTTTGATCCACTATATTTGTGTACACAACTATGAAAGAACTCAAACTGGAAACTTCTTGTCATGGTGATTAATAGAATGATTTTATAGATTTCCCATTCATTCCTTGTTGTCAGCAATTGAGAGATAAGGTTGAAATGTAACACCAGCTGTTGCAATTCTTTTTCAATACAGGTCATTAATATCATTCAGTAATATCAGAGCAATAAGGAACAATGAAAGGAAGAGCAAAGTACAGTGGAATCACATGTTTACTATACACACAATTCTTGATGGTTTTTCTATTTTAAAATTATGTTTTGTTATTAATATTAAGATGGACTTAATATATGTATTAATGTCTCAAGGATCAGTTATTTGTGCAGTGTGAGAACTCCCTCCATCTTTGCAGGTGTCACAATACCAAGTCCAACCTATCTAGAATATTATGTTTTCTACTCTATACTCCACTATAGTAACAATGGCAAGAGAACTGGTAAATGAAAAAGTTCTTTTTTTAAAAAACAAATTGCCAAACTATTTGTCATCAGGAAGATTAAATTCAATCACTGCCCTGAGATTATTCCCTGCACACACACAAAAAAAAATTCAATGGTACCTTTATTAAAGTTTGGATTTTCAACATTTTCTTTGCTTATTTGTATTTTTTTTATTTCATTAAAGATTTTCCAATTACATGTAAAAAATGAATTTTTTTTTTGGAAAAATGAGATTCCAGGCAGCAGCTGGGTAGTTCAGTGGATTGAGAGCCTACAGATGGAGGTCCTGGGTTCAAATCTGGCCTCAGACACTTCCCAGCTGTGTGACCCTGGGCAAGTCACTTGACCCCTGTTGTCTAAGCCTTACCACTCTTCTGCCTTGGAGCCAATACACAGTATTGACTCCAAGACGGAAGGTAAGGGTGTAAAAAAAAATGAGATCCCTTTTTTCTCCTCGTACCTCCTTGAGAATGCACACATATTAGTATAATATTAATTATACTTATGAAGTCATGCAAAGTAGATTTCCATTAACTGTTTTAAAAAAGAAAATTAAACACCAAATAAAGAGAATAATAAAGTTAAAAGGTATGCTTCAACAATTTTCTTTCTGGAGGAGGACAATATTTTTAATCTTGGGCCCTTTGGAATTATTTTAGATTATTGTCTTGATCAGATTGGCTAAGTCTTTCACACTTGATTATCCTTATAATATTGCTATTACTATGTACAATGTTCTCCTGATTCCAGTCCCTTCACTTTGAATGAGTTCATATAAGCCTTCCTAGATTTTTATGAAACTGTTCTACTCATCATACAATAGTATTACATCACAAATATATACCACAACTTGTTCAGTCATTTACCAATTGATGGACATTTCATGAGTCTATTTTTAAATGAAAATCTGTAAAGCTGATATTTTTCTTTTGGCTACATTCTATATCCATTGAGGTCTAACATCAAAATAATTTACTTTAATTAATGTGTTATCCTTTTTTTTTTTGCATGAGAAACATATTGGATATTGAAGGGGGAAGAAAAAATCATTTGTGTAAATTGGTTAGATAGCCTGGAAATTAGAAGTCTTGGGTTCAAATGTGACCTCAGGTATTTCCTAACAGTGTGACCACAGCAAAGTCACTTAACCCCAATTGCCTACCCCTTACTACTCTTCTGCTTTGGAACCAATACTAAATATTGATTCTAAGAGGATATATATATATATATATATCTTCCCTCTGTATATATGAGAGAGAAAAAAAGACACTCTTCTATGGCAGATATAGAAGTAACTACCTTTTAGTTGAATCTGTTGGAGACCTTACTTAAAGTCAGAGAACTGACAGATAATGATAGCTGTGGCCCATCAGGTCACTTGCATGTGACTTTTCAGAGTTTTAAGTTCTTACATACTTAGGAAACTATAAATCAAACAACTGGGAACTATGGGGAGATTATTTAAGGTATGTTAATCATTCATCACAGAGGGGTGGATTTGTTGAATTTTCCATCATAAATTAGACATCAGTAACTATTTATAGGGAAGAACTTATTTGAAAGTGGATAAAGGAAGAAATAAGCAGAAGAGTAGAAAAAGGAAGAATTAGAAAACAGAAAGCATCTTGAGGAACAAGAGGTGATTAAAAATGCTGTTCATAGAAGAAACGATACACTCAATTGGCAGGGGCTGAGTTGAGCCTGATAATTTCTGGAAACATACTAGAATGGAGGTAAATTTCGATGTTCTACAGAGCTTTCATAGTCATTCTTGGGCACCGAGAGACTACCACTACTACTACAGAACTTTCTGGGCTTATTGCTTTTTAGCAATGCCTACACCTTTTTCAGGGGTGCCTATGTTACCCTCTACTACACACACCCTCTCTCTGGTTATAGAGAGATGAAAAGGATAAAAACAGACTTTACATATGCTGTTTTGGTAAAAAAAAGTCTTGACTGCAGAAAGCTGATTGGAGAAAGCAGAATCCCTTACTATTATCAAAGTTCACTGGGAAACTGCTACACAGACCTCTCAGTATAGAGCTTGAGAAGGAGAAACTCCTTAGCTTACCTGAATTGGGAAGTTTGGCATCTGTTTGATTTAAGCGAACTGCTTGTCACTGGAGGAAGGTTCTCAGCATTCTCAGCATTCTGCCAAAAGTGATTGTGTGTGCTAAAATGAATATATAACTGCTCTGGAAGCCTAAGAGTAATAGACAAGCTTCTTTGACTCATAAGAGAGCCATGAGAACCAGATGAGGAGAAGATGCAGAACAGTGGTTTTGATCAGAGTGTGACACATGGTACAGATTTTTCTCTAATGAGATCTAGTACAAGAAGGTCTAAATCTTCTACTGAAAGAGTTATACTAACTTAGGCAAGCAAACAATTCTATGTGCCTTATTTTCCCCATTTGGAAACTGTGAATAATAATATTTTTACTATATTTCATGGAGTTATTGTGAAGATCAAATCAAATAATGTATACCAAGCACTTTGTGGCCAGAAAACACCATATCAATTTAAATCCTCCTTATTTCTTTTGATATTATTCTTCCTAGTGTTTTCATGTTTATTGCCACATATTATAGAGATCTAATTTGTAGAACTATTAATTAAAAAACTATTTTAATAAAGGAGAAATATTGATAAGTGATGGTTTATCTGAATTGCTGAATTAGAGGGAAGTTGAACTAGGCATTACAAGATTGGGGCAATTTAAACCCTATAGTCAATACATGTTATATCTTCATAAATACGTAATATTGCTTACTCATTTATCCATTCTTTCTACTTATTCCCCAAGGTGCTATTTACCTTAAAAGAGCAATGGTAGCATAAGAACTTTGGTGCAAACCTGTATCATAAGGAAGTAAACATGAAAGACTGATTGTAAGTAATTTAATAAGGTCTAACTATTTACTTCTTATATTGTCTGTAATATGTAAGAATGCTATCACTATTTAGGTAATCTGAAAGAGCATATATTGACAGAATTCAAGTTGAATAGAATGGAAAGAGACCAAAAAATGCAATAGAGTAGGAAGGGATCAAATAGAAAAATATTAATCATCTCATATAAAAGAGATTTGACTGGAGGGATTATTATAGTAAAGGGGAAGAGGAGGTGAAGGGCTAGTAGTGCTACAACCCTATTCTCATGAGATCTAAGTTAAAGAGGAAAGAACAAGAGCAACTAGAAGTATAAAGTCTTGATAGATTATAGGAAAAAAAGAAGAGCTCTTAGAAAGGTGTATAGATTAAGAGAAATGAAGGCAAGGGGATAAGGAAGAGATTCTTAGGAAGGAATTCATATCCAAAAATTGGAGGGCAAAGTAAGGGTTTAGAAGGATGGATAGAATAAAAATCAGGAGAAAAAGAATAGAGGATAAAGGACAAACCTTTAGAAAGGCAGACTGATTTAGAGCTAGGACAGCAATGGGAGAGGAAAAGGTGGGAACTCTTAGGAGGGGTGCTGATCAGGGAGGTAGTGGTCAGAAGAAATTAATATTCTGAAGACAGATCAGGTAAAACAGAGAAGAAGAGAAGAATCAACAGTGAGGTAAAATATAATTCATATTCAATGAGGGAATTCACAAATAGTAAATATAACTTTGAATGTGAAAGGGATGAATTCACCGATAAAACAGAAACTGATAACAGAATGGATCAAAAAATCAAACCCCCAAAATAAAGTTTAAAAGAAACACATTTTAAAATAAAAGACACATATTGACTAAAAATAAAGGTCTGGAATATAACATACTATGCTTCAGTTGATGAAGAAATAGGAGTATAAAATGCAATCTCAGATAAAGCTATATCTACAATAGATTTAAAGAAAATAAATAGTGAAATTATGTTACACAAAAGTTACCACAGATAATAAGGAATTATCAGAATTTATTCCATCTGCAACAAATGTTATATTATCTAAATTGTAATGGAAAAGCTAAATGAGTTATGGGTGGAAATAGATAGCAAAAATAATAATAATGGGGGTCTTTAACCTTCTCCAATAAGAACTAGATAAATCTAACCAAAAAATGAATAAGAAGTCAAGTGATGTCTTCTCTAGTGCAAGAATGGAAGGGAGGAAATGAGACACCAGAGAATTTTATTGAAACTGACAAAAATTAAATAATAAAAAATAAATCAAAAGGAATCCTTCCCCTCTTAATTTTTAACATTCATTAAGGTGAAAAAAATAAAATGTTATAGTGAAAAATGTATGCTTCCCACCCCCTTCCCATTCTCTCTCTGTCCTTTTTTTAACCCTGTCTTAGGTTAAGATGATCAAGTTTAGCATTGTCACCCTAAGTCAGAGCATCAACTTTGTACCGACAAGTATTGGGGGAAAGTTAATATCATTTGCCTCTAGCTAGTTTAAAAGAATTCTTTTATAAAAATAACTAAATGTTGCAATGATTTTTGTATTACTTACTATGACATGAGGCCAAAAAGCAAATTTTGACTCTTCTTGTGCTAGCAGAAGATTTCAACATTTATGTCTGCTCTTAGATCAGCTGCTTTTATTGAATTCTCATTTTAATAAAGAAATGTAGTGAATAATAAAGAATAAAATAAATAAACTAATTTCAATATAAACACATTTTGGGGGCTTCCTTGATATTTAACATTTAAGTTTTCTTAATAAATATTGAGTCAATTAGTGATATGGGTCTTTAACCCTAATTATAGGAATGCAGAACTCCCTTCAGTTCCTTGATATATGCTGGCTCCTTTTATAGATCAAAGGTAGTTTTTTTTTTCTTTCAGAAATGTGTTTATTTTATTTTTATTTTTTTTATTTATTTAGTTGTTTTGCTTACAATAATGACTTTGGAAGTCTTGCAAACACAGACTATCATTCTAACCTAATTTTGGAATTTTAGTAACAGCCTAATAGATTTTATCCTTTTATCAAAAGCAGACTGCAAAACTTGAGTTTGATATTGCCAATTATTAACACTATATTCTGTGCTTTTAAATGTGAAGGGATTAAATTCCTTAAGTTCTAATTCATAGCCCTAGCCATATTTAGAGAAAGCCCCTAAAATATCTTTGCCTGACCAACTTGAGTCAATGAAAACTCATAAAACAATTAAAAAAATTTTTTTTCAACACTGATGACTTGATTGAGGAATGATTCCTTAATGTCTTATTACCATGCATTCAAAACAAATTAAAATAGACATACATTGCCACTTTCATTGGGCTCCTCAAATCTTAGTTGCCTATAGTAAATGAAAAATTAAGCATCTAATTAGTTCTCATTTTAGGTAGCTTCATAGAGATTTGGTTGCCTTTCTATTGTTAGTTCTAATGAATTTTCCATAAATATTTGAAGGAATAAATACTGTTAAAAATCTCTCACCTACTTTACTATTAATTAGCCAACCAATTTTTGAAAACATTTATTAAACTTTGTTATGTTCTAGGCAGGAATAGACTTGTGATTTCAGTGGTATAGA
Source organism: Monodelphis domestica (assembly GCF_027887165.1). NCBI lineage: Eukaryota > Metazoa > Chordata > Mammalia > Didelphimorphia > Didelphidae > Monodelphis > Monodelphis domestica. The sequence continues at coordinate 48,600,085 of NC_077230.1, forward strand.
CAACTCCCAATTGATCAAATTTCTTCTACTAATGTAAGGTATAATTTTCTCTGCAAAATATAACTGTATAGAGATACCTTTATACATTTCCTAGCTTTGTGACCCTGGGAAAATCATTTAACTCCAGTTGCTTAGTCCTTACCACTATTTTACCTTGAAACTGATACTTGGTAGAGATTCTAAGGCAGAAGGAAATAGTTTTTTTTTTTTTTTTAAGGATATGTGTCAGAGGTGAGAATTCAATCTAGGTCTTTCTGGGCTCCAGGTCACTCTCCCTTTCCAGGGTCATTTGGGAGATACTAAGCATACAAAGACAAAAATGAAAGATTTACTATTTTTAAGGAAGTTGTGTTCTATGAAGGGAGATTATATGAGCATTATGCCTATATCTACATTTTCAGCTATTTCTCTGCCTCTGATTCATATATATGGTATACACATATATATAAGCATACATACATATACATATATGAATAATAAAATACAATAGTGGTACAAAGGAAGGTCAGGAAGGACTATATGTGAAAGGTGGTATTTGAGCTTCACTTTAGGGAAAACAAAGGATTCTAAGGGAGCAGGTATGAGAAAGAAAAGTATGTGAGGAAGAAATGTTATTTTTTTTAATACATTGTCTTGTTTCATGAAGAGAATTTACATAACCTACATAATGTTAAAATAACATGAAAAAGGTCCCTTTTATGTTGTAAAGACCCTTATAAATCTGAGGCATATTCATAGAAATACATAATTCATACAGAGTGCACAGACATAGACAGGTCACAGCCTCATTAGTGGAAGTAATGTATATCCCTTCACAGGATTGACAAAAGTATCAAAATGAGTTGCTTTGGAAGTTTTCCTGTTATTAAAAGAAAGATTTTTCTTAATAAAAAGAATATATTTTTACATACTAGGCAATTGATGTTGTTTAAAAATTAAATTTCTTTGAGTTGGCACATACTAGCCTAAGGAAAGACATTAATGATTAGCCAATTGTAGATATAATTACCTTTTGGTAATTATATAATGTGGCCTTAAATGCCTTAAATAATTATGAGGGTGCCATGAAAGGGAAATAAAACTCTTGAGACATAGCATTTTAAAAACTTGGAATTTTCTACCTTGCTTTGCCACAAATTAATTTTCCTTTTTTTAAATTATGACTTGGATCATGTCATAGTCCTTTGAATAAAACTGTAGTTACTACATTCTTTTGCTGCTTCTTAAGTCAAATCCAAATTGCTAATTAAGGGATCTAAAGAGATGCCAAAATGAAAAGTCACTGGCATATTATAGCCAAATTCCAGAACTCCCAGGTCAAGGAGAAAATACTGCAAACAACCAGAAAGAAACATTTTAAATATCACTGAGTTATAGTTGAGATCAAGTAAGAGTAAATAGCTTCCAACTTGTGAGTGGGTAACTTGGCATATGATATTCTGGAAGACAAAGGAACTAGAATTACAACTATTGGAATGACCAGTACAGCAAAATGCTGTAATTCTTCAGGGGAGAATAGATATTTTATAAAATGGAGGAGTTAGAAGCATTCCTAGTCAAAAGGCCAGAACTAAATAGAAAATTTTACCTTAAAATACAGGACTCCAGAGAAACATAAAAAGTTAAATATGGATGAAAAATGAAAGCGACTCAATAAGGTTTAACTGTTTACATTTCTATATGGGAAGGTTATCCTTGTAACACCTAAGAATTTTGTCATTGGTGCAAGTAAAGGGAACATACATAGGCATTGAATATATTTTTGCTACATAATGGGAAAACATGATTCATTGGAAAATACCCTAATGTTGGAAAAGATTGAACACAAAAGAAAAGGGGGACAGCAAAGAATGAGATGGAGAGATAGTATCATGGAAACAACCAACATGGACTTGGACAGACTTTGAGAGATAGTGAAAGAGAGAAGGGTGTGCTATGGTCCAGGGGACCCAAAAACCCAAAGAGACAGTCATGACTGAGTGTCTGAACAACAACAACATAGTAATAAATGACTGTAGTAATTTAGTTTGTCATAAACACAAAGAAGTAAGCTCCTTTGGCAAGAACTCATTATTTGACAAAAATTTCCTAGGAAAACTAGAAAGCAATTTGGCAAAAAATAGATATAGATCAACATCTCACACTATATACTGTTAAGGGTAAATTTTAGGGTTGAGACTGATTATAATTTTAGTATTCACCAGCGATTTAAATTCTAAATCCCAATGAAATACTCAAGTCAGAATGGAATTTCATGGTGGTTTATTTACAATAGAAGAAAGAAATTAAGAATGAGGGAGAGAGAGAGAAAGGGGAAAGCTGCTCCAGCCTGGTCTGAGCCAGGAGGAGTTCAGAGGTCTCAGCCAAGGGGCCTTCTCAGAAGATTAAATCTAGCTCAGCTTCCAGCCACGTGACCTCCTCCAAGATGAGGGACCTCCTTGGAGGTTGGTGCCTTCAAAGGGTCAAGGGAAAGGGGAATCAGCCTTATCACTCACCACATGGTCCTTTCAGGGAAGCAGTCTGATTCCCATGCACCACCAAGTCAAGTTCCACTGCCAAAGTCCACAAAAGGTCCCTCTCACAGGAAGTGACATGAAATATAAAGGCAGTCCTTTATATCACTTCCTATGTCTCATGTGTATCAATGGTGGCTTAAACTTGACTTAGGACTGACCCAGGGAGTCAGTCAGTTGTTTCTGATTTGTCATTTGCTAGCACATGCTGATCATAGACCCTCCATCCCCACACTTAATGCTTAAGTGGGGGTGTATACATTCCTAGTTGCCAAAATTCTAAAGACTTAACAGGTTGGAGTAAATCTAAAATTCACAGTACCAAGATAAATTCAAGATGGGTACATGAGTTAGATATAAAGGGTGATAACATAAGCCAATTAGGGGACTATGGGAAAAGTTTCCAATTGTATCTATGGATAATGAAATAATTTATGACCAAGGAAGAAATAGAAATCATTACAGAACATAAAATGAATATTTTTGATTACATGAAATTAAAAAGGTTTTGCAAAAATGACTCTGAGGCCAAGATTTTTAGAATGAAAGTAGAAAACTGAGAGACGAAAGTTTTAAGTTTCTCTAGTAAACACCCTTTGTTGAATACATAGAGAACTGAGTCAAATGTAAAAGAATAAAATTCATTTCTCAATTGATAAATTATCAAAGGATATGAACAGTTTTCAGAAGAAGAAATAAAAGATATCTCTAGTCATGTAAAAGATTTCCAAATCACTATTGATTAAAAATGACAAATATAAATAATTCTGAGTTACCACTCTATGTCTACCAGATTATCTACTATGACAAAAAGGGAGAAAAAAAGAAAAAATTTGGAATGCAAGTTGCAAAATTGGGGTACTAATAAACTTTTGGTGGAGTCATGAACTGATCCAACCATTCCTACAGGTACCTGCTTTTCTTCTTTCTTTGATCGTTTTGGGATACAGATCTAGTAGTGGTATTGTTGGGTTAAGTGGTATGCATAATTTTATGCCCATTTGGGCAGGGTTCCAAATGGCTCTCCGGATGATCTAACCATTTTGGAGAGGTATGTGGAATTATGTCCAAAGGACCATTAAATTGTGCATACCACTGGACCCAGCAATACCCCTGGCTAATTCTGTCTTAAAGAGATAAAAGAAAATGGAAAACTTATATTATCCAAAAATATTATAGCATTTCTTTTTGTGATGGCAAATAATTGGAAAATTAGAGCATGTCCATCAATTGGCTGAACAAGCTGTGATATGCATTTGGGAGGGAATACTATTTTACTATAAGAAATGACAATTTGGCTTCAGATACTTCTCAGCCATGTAACCCTGGGCAAGTTAATTGATCCCCATCACTTAGCCCTTTCAGCTCCTCTGCCTTGTAAGTAATACACAATATTGCATCTAAAATGGAAGGTAAGTGTATATTAAAAAAAAAAAGAAAAGGAATGATAAGTGGGATACTTTCAGAAAAACCTGGGAAAACACACATGAATTGATGGAAAATGACATAAGCAAATCCAAGAGACCATTGTACATACTAAAAGTAATATAAAATAATCAACTATGAAAGACTTAGCTATTCTGATCAAAAGAATGATCACAGATAATTCCAAAGGTCTTATCATGAAAAATGCTATCTCTCTCCAGAACAAAACTGATGGATTTTACATGCAGATGGAAACACTTGTTTTTCATTTTTTTAATTATTTTTAATAATAGAGCTAATATAGAAATGTGTTTTGCATGGTTTCATGTGTATAATTGATATATTTATTGACTTTATTTTTTGGCACATGACTAATATGGAAATATATTTTGCATGACTTCACGTGTATAATTTATATTTTTTGACTTCAAAATAATTAGGGGAGAGTTGGGAGGGAGGAAGGGTATTTGAAACTCAAAAAAAAATTAATGCTAAAATAAATAATATATTAAAAAACTAAAGAAAAAAAAGTAAGGTTTAAATGCAGGTATCTGTTCATTATAACAAATTCTATCCAGATACCCTTTAGTAACAGTTATATGAAGTATGATAATAGCTAAAATTTTCATGAAATTTATGTAGATCGTTGTTCATCTAAATTTTTTTTCATTGCAGAAAGTAGTAACATTAGATATGTGACAAACATTCCAAAATCCATTGCTAATTAATTTTTATTTATTTTTGATAACATATGATATTTTGGCACAAGTATATGTACATCTTCACACTTCTTCATCTGACACATTTTCCAGTCAAATGAACCCCTAGAAAGTCTCTTCCTTTCACTTATGAGGTAAACCTAAAATATTTCCTTTAGTTCAGTTTTGATGCAAATCTGCAGTATCTTCACACCTCAGCAACATTTTCTATTTTGTAGTTAAACTTGAAAATCCACTTATGCTGCTTGATTATCTGGTAATTCTGCTAATCTTGATTTCTATTTTTTTAACCTTTATGACAATTATAACAAGCATAATATATCACTAATATCATTTCAAATAATAAAATTTCTCATGAAACACTTCACCAATTAGTAATTATTTGATATGATCAATTGTCATGCTTCCTATCTATGAAAAATGTGGACTATTTCCATATATATCTATAGAGAAATCCATGTATGTGTACAGATATATCTATTATATTGGACTGTTACTACCCAATAACCTCACTGAATTAAAGAATAAAAACATCTCACTACAGAGCTAGATAATCCTATGGTTTCTGAAACTTTTATTTACTCCATTTAAAATCAGAGGTCATTCAGGGCAAATATCAAGCTTTCTATGCATCTTAAAGATTTATAGCCTAAATTGCCCTTTTCCCAGTGCTAGTGTTTACCCATTCTAGCTGTGTAGTCTGAATAAGGTCCACCTACCAAAGACATTTTTATCCTGTCCTTTCATGCTTCAATTCAAGGTCAGTTTGGCCTAATGGAATTGGCCATTCAAGTGTGACTTGTTTATACACATATCTCTAATCATCCTCATGGAATTTTTTTTTTAAAAAGGAAACAAACAAACACAAAGCCAAAATTTTTTTTTTAAATTACTATATGTGATGTGGTTAAAACCTGTATTTCCTCTTAAATCCAGGTAACCTCCAAATATTCTATATGTATATCCCAAATCTAAGGTTTGTAGATCACAGTCCAAGTATTTAAAATTCAAATCTCTACATCAGCTATATATACAGCTATCAAGTTTCCTCTGTCTTCCATCTTATTTCTTGTTCTCCGACTGGTTAAAACTTTTGATTTTGCCTTCTGACAGCTTTCTTTCATAGCAGTTTATGAGGCAAGATTTACCAGAATCTACATGTTAACACAAGAAGAGCTTCATACATGGTGAACAAATGACTTCTTGAGCTACTAATCTTTACTTAAACCATTATATCTTGAAATTTATACAGTTTTAGCCCATATCACTTTAATAGCTATTCAGCTCTGTGAAAGGGAATTTCTTTATCTTAACTTAATCAAGTAATTTGGAGTGCATCACCCTTTTAAGTCAATCAGTCAGGAACTTGTGAATTCTTTTGGTAGGAGTTCACATCCTCAGAAACACAATCAGTTATGGACTTGTGAATCCTTTTGATAAGAGTTTATGCTCTCAGAGGACAGGAGGTGGATCCCACAGACACTTCCCCTTGGGCAGTGCTAGGCAATTTGGAAGTTGTGATTGGTTCCTGTGAAGTGGAAGAAAGACAGGAAGTGATGTGGGAAAAGGACTATAAAGGGGAGACTATAAAAGAGTCATTCATTCATTCCTTCCTTGACTCTTCAAAGAGGAGACTCTCCTGGGTAAGGAGGATTCTGCATGATTCTGCACTGAAGGCTTTCTGGGTGGTGACTGTAGTTGAAGGAAGAGGCATACATTGGTAAGACCCATATTGAAGAGGTTATCAGGAGCCAGGCCTAGAGACAGGAGGTCCTAGGTTCAAATCTGGCCTCAGACACTTCCTAGGTGTGTCACCAATACACAGTATTGACTCCAAGATGGAAGGTAAGGGTTTAAAAAAAAAGAGGTTATCGGACTTCCATGTAGAGATTAGGACCTGAGGGAGCTTTGGGGGGGATTGAGATGAATTTCTTCAGATCAGCAATTATAGGATATTAGCTAGGAAATATTTTCTACTTCCCTCTTATATTTCTCTCTTTTGCTGTATTTATATTATATTAAGTTATTAAGACATGAGGAAAAGCTTGGGGATCCTAGTTCTTACACACACACACACACATATATATGTATTTTTTCCACATTGCATTCCAATACAATTTCTTATTATTTAATTTTTGATATCTTGCAATCCATCTTCTCTCTCTCTCCCTCTCACTCCTCCTTTCCCTAAGAAAACAGATAATGTGATATTAGCTGTACATATATTATTATATAATATATACTTCCATATTCATCATTTGGTGAATGAAGACACATTTTGCTTACACTAGAGAAAAATTCTTGGAGAAATAAAGAATATGTTTCAATTTGGATTCAGACTCTATGTTTTCCTTCTATGGTGGTAGATATCCTTTTTTAGTCATGAGTCTCTTGGAGCTCTCATGGATCCTTACCTTATTCATAATAGTTGTCATTCATAGTAGAGCATCATACATTAATATTGTTGCTTTTTACATCTTTCTTATTGTTCTCATTTCACTCTATATCACTTTGTATAAGTCCTTCTGTGTGTGTGTGTGTGTGTGTGTGTGTTTATTTTGTTGGTCATTTCTTATGGCACAATAGTATTGAATTACAAATATATGCCACAACTTATTCAGCCATTCCCCAACTGATGGAAATACCTTCAGTTTCCATTTCTTTGCCAGCCCCAAAAGAGCTGCTAAAATGTACAGGAAGGTTCTATTGTCCTATCTTATATTTTTTGGGGGGATACAGACCAAGTAATGGCATTGATGGAACAAAGCTTATGCACAGTTGGATGATCCTTTGGGCATGGCTCCAAATTGTTCTCCAGAAGGTTTTTAGCAGTTTGCTGTACAACCAGCAGCATATTGGTGTCCTGATTTTTTCACATCCCTTTCAGCATTCATTATTTCCCTTTCTTCTTATGTTAGCCAATCTGATGGGTGTGAGATGGTACCTTGTTTTAATTGTTTTAATTTGTATAGTCAGAAGTGATTTGGAGCATTTTCTTCTCATTTTTTCCAGTTTTTTATTATATACTTAGTAACCACCACCAAAAAGCATTTAAACAAATGCAAACAAAAATTATGTACAAAACCACAAACTTGGCATCGCTTACAATTTGTATAAATATGTAAATTATATATTTGTGTTAATATAAGCATCTGCTTTTGAATTCTCTTTGGATTTTGTGGCTTTTCCCCCATGTAACCATAGTATGTATTATTCTTAATCTCTTTTCATCTCTTCTTAATAATTCCCTTTATATTTCCATTATGTGTTATTTCTAGCTGTGTTTTTCAATATATTCTCTTCCTCCTCATTATTTGTCACCTTCTTCTCTTTCTATCATATCTATTCTAAGATGTCTAATTTACTTTTATCAATACCTCTTCAATTTGTACTCCTTCCCCCAAATCTTCCTATATGCTCTCCCCTTGCCCTCCTAGTTCCAAATTGGCCCACTTTTCCAAATGTCCTTCCCTTGTTCCTTACTCCTCTATGTGGACAGTTCTTCTACTGCAACTACTAGCATATTGTCCATCTTCCCCTCTGGCAGCAACTAGTTACTCCACTCTTCTTGGAGTGACTACAACTCATGGAACCCCAGTTGCTCAGCAATCATACTTTCCAGTGTGTACTCCTTCCTCCCTCTTTTCCTTTTATTGCTGAAGCCTGGGATGAAGCAGGTGTCTAATCTGTGTTCCTCAGACCCCCCACCCCAAATTCCTCATTTGTTAGCACTGTGGCTTGAGTTCTTGCCCTTACGGTCTGGTGTCACTAAACTTTGTGTTATCCATTCCCTCAATCCCCAGATGTGGAATATACAAGATGTCCTCTGTCAAGGTCACAAAAGACACAGCTGCTTCCACCTATAGTTTCCAGTGATATCTTTGGAAAGGCAAGCTCTGGGCTCAGGAAACAAGGTAAGGTTGCCAATCTTGCCACCCTTTCCATTTACTCTCTACTGCCTTATTGTTTCTATACTGTTTGCTCTGCTCTTGCCTCAACCTCCTGGGGTGATGTTACTGAGGGAAGGGACATCAGAAACCTTACACCCTAGTTGTCCTTGACTGCTCAGCTTTATTCCCTGTGTCCTGCTTGTTTTTGCCACTTTTAGCATTGACCCTGTGGAGTTATATTTAGATGTTTGTGGTGGGTTATGAGGAGGGTGATGAAGCTAGTTATCTATTTTATATATTATACACTATGTCTTATTTTGTAATTTTTCACTTTTGCTTTTACAAGGATCATAATGGCTACCTCTGCTTTTTAAACTTTAGGTGAAACATAGTAGATTTTGCTCCAGTCCTTTACCTTTACTCTGTTTGTGTCTCCCTGTTTTAAATGAGTTTCTAGCAGAGTATTGTGGGATTATGACTTTTATTCTATTCTACTATTCTCTTTCATTTTATGGGTGAGTTTATCCTGTTAAATCAGAGTTATGATTACTAACTATATGTTGTATGAAATATAATTTAACTCCATAGTCCTTGTTTTTTATAAAGATTATGAGCATTTGACATAGAGAATTAGAGAGATAAGCATATTCTATTTAGCCATGTGGGTGCTCTCAACATGACTCCCTCAGCCACCTTCTCCTTGGCTGGTTACTCCACAAAGAGACTGTACTTCCTTGTCTAGAACTTCTTTTTCCTTCTTCCCCCTTCTGGGTGCTCTTCAATAACTAGGAATGTAGAGATGAAGGTAAGATCCCATGTGTGATCCTGGGAGAGGGTTCCCTTCACACAGTGTTTCTTTCTTTCTTATTTATCCCCATTTATCTTTTTTCCTCTCTTTTCAGCCTTTCTCTGTTTACAAGTGGTTTTGCTTCTGTTTACCTGCCTCTTCATGTTCTCCTTCCCTTTTGTCTGTCCCTCCCTCTTTTTTGTTCTCCTTCCCCTTTTGGTAAAATAGATTTCTATATCTGAGTATGGATGTTATTCCTACTTTGTGCCAATTCAATGAGAATAAGTTTCAAGCATTGCCTGCCATCTCCTTATCTTCCCTTCAACTGTATTTTTTCCTTCATGCTCCTCATGTGAGATAACTTACCCCCTGATTTCTCTCCTTTTTCCTTTTCACAGTGTATTTCTCTCGCTTATCCTTTGATTTTTAAAAATAATACTGCATCTTGTTCAGTGTTTATAGGTTTCATATGATGTATATATGAATATTTTATTTATATAAAATGTTTACATATTATGTTACTTATATACAAATAGGAGCATATATAGACAGTTACTCCCTGCTCTCTGTCTATATATACTCCTAACTCATAGCCCTAATAGTAATAAAGTTAAGTGTCTTCAGTACCTTAAGCATTCTAAGTACTTGAAGGATTTTAGGCACTTTAAGCATTATAGATTTCTTAAGCATCTTAATTATCCTCTTCTTACTAGTAATGTAGTCAGTTTAACCCCATTGGTTCCCTTGACTACCTTAAAGTATTTTAAATATCTCTTGTATTATAAGTATTATGGGACAGGGTGAAAACACCAGATTTGGGAAAGATTACCCTTTGCAAGAATGCAAGATTCCAATACTGATCCCAAAACCAGGCAGGTTAAAAACAGAGAAATAAAACTATAGGCCAATCTCCCTAATGAATATAGATGCAAAAATCTTAAATAGGATACTAGCAAAAAGACTCCAGCAAGTCATCACAAGGGTTATCCACTATGATCAGGTAGGATTCATACCAGTAATGCAAGGATGGTTCAATATTAGGAAAACCATCCACATAATTAACCATATAAACAAGCAAACTGACAAAAATCACATGATTATCTCAATAGATGCAGAAAAAGCCTTTGACAAAACACAACACCCATTCCTATTGAAAACACTAGAAAGTATAGGAATAGAAGGGCCTTTCCTAAAAATAATAAACAGTATATACCTAAAATCATCAAGCAAACATCATCAGCAATGGGGAAAAACTCAAAGCCTTCCCAATGAGATTAGGAGTCAAACAAGGATGCCCATTATTACCTTTATTTAATACTGTACTAGAAACACTAGCAGTAGCAATTAGAGAAGAAAAAGAAATTGAAGGTATTAAAATTGGCAATGAGGAGACCAAGCTGTCACTCTTTGCGGATGATATGATGATTTACTTAAAGAATCCTAGGGAATCAAACAAAAAGCTAATCAAAATAATCAACAACTTTAACAAAGTTGCAGGATACAAAATAAACCCACAGAAGTCATCAGCATTTCTATATATCTCCAACCCAGTTCAGCAGCAAGAATTAGAAAGAGAAATTCCATTTAAAGTCACCCAAGACAATATAAAATACTTAGGAATCTATCTGCCCAGACAAACACAGGAACTATATGAACACAACTACAAAAACTCTCCAATCAATTAAAACTAGATCTAAACAATTGGAAAAAAACATTGATTGCTCATTGGTTGGATGAGCTAACATAATAAAAATGACCATCCTACCCAAACTTATATATCTATTTAGTGCCATACCCATTGAACTACCAAAAAACTATTTTACTGAATTAGAGAAAACCATAACAAAGTTCATTTGGAAGAATAAAGGATCAAGGATAGCCAGGGAAATAATGAAAAAAAAATACAAAGGAAGGTGGCCTTGCAGTCCCAGATCTCAAACTATATTACAAAGCAGCGGTCATCAAAACAATTTGGTACTGGCTAAGAGACAGAAAGGAGGATAAGTGGAATAGACTTGGGGTAAATGACCTCAGTAAGACAGTCTTTGACAAACCCAAAGACCCCAGCTTTTGGGACAAAAATCCAGTATTTGATAAAAACTGCTGGGAAAATTGGAAGACAGTGTGGGAGAGATTAGGATTAGATCAACACCTCACACCCTACACCAAGATAAACTCAGAATGGGTGAATGACTTGAATATAAAGAAGGAAACTAAGTAAATTAGGTGAACACAGAATAGTATACATATCAGATCTTTGGGAAGGGAAAGACTTTAAAACCAAGCAAGACTTAGAAAGAGTCACAAAATGTAAAATAAATAATTTTGACTACATCAAATTAAAAAGTTTTTGTACAAACAAAACCAATGTAACTAAAATTAGAAGGAAAGCAACAAATTGGGAAACAATCTTCATAACAAAAACCTCTGACAAAGGTCTAATTACTCAAATCTATAAAGAACTAAACCAGTTGTACAAAAAATCAAGCCATTCTCCAATTGAAAAATGGGCAAGGGATATGAATAGGCAATTTTCAGTTAAAGAAATCAAGACTATTAATAAGCACATGAAAAAGTGTTCTAGATCTCTTGTAATCAGAGAGATGCAAATCAAAACAACTCTGAGGTATCACCTCACACCTAGCAGATTGTTCAACATGACAGCAAAGGAAAGTAATGAATGCTGGAGGGGATGTGGCAAAGTAGGGACATTAATACACTGCAGGTGGAGTTGTGAATTGATCCAACCATTCTGGAGGGCAATTTGGAACTATGCCCAAAGGGCACTAAAAGAATGTCTGCCCTTTGATCCAGCCATAGCACTGCTGGGTTTGTACCCCAAAGAGATAATAAGGAAAAAGACTTGTACAAGAATATTCATAGCTGCGTTCTTTGTGGTGGCCAAAAATTGGAAAATGAGGGGATGCCCTTCAATTGGAGAATGGCTGAACAACTTGTGGTATATGTTGGTGATGGAATGCTAGTGTGCTAAAAGGAATAATAAAGTGGAGGAGTTCCATGGAGACTGGAACAACCTCCAGGAAGTGATGCAGAGTGAGAGGAGCAGAACCAGGAAAACATTGTACACAGAGACTGACACATTGTGGTACAAGAGAATGTAATGGACTTCTCCAGGAATGGCTTTACAATGTCCCTGAACAACCTGCAAGGATCTACGAGAAAAACAAACAAACAAACAAACAAAAAAAAAAAACTATCCTCAAGCAGAGGACAAACTGAGAGAGTAAAAACAGGGAGGAAAAGCAACTGCTTGACTACAGAGGTTGAGGAGACATGATCGAGGAGAGACGCTAAATGAGCACCCTAATGCAAATACCAACCACAAAGAAATGGGTTCAGAGCAAGGACACATGTGATACCCAGATGAATCACCTGTTGGTGAGGGAAGGGGTGGGGGTGGGGTGGGAGGGAGGAAAAGAAAATGATCTGTTTCCAATGAACAATGTATGAAAATGACCAAATAAAATAATGTTTTAAAAACTAAAAATAAATAAATAAATAAAAGAATGCAAGACTCCAAAACTTAGATTAAAAATAAAGAGAAATTTATTATTTTGTAAGTCATGTTGGAAGGCCAGGAGACAGTGTAGAGGTGGAGCACTGCCTCCTGGAGGAGATGTGTTCTGAGGTTTTTAGATCCTTTTCACAACAGGGCCTACATGACTAGAGAGAGGATGATGATGGCATGTTACTGGGTCTCTACAACCTGAGATGGGTCTGGTGGTTATGTCCTATGCCTCAAAGTAAAAAGGGGGTGAACTATTCAGTTTAGAGGATAAGCAGATATCTGGTATATAAAGTAGATTGTTTATCAGGACCAAGATGGGAGGTGCCTATCTGTAGTCATCTAGAATGAAGGCAGAGGCCAAAGTCACCTTTCCTAGCACCACAGGAATGCAAGGAAAAGTGAATCTTTTTATGTACTCTATACAATCTGGGGTGTTGGAGTGTCTGGAAGAAGCCTGTAATGTCAAACCCCCAAATCATAAGTATTTTAAATATTCTAGATATCATTTTCCCATGCAAGAAATATAATCAGTTTAATCCTATCATTTCCTTTGACATTTTAAGTATCCTTGGTACTTCTTTCCCACAAGGAATATTATTAATTTAACCCTAATTTGTTTATCTTTTTAACTTTCTTTTATATGTTGAATTTGATCATTGAATTTTCTTTTTAGCACTGACTAGTTCATCAGGAATTCCTGGAATTCCTCTATTTCATGAAATGTCCATTTCTTCCCCTGGAGTATTATGGTCAGCTTGACTGGATAGATGATTTTTGTTTAACTTTTTCTTATTTTTAATGCTTTTCCTTATGAAAAAAAAAAACATATTGGATGAACTAATGGTGCTTTCAAGGTTAAGCTTAAATTCTACCTTTTTGGTAAAGTCTTACTTCATCATCCAGTTTAAAATAATCTATTACTACTAAGAATTCAAGAAGGAATTTAATACCTTCACTACTCATTTAACAGTTACATTATATTTATTATGATGATTTTAATAATATTTAGTTATTTTTAATGTTTATTCATATCTTCTTCATCTTTTAAGCATCTTAAATAGAGAAAATCTGTTATATTTCTCCAATATCTACAATTTGTTGACCACCACCAAAATATTGGTATTGACTTTTGTTGACTTGTAATATTTTATCCTAGTTTGATAAATAAGAGAAATATTCATATACTTTTTCATTGTTAATTAAAAAAAAGATTTGATTCTTTTTAGTACCCAGTTGTTGACTTGTCCAGTTGTCTAGCAATGTGCATTTTGTTCTAATAGAGGTTTAGAAAGCTGCTATCTTTCCTATCCCCAGAATAATAGGTTTTATTGCTTTGACGTTGTTTTGATGAAATTTCTCTCCCTTGACTGAGGTTTCCGTTCACATAAAATTGGTTGATATTTCTTTTTGTCATAGTTCTTCTTATTGGTGGAGCTTAGTTGTGCTGCTTTTCAGAACTTTCTTACACTCTCATATGTATCTGAAAGTTTTGAAACTTTTTCCCCAAAGGTGGAAGACCTTTTGAATATAGCAAATGTATCTTGTGTTATTTCTGGTGCCTGATTTTTTGAAGTAAAATCAAATAGTTGAAAGAATAAACACTGAAAATAAAAGATGAAAGGAATTAAAATGATAAATTTACATAGCTCTCCTTCTAAATTGAAATTACTATGTAGCTAATGAATAAAAATAATTGACATAAAATATGGAAGTCTTATAAAATGCTTTGCATATTATCTCATTTGATCCTCCTAACAATTTGATCCTACTACACAGGGCAGTCAGTCAATAAAGATTTATTAAACACTTACAGTAAGCCAGGAACTATGCTAATTGCTAGGGATAAGTAGAAATATAGTCCCTGCCATCACAAGGTACTCACCTATCATACTATACTATAAATGAGGAAACCGGAGATCAACTAGTTATTTGCCAAAATTCCCCACAGATAATAAAAGTGTAGTGGCATTTGAAAATATTGAATCTTGATTCCAAGTTTGCCACAATATTCAATACAAAGCTATTTTTCTAAATTGTTTGGTCTGAGGATCTCTTAAAATGTTCAAAAATTATTAAGGACCCCTGAGACCTTATTGTTGATATTTGTTACATCTATCAATATTTACCACATGCAAAATGAAAATGGGTAAGATTTTTAATAAAATAAATGTCAATATAAATAATATTTTATGGAAATAGCTACATTTTAATAAAAAGAAGAAGAAAAATGGCATTGTGAACTTGTGATACAAAAGATAAGAGTGGGTGGTATTGGTTGGCACCAGGTTTTGAAGCCAGGGGCAGGCCTAGTGATGTATACTGAATCACAAGTTTAAAATGATAATTATTGTTAAGGGTGCATGATACAGCAATTTTGAAGGATTAAGACTGACACTAAGGCCTATGCTCCTATGCTAACAATGATTAAATATAATTCAATCATCTTACAAAATTCAAGACATTAATACCTAGACTAAAATAATCACAAAAGTTCTACTAAAATCATAATTTATGCTAATATTATTTAACTATTTTAGAATTGCAATTATGATTAACTCAATAGTACCATAACATTAAAATTTAATCCTCATAAAAGGAGGCATTTATCCCCTCACAGAGATGAGGGGATAAATGCTGATAGGACTATGGAGAAATAGACCTAATATTACATTGCTAGAGCAGATATGAATTTTTTTTTAAACAAGATGGAAATATTTGTTAAGAGGTATTAAACTCTTCATACTCACTCATCCAGGGATCCCATTACTAGAATTTAGACCTAAGGGCATTATTGAGAGGACAACAAGTTATGTTTATATAAAAATATTCATAGAAGTTTTGCTTATAATGACAAAATAACTAGAAATAACATAAATACAATGAATGAGACAAATGGCTGAATAGATTGTAATAGTTGAATTTAATGGAATGTATTATGTTATTAGAAATTTTAAAAAATATAGGACATATGAAGAAATAAGGGAAATATATGAAGAGATGAAAAGAGAAGAGAATAAGAATAATGCATACTTTAATTATATATAAAATACTAACAGCTAAAAAATAAAGAGAAAAAAGCATAAAAATAAAATAAATCCTAATAGAACTCAAAAGCAGATGATGTATGTATATACATACACATACATAATATATATATTTTAAATAAATTATGAATAATGTGGAGTTTGTGCTTTTGTACATAGATTTTTTATTCATTTACTTATTAATTTTTTGTTGTTGCTGGTGGTTACTAAGTATATAATTTTTTAAAATTACAAAAAAAATCAAGTGGGGCTTTAATAGGATATGAGAGAATACCCTTTGAAGAAGTAGGAGGTCCATATGTGGTATGCATTACATATGTGCCTTTATTTTTCAATTAATTGATCACTTATTTTGACTTCTTTTTCTTCTTCTAAAAATACTATTTGTTATATGGGATGACTCCAGAAGTGAGAGGGAGAGGAATCTGTGGTACACTATCATAAAATGGAAAATATCAATAAAAGTTTATTTTTTAAAATGTTGACAGCCAAATTACAATATATTTGATTTGTTTCATAAACATTTATTTCTGTTATTCATGTAAATATTTTATCCACAGTGTAAACCTTAAAATTTCTTAGACTTATAAATGTTGGAAATTTCACCATTGGGAAATTTCATACTTGAAAAATTTCTTACTGATAGTCTATTGGAATATGAACCCCATTGGCATGGGAGGTTCCTCCTCCTCCCTTCTTAAGATTACTTTAGGACAGAAACCTTTTGCTAAACAATGGAAAGGGCTTTGACCTATGCTTAAGCATAGAACAGGAAGTTCTTTGAGTCATGATTGATTTTAGAATTGATACAATGGAGATACTTGGAATGACAGAACCAGGTCTTGGAAATTACAATCTACACCCTACTCAGTCCTAACAGGATTTAGGAAGGGCTGCAGCATAGATCAAAATTTAATTATTCCAATCTCCACCCTACTCGGGGTAACAGGATTTAGGAAGGGCTGCAGCAAAGGATCAAGATTTAATTATTTGAGAATATGACCTTCAATAGACATGTGCAAAGCCACAGACCTCTGGGCGGTCCTGGGTTAAGGTAGAGCCACTATTGGCACAGGGAAGACATAGACAGTGATTGGTAGATGTGAGAACTGAGGGGAGGGAACTTGGATGGTTTCCTTAAAGAGAGCGGGGTCTGAGGATTAGGAGAAGTGGTTGGAGAGGTTTGGCTCTGAGAGGTGGTGCTCTGAGAAGCTTGCTCTGAAGGAAGCTGGAGGTGGAGGCCCCTGAGACTGTTTCTCCATTTTGGTCATGTGAGTGATAGGGACTGATCTCTTTTCTTTGCCTCAGCTATCTAAGGGCTTGGGCCTTTTGGCCCAGCCTAAACAGAAGGGGTATTTAAGCCCTATTCCCTTCTCTCCCCTTTCTCTCTCCCTCTCTTTCTCTCTCTATCTCTAATACCTTTCTTCCTCCTGTTTGTAATTAAACTCCATAAAAGGTTGACTGCTGACTTGAGTTTTCATTTAGGAATTACATAGCTGAATTCCTTGGCGACCTTAAATTAATATATATCAGTCTTTTAAAGTGATTTCCTTGTCACAACAGAAACAATCCATTCTGTGAGGTTTTTGAATCCTGAGATATAGGACATCTTTCTATTATAACCCTTTTCCTTTGTGAGAGGGAAACATCTTTAATGAGTAAGCTTCTTTTTGCCTTATTCTTCATTTGGTATTTATTGTAAGAGGATCATTAAACAAAGTAATAATTGCAATACATATTTTTATATAATATATTTCTATTATATTATCATTTTTATATTTCACTTTTGTTCATATTTCATATTTTGTTCACATGTACATGTAGTCAAAATATATAATTAATTATATATATTCAATAAATATATAAAAATACAACAAATATTATGTAGGATCCTAAATAATTTGAACTCTTTAGTCCATTGTATGACTATGAATAGTATAGTCTAATGTAGGAAATTATTTTTTTAAATCTGTGTGATTTCATCTCATAATCCCTTGCTGTGTGTACATTGTTGCAGGTTTATATAGGTGGAAAATAGGCATTTATGTCTTTAGATACTCAATCGCTTTTGAAAAGTAATGATAATAGTACTTATAATGATTTCCAATTAGTCATTACCTTTGTTTCTTTAAAATATCTCAAGACTTCAGGTTGTTTTTTTCCCCTCTCCTCCAGCATGGTCCTTTTCCATTTACACTAGGTTCAGTCCAAAGGCAGCCAGATGGTACAATGGATGGAGTGTCAGACTTGAAATCAGTAAGACTCATATTCTTCATTCAAATTTGGCCTTGGACACTAATTAGCTTTTTGACCCTGGGTAGGTCACTTTACCCTATTTACCTTAAATTCATCTGTACAATGAGTTAGAGAGGAAATGGCAAACCATTCCAGTATCTTCACCAAGAAAACCCCAAATAGGTCCATGAGCATCAGATTTGAATAAAAACAATTGAACCACAAGGTTTCATGAAAATGTCCTTTTCATCATCATTTTTACTATTTTCTCATATACCAACACATCATGGCCTCACATATAAAATGAAAGAAACATTTTATAAAATTTGTTTTCCTCAAAAAGATGATAACATGAGCTATTTCATTCAAATGCAACTGCTCCTAAAAGTTCAGGAAGAATAAAAAAATAGATGCCAAGTGAAATCAAAGATCAATAAATGAAAGAAACTAAGTTAATCTCCACTAGGTAAAAGAAAATAAAACTATGCCCTAGGTCCAAAAAAAAAATCAGATACTCTCCCATCTGTAAGTGAGGGGAAAAGAAAGGTCCTTCATCTATTCTTATCCTGGGTAAGCTTTTCCCATCCCTTAGATGTAGGAATAAGATTGTCTGGGAATCCACACTCCTTTGGGAGCCTAACTTCCACCGGCTCAGAACTAAAGGGAAAGAATCTGCACACAAAGAACACCTTCCCTTTGTTTCAACTTCTGTGAATAATAAGATTTTGGTATTTCAAGGAAAGAGGAGAGAGGGATACAATATTTGATGATTCATATTCTTCCAAATTTGAGTAAAGGGGAAAAAGAAAAGTGACCATAATAGCTTCCACTCCACTTAGTGTTTTGAAAAGGAAAGATTTAGAGACCATCTTCAAGTGATGGGACCAGATTGAGGAAAGATCCAAAAACTTATCTAGAATCTTAGTTCTACAGTTATAAGATTTCTCAGAGAAACTCTTACACACATCCTTTGAGTGAGAAATTAAGGCAAGGGAATTTAAATAATTTGTCCCAAATCACTTAAAAGTTGAGATTCTTTTCCATCTGCCCTATTTTAGGTGGGGTATTAAGAACTCTTTCTAGGTATGATCACAAATAAATTAATATAATCATATACGTATAGAACTTTAATGTGTGAAGGTACCTCAAAGACCATCTAGTCAATTCCATACTAAAAAGAAAAATTCGTTATAACTTACCCAAGTTGGAGCTCTCCACTCCTGTACTAAAGTTCACATTAAGAGATTAGTGAATAAATAACTCCAATAACTAGTGAGACAAAATAAACTTTAAAGGAAAAAGGGTGAGGAGACAGTTCTTTAAGAAAACACCATAATGTGGACTTCCGAGTAAACATGGAGGCAGATTAGATGCAGCTTGCTTCCCCGCCTCAGACCTAATGATATAGACAACCCCAAAAGACCCCCCAAAAATCCTCATATGAACAGAGGGACTCTACAGTAGGGCGCAGCATTGAAGGTACATGGGATTCAGGCATTTCCACACTATATGAGAACAAAAAAGCTCCCACCCAAACTTGAGCTGATCTACCCTCCCCCACCACACCTACAGAGCCAGAGTTAAAGTCAGCACGTGCCAGAATCAACGAGTGAGGGAAGGGCACCCGTGGAGTGAGCAATGGGCAGCTCCAGGTCTTGGGAGCTGACTAAGACCACCAAGGACTTACCCCCTGAATCAGTAACACCCAAAACCCCAGCAGGCAGGCAGGGGAGTTCAGACCTCAGGCTCTCAGAACCAGCACACCATAATCAATGAGTGTGCAAAGGGCACCCCTGAAGTGAGCAAGGGACACCTATAGGTCTTGGGAGTTGACTAAGATCACCAAGGACTTACCCCTGAGAGCAGTAACACCGAAATACCGGCAGGCAGGGGAGGGTAGACCTTGGGCTCCCCCAGGAAGGTAGTGAAGCTAGAGAGAATTAAGAGCTTGCCCAAGGCAAAAGCCTTGATCACTAGATCCATACACAGAGAGCCAGTCCTCCGCATTCAGATTTCTTACTGGAAAGGGAAGGAAAAACCACAGAGATGGCAAACAGTTCTGAGGAACAATTTCCAAACACCAAGAAAAGCAAGAAGAAGGGGCTGACTTTGGATAGTTTTTATGGAGGAAAAATACAGACTACAGAGGAAAGAGCAGAAAAGGGAACCAAAATAAATGCTCCAAAACCTTCCAAAAGAAATGGAATTTATCCACAAGCTCTTGAATAATTTAAATTAGAGGTTATCAAAAAAATGGAAACCTTCTGGCACGAAAAATGGGAAATAATGTAAAGAGAATACAACAATGTGAGACACTAGAACTCCCAATTAGAGAAACAGTTGAAAGCCTCAAAAAGCAGGATAGACCAAACTGAAAAGGAAAAACAGTCTTTAAAGACCAGAATTAGGCAACTGGAAGACAATGCAGAAAAAAACCTTTGACAAAATACAACACTCATTCCTATTGAAAATGCTATTGAAAATGTTTCCTTTTGAAAACACTAGAAAGCAAAGGAATAGAAGGGTCTTTCCTAAAAATAATAAACAGTATATATCTAAAACCATCAGCTAACATCACCTGCAATGGGGATAAACTAGATGCATTCCCAATAAGATCAAGAGTGAAACAAGGATGCCCGTTATCACCTCTATTATTTAACATTGTACTAGAAACACTAGCAGTAGCAATTAGAGAAGAAAAAGAAATTGAAGGTATTAAAATTGGCAATGAGGGGACCAAGGGGATCTGTACTATTTGCAGATGACATGATGATCTACTTAAAGAATCCTAGAGAATCAACTAAAAAGCCAGTCAAAATAATAAACAACTTTAGCGAAGTTGCAGGATACAAAATAAACCCACATAAGTCATCAGCATTTCTATATATATCCAACATATCACAGCAGCAGGAATTAGAAAGAGAAATTACATTCAAAATCAACCTAGACAATATAAAATAATTAGGAATCTACCTCGCAAGACAAACACAGGAACTATATGAACGCAACTACAAAACACTTTCCGCACAATTAAAACTAGATCTGAGCAATTGGAAAAACACTAACTGCTCATGGGTAGGACGAGCTAACATAATAAAAATGACCATCCTACCCAAACTTATCTATTTAGTGCCATACCCATCGAACTTCAAAAAAATTTCTTTACTGAATTAGGAAAAAAACATAACAAAGTTCATTTGGAATAACAAAAGATCAAGGATAGCCAGGGAAATAATGAAAAAAAAAATACAAAGGAAGGTGGCCTTGCAGTCCCAGATCTCAAAATATACTATAAAGCAGTGGTCATCAAAACAATTTGGTACTGGCTAAGAGACAGAAAGAAGGATCTTGGGGTAAGGGAAAATCAGTCTATGACAAACCCAAAGACCCCAGCTTTTGGGACAAAATTCCACTATTCGACAAAAACTGCTTGGAAAATTGGAAGACAATGTGGGAGAGATTAGGTTTGGATCAACACCTCAGACCCTACACTCAGAATGGGTGAGTGACTTGAACATAAAGAAGGAAACTATAAGTAAATTAGGTGAACAAATAATAGTATACATGTCAGATCTCTGGGAAGGGAAAGATTTTAAAACCAAGCAAGACTTAGAAAGAGCCACAAAATGGGGGCAGCTGGGTAGCTCAGTGGATTGAGAGCCAGGCTTAGAGACGGGAGGTCCTAGGTTCAAATCTGGCCTCAGACACTTCCCAGCTGTGTGACCCTGGGCAAGTCACTTGACCCCCATTACTAGGCCTTACCACTCTTCTGCCTTGGAGCCAATACACAGTATTGACTCCAAGATGGAAGGTAAGGGTTTAAAAAGAAAAGAAAAGAAAAGAAAGAGCCACAAAATGTAAAATCAATAAATTCGACTACATCAAATTAAAAAGGTTTTATACAAACAAAACCAATATAACCAAAATCAGAAGGGAAATAACAAATTGGGAAAGAATCTTCATAACAAAAAGGTCTGACAATGGTTTGATTACTCAAATTTACAAAGAACTAAACCAATTGTACAAAAAATCAAGCCATTCTCCAATTGATAAATTGACAAGGGACATGAACAGGAAATTCTCAGTCAAAAAAATCAAACCCATTAACAAGCACATGAAGAAATGCTCTACATCTCTTATAATCAGAGAGATGCAAATCAAAGCAATTCTGAGGTATCACCTCACACCTAGCAGATTGGCTAACATGACAGCAAAGGAAAGTAATGAATGCTAGAGGGGATGTGGCAAAGTAGGGACATTAATTCATTGCTGATAAAGTTGTGAATTGATCCAACCATTCTTGAGGGCAATTCGGAAGTATGCCCAAAGGGCAATAAAAGACTGTCTGCCCTTTGATCCAGCCATAGCACTGCTTTGTTTGTAACCCAAAGAGACAATAAGGAAAAAGACATGTACAAAAATATTCATAGCTGAGCTCTTTGCTTTGGCAAATAATTGGAAAATGAGGGGATGCCCTTCAATTGGGGAATGATTGAACAAATTGTGGTATATGTTGGTGATGGAATACTATTGTGCTAAAAGGAATAATAAAGTGGAGGAATTCCATGGGGGCTGGAAAAACTTCCAGGAAGTGATGCAGAGCAAAAGGAGCAGAAGCAGGAGAACATTGTACACAGAGACTGATACATTGTGGTACAATCGAATGTAATGGACTTCTCCATTAGAGGTAATCCATTGATCTTGAACAACGGAGAGGGATCTACGAGAAAATATAATAACCACATTCAGAGGAAAAACTGTGTGAGTGAAAACACCAAAGAAAAGCAACTGCTCAATGACATGGGTCCAAGGGGATATTATTGGGGTCTAAATGAACAGCCTAGTGCAAATACCAACAACATGGAAATGGGTTCTAACCAAGAACACATGTGCAATTGCACATCATCTATAGGAGGGGAGGTGGGAGGAGAGGGAAGAATAGAAAATTATTTTTGTAACCAAGGAATAATATTTGAAATTGACCAAATTAAAAAAAAATGTTTACATTAGAAGAAAGGAAAAAGACAGGAAGAAATAAACAATGTGTGATTATAATAAAAACAAAACAAAACACCCTAATGAAAAGATTGGAGAAAAAAAGTAACTCAAGAAAGTTTATATATATTATATATGTATATATGTTTGTGTGTGCATATATATGTATATATGTGTATATATATATGTATATATATATATATATATATTAAATGTCAGGGATTTGAAGCCCAGTCTAAATTAAAAAAGAGAACAATTTTAAATGATATTTCATTTTCTCCCAATTATATGTAAAAATATTTTATATTCTTTAAAAAAATGTTCACGTTCCAAATTCCTTCCCTGTTTCCCACTCTCTGTCCCTCAATATCTCTCATCCTTTCCTTCGCCTGAGATAGTAAACAATTTGAAATAGATTTTACATGTGAAATAATGTACAAATTTTCCACATTAATAGTATAATTAAAGAAATTTCAAAGAAAGAAGGAAACAAAGTAAGAAAGAAAGTAAGAAAGAAAGAAAGAAAGAGAAATGAGGGTGAGGGATTGAGGGAGGGAGGGAAGTAAGGAGGAAGTAAGGAATAAATGGCATTTTTCATCATGAGTCTCTGGGAGTATCTTGGATCACTGTACTATTGAGAATAACAAATAATTAGTCATTCACAGATGTTAATCAAAATATATTGCTCTTTTTGTGTACAGTGTTCTGGTTGTTCTCAATTCACTTTGCATCATCAGTTCATGTAAGTCCAAAAACATATTGCATGTTCCAATGCAATCATATAGCCTCACTTGTTCAGTCTTTACCCAAGTAATGGACAACCCTTCAATTTCCAATTCCTTGTTACCATAAAAAGAGCTGCCATAAATATATTTATATAAACTTGTCCTTTTCTCTCTCTCTTTTTTTTTGATCTCTTTAGTATACAGATTTTTCTCTCATATTGAGCAATCTGAT
This sequence comes from Monodelphis domestica, assembly GCF_027887165.1. Classification (NCBI taxonomy): domain Eukaryota; kingdom Metazoa; phylum Chordata; class Mammalia; order Didelphimorphia; family Didelphidae; genus Monodelphis; species Monodelphis domestica. The sequence goes on from NC_077230.1 coordinate 48,624,179, forward strand.
AGGAGTGAGGTGTGACTTAGAGTTGCTTTAATTTGCATTTCCCTAATCAAGAGTGATTGATTTAGAACATTTTTTCATATGACTGCAGGTAGCTTTCATGCCTTCATGTGAAAACTGTCTCTTCATGTAATTTAACCATTTATCAATTGTATAATTGCATATTTAAGGAGAACAATTTTGCAAAAATATATATATTTCCAGAAAAGAGAATAAGGACCCCCCCAAAATTGATGAAAGGCAAGCTAAAGGGAATAGAGTAGAGAAAAAATAGCTAGGCAGTATTGTGAATAGAGCACTTCAATTGGAGTCAGAAAGATCTGAATTCACCCCTTTCTCAGAAATTTTTAAGCTATATCCCTTGTGCAAGTTAGTAAACTTCTATCAGTTTCAGTTTCCTCATTTTTAATAACAATGAACTCAAAAGGTTTTTTAAGGATTAAATATGATTACATATGTAAAATATTTTTCAAAACCTAAAGGTTTAATTAAATGCTAATGATGTTTATAATTACTGAGGCTTAGGTTAGATGACTTCTCAGATGTATTTCCAGTTTTAGATCTTTGATCTCATGAAGTAAAAGAGATAATTAATGAAAGTAGAGCTCTTGAGGAAATACTTAAAAGAAAAAAAAAACTTTAAAAGGAAAATAATCATGAATAGAAGTTATAAACTTTATGAAAGTAGAGGATGTAACAAGAAGTAGAATGGAAGAATCCAAAATAATACATTTAAGGATAAAACATATCTTTCAATAAAGTGAAAATAAGAAAAATTAGAAAGTGGGTAAAAGGTTTACTATAACAAAATGACTGAACTAGAAAATTGGGCAAGGAGAGAGACCCATAAGGATCAGTAACTTCAATAATAAAACAATATACTATATGCTATATTACATGTAATCATAGTGAAAAGCAGTCTAGAATGATTGAAAGTAGAGGGCCACGTGAAAGAACATAAAATTCATGTTACTGCCACAAACAAATGTGTTCTGACACACCTTAAATTATATCTTCCAAATACCCAAGAATGTTCATCCAAGAGAAAGTAGTGTTAGCATTCAGACAGAGCATATAGAATAAAATACCATTCAGTTAATATAGGATCATGAAAGAAATATCAGAAAACGAAGAATATATTATATTCCAAAAATCCAAAGAAAATAAATATCTATATTCTAAAATAACTTATTATAAAATGAGTCTTATTAAAGAATAGAAAAATGACATTAAAATGATTACACATTCTAAAATATTCTTATTGAGAAACTAGAGCTAGGTTGATCCTTTACAATTCAACTTCAAGAAAAAAAGGAGTTGGATTATTTTGAAAGGAATAATGATCAAGTAGTTACATTCTTAGAGAGAGAGAAAAAAACTGCCAGTACTTCCAAATTCTGTGATCTGTAAGGATCATAAGATCACAAATGAAGAACAACTCAGGGTCACAAGTTACTTATTTTAAGAAAAAAAGTACTAAGAAAGGGAGAAATAAAATGGGAGGGAGGTGAAGAACCAGCTCCTATTCCCTTCCCTGCCCCTTCTACCCATAGAAACCCTGCAGGCAAGTCATCACATCCTGACATACGCCAGGAGCCAATAAGGACCCCAACCATAGAAGTTCCTGTTCACTCCAGTGTATAAAAGACCTTCAATCCCCAGAATCAGGGCTGGAGCCATTTTACAGTGCTGAGCCCAAGCTGAAGTTTGTTTAATAAACTCCCTCCTGTGCCTTACATTGTTGGTCATCTTTTCATCCTTGGGATCGATTCACCGGGCATTTCAGGGGAAAGAATGTTTTAGGAGAGAACTAGATAAGTGAAGTAAAAAATGTGCAGTTTCTCATAAATTAGGTAGCACATAAAAGCATCACATAATGATAGAGATAGATCATCTGAATCTGTTTGTTATGTAGGTCAGACCATTGGGGGAGAAAAGGAGTGCAGAATTGGGGAACTGATTTAGAAAAAGAGAAGAGATGAAGAGACTTCAATAGTAAAATTGGAAGTTGGACTAGTTGGAAAGAAAGTAAATATAAAATGTTGAGGATTGAGAAGGAGGAGGAGGTGAAAGGGGAAGAAAAAAGAGAAGTTAAAGCAAAAAAAAAATCATCTAGTGATTTGGAAGTAGGGAAAGGATTTAAATCTGACTATTGCAAATAACTAGCATTGATATCACTCCTTCCCAGTCATCTTCCCCTGCCCCTTTTTTAAGAGTTTTTTTTTAATATAAAGATTCAAATAGAAGAAACATTTAATAGGTTATAATGGAGGGAAAAAAATAACCTAACAATTACAAAAATCAACAGGAATGATATATCTAAACATAAATAGGAAAAGAATGATAGAATAGATTAGTAAGAAAAAAACACATTTTAAAAAAATAAGAAGCACATTTATAGAGATTTATGCAGAATTAAAATGCTGCCTTTTAATATAATCTATTATTCAGAAAAATCATAAAATCAGGAATATTAAACAGGATCTCAGGCTAGGTAATGATTAAAATGTAATAATACATATTATATAGTACTTAAACCATTAGATAATGAAAAACAATGTGCATAATACACACAATTTGCAAAAAATACTTAATTTATAAATATATTTTATTTATTCACAGGAAAAGCTAATCTAATTGCCAGAAGAAATAGTAAGATAATTTGGAAAGAGAACTCAATATGCCCCTATCAGACTTAATAAATCTATTTCTACCAGAAGGTGGCAATGTAGGGAGAGAATCTCTCTTCTTTCCCTTAGGCAATTTGGAGTAGAGCTATTTGTTCAGTAAGAGATATTATACCAATAAACAACAAGCTCAGAGAATAAAGGTGGCAACAGTAAAGCTAATTCCCAAAAGCATGACAGCAGAAAAGTGAGTCAGTTTTGTGTTCAAGAGAGCATTAGATCTAAGCAGTCGGCACATAAATAACTTGAATGGCAGATTAATATTCCCAAGGGAATTAGTGTGAGGATATCATTAAAGAGAGAGAAAAAGAGAGAGACAGAGAGAGAGAGAGAGGGAGGGAGGGAGGGGGAGAGAGAGAGAGAGAGAGAGAGAAAGAGAGAGAGAGAGAGAGAGAGTGAGAGAGAGAGAGTGAGAGAGAGAGAGAGAGAGAGAGAGAGAAGGAATCAGGAAAATGTCAAAGATATGACTTGTTTTGGCCATATGTATTCTTTACATGTGTTCTTAACTTCTAGGTTATTCTCTACTCAGCACCATTCTTCTCACTAAACTCTTAAGTATCTGGTGGAGAGTATACTCAGTATTATTTAAAGGAGAAAAGGATTTGTTGCAACTTCTTTTAGTACATTTACTATTAAAGTAACCAAGAGGGCAGCTGGGTTGCTCAGTGGATTGACAGCTAGCCCTAGAGGTGGGAGGTCCTAGGTTCAAATCTGGCCTCAGCACTTCCCAGCTGTGTGACCCTGGGCAAGTCACTTAACCCCCATTCCCTAGCCCTTACCAATCTTCTGCCTTGGAATCAATACACAGTATTGACTCCAAGACGGAAGGTAAGGGTTAAAAAAAATAAAAATAAAAAAATAAAAAATAAAGTAACCATACTTCTGGTGAACTAGCCTGACTATTAAATATCAGTTTCAGGAGGTAGCTCCAGTGTGTTCTAAATTTTGGTAAATTCCTACATTATGCTGCCAGTATATATTTATCATTTGTAAAACTAGCCCTATTATACATCATATAGTATGTAAAACTAAAGAGGACAAATGACATGATGAAATAATATCTTACATGTGAATTGAATTCAAATGATGAAGAAACGAACAAAGTTGTCAGGCTCACTCTCTCTTCCAGAATCTTTGAAGTCAAGCAGGAAGACAAAAATCAAAAAGGAGCATAATTTGCAAGCTATATTATATATTAACCCCAAATCTCACCCTTATAATATATGCTGAAACAGAGGGTGTCATCTAGGATTTGTTTGGTTTTGGTCCGATGACATATAAATCTCAGATAAGTTTCAGATAATATTCAGTAAGGTCAGCAGAATATCAAAGAGTTTAAATAATTTTGAGATGATGTGAGCATGTTAATTTTAACGTTTTAGTGACAACTTTTAGGCAATCTGGATAAGTTAATGAAATAATACCAAAGTGACACAGGTAAGAGTCATTTCATTTCCTCCAAACCTACAAAAATCGAGATCTGAAACTCTTACCTCCCAGAACTCTTCATTTTTCATAGGGTCCATGATGTCAAGTGCTCTCAAATCTAATCCATGAATATATGAGTGACTATTTGTACCTTTTCTCATCCCCATGTTGTTTTCCACAGTACCTACCTATAAAAAGAAAGAAAAAAAGATTTTTCTTTTTCTATTGATATGATCATATGATTTTTATTAATTTTTTTGTTAAAATGATCAATTATATTGATAGTTTTCCTTATATTGAACCATCTCTGATTCCTAATATAAATCTGGTTTGGTTATTATGGATTATCTTTGTGGTGCTTTGTTATAGTCTCCTGATTAATATTTTATTTAGGATTTTTCAATTCATATTCATTAATGAAACTGGTTTAAAATTTCCTTTCTCTGACTTTGCATTTCCTAGTTTATATATAAGTACCATATTTGTTTCATAAAAGGAGTTTGACAAACACTCCTTCTTTGCTTATATTTCAAATAATTTATTTAATATTGGAATTAATTTACTTTTAAATGTTTGGGAAAATTCACTTGTGAATCAATCTTGTCCTGATTCCATTTTTCCCCCCTAAAATAGATTTATTTAGATATTCTATTTCCTCCTTTGATAATCTAGGCCTATGTTGGCAAAGGTGTGGTACACATGCCCTGGAGTGCTGGAGGAGGCTACTCTCCAATCTGAGGATAATTTTCACATGCCTCACCCCTGTGTCCAAAGAGCCCAATGCATGTACTTCCTCCCTGCACTGTTTGGAGTAATTGTGAGAGGCTCACAGGCAGTTTGAAATTGCAGTTTGGGCATGTGATCTCTGAAAGGTTTGCCAATGCTTGTAGCCAGTTTATATTTTTGGAAGTATTTCACTTAAGTTGTTAAATTTGTTGGCATATAATTGAACAAAATGATTTTTAGGAATTATTTTAATTTCACTTTTATTGGTGGTATATTACCCTTTTCATCTTTGATGCTAGTGATTTAGTTTTATTCTCTTTTTGAAATTATATTAAGGAATGATTTATAAATTTTGCTGATTTTTTCATAATACTAATTCCTAGATTTATTTATTAATTCAATGATTTCTAACCCTCAAATTTATCAATCTCACTTTTAATTTTTAGGATTTCTAGTTTGGTGTTTGAAGATTTTTAATTTGTTCTTTTTTAGTTTTGTAAAAATTGCATTTCCAATTCATTAATTTTTTCTTTCTCCATTTTTGTTAACATAGGCATTTAGAGATATTAATTTTCATCTAATTATTGCTTTTGTCTCATTATCATTCTCTTTAATGAAATTATTTATTCTTTCAATGACTTGTTCTTTAACCCTCTCATTCTTTAAGATTATTATTGTTTCCAATTATTTTTTACTTTTGTTTCCATGGTTCCTATTATAACTGATTTTATTGCATTATGGTCTGAGAAGGATGCATTTAATATTTCTCTTCTTTACATTTAACGATATTTTTAGTTATAATTAACTATGATTTTTTGCCTCAAAATATAGTCATTTTTGTAAAGGCACCATTCAGAGGAAGGTATATTCCTTTCTCTTCCTGCCTGACATCTATCATATTTAATTTATATAATATTCTGTTCATCTCCTTGACTTCTATAATTTATTATTGATTTATATTTATCTAGTTCTGAGAGGGGAAAATTAAACCCTCCACTATTAGGGTTTTGTTATCTATTTCCATATGAAATTTATTTAGCTTTTCCTTTAAAAATTTTGGAAGCTATGCCATTTAGTCTATGTAGATTTAATACTAATAATGCTTCATTACCTATGGTACCTATTAACATAATATAGTTTTCTTGTTTATCTCTTTTAGTTATGCCTTTTTTAGCTTTAATTTGTTGGATATCATGATTGCTACTCCTGTTTGTTTGTTTTTTGGTATCAACAGAAGAAGCATAATATATTCTGCCTTAGACCTTTACTTTTATATGTGTGTCTGTGGGTCTTGTTTTTAAGGGTCTTTCTTGTTAACAGCATTTTTTTTTTGTCTTGGGTTTTGATCCATTCTGTTAAGGGTGAATTCCTTCCATTGGTGTTCACATGGTTAGTTTTATATTTTCTTTCATTCTATTTACCCTCACAATTTCTCTTATTCTCTTTTTTTCCCCCAGATCCTTCTCCAGATGTCCAATTTCTTCTGTCCACTTCTTTTCCAATTTATAGCATTTCTTAGAACCCCTCCCTATCATCTATCTTTGCCCTACTACTTCTAAATTAGCCAACCCTTCTAAGTCCCTCCCTTGGCTTATCCCCTTTACCTCTGATTATTTTATTTCCTCTTCCGAAAAGCCTTCCCTTATAGCCCCACACTGCCCCTTTGCTTCTTAATATTAATTGCCTTCTAAAAATCTCTCCCTTATCCTCCCCTTAGAGACCCCAACTTATCCCCTCACCTTTCTCTCCTATTTAAATGTATTCCCTTCTAGGAGCCCCTCCCTTTTGTTATCACCTTGCCCTTTTCTCTTCATCTTTACTAACTTCCAGTTAGTCTCTGAATTCCTTAAGGGGACTTTTAGACCCTCCCTAATCCTATCCCCTTATTTTCCTCTTTATGTTAAGAAGATTTTTACCCTTCTAGTTATATATGTTGTTCCTTTTTTAACCCAGACCTTATGAGGTGTAAAAGTTAAATTTAGTCTCTAGTAATAAAAGTATTCTATTTTATGAGGTTTATTAAAGATTATTAGAAATCAAGGATAAAGAAATACAAAATCAGGACAGCACATGCCTAAGGCACATTAGCCCATTCACAACCTATTCACTACATCTTGCCTGCCAGGTAGAGAGATGCCTGTGCTTAGAAGTGGAAGGAGGGAGGCTCCTGGGAGGCAGAGAGCCCTTTAAATACTAAATTGTGTTCTCGCACTCAGGTGAGGACTCAGGTGAGATTATAGGGAATTCTGGGAAGTACCAAGGACTTCTGGGGATTGAAGTCTGGGGTTCAAATCTCCATTTTTACAGAGGATACTTTTACTCCTTTTTCCCCTTCTGTGACAGTTCTTCCACTTGTGTCTTTTCTATTTGAGATAATTATTCCAGTTTACCTCTCCCTACCCTTATTGTCGTTTTTAGTACATTACATTATAATCAACTTGACCTCAAGTCTTCTGTCTATATATGTTCTTTCAAACTACTCAAATAACGATGCCATTTTTAGGGGTTATAGATTTTCTCATTTTGAACTAATTTTTTTTACTTTTTTGGATCCCTTACAATTGGGCTTTCATGTTTACCTTCTTATGATTCTTATAGATCAAATTTTCTCCTGTGTTCTGTTTTCCCCCCAAAGATTTGTTGAATCTCCTTTAGTTCATTAAATATCCATTTTTTCCCTTGTATAATTATGGTCAACTTTGGTGGGTATGTTATTTTTGGTTGTAAACCTAGTAATGTCTTTGCTCCTCAAGATATTGTGTTCCATGTCCTTCCTTCTTTTAATGTTGAAGCTCCTAAATCTTTTATTCTAATTGTAGCTCCACAGTATTTATCTTTTTGCTCACAGTATTTTCTCCTTAATCTGAGAGTTACAGAACTTAGTAAGAATGTACCTGTGCATTTTCATCTTGGAATGTCTTTGTGATGGTGATCTATAGATTCTTTCAATTTCTAGTCTACCCTCTATTTCTAGAATTCTGAGCAATTTTCCCTGAATAATTTCTTGGAATGTGGTATCTAAACTCTTTTTAAAAAAGAAATCATAACATTCTAGTAGACCTACATTCTTATATTGTCTTTCCTCACTCTTATTTTTTTATTTTCTTTTTTTCAAGATTATATGTTGGTACAATTTTTAACATTCATTTTCTGACATTTTGCAATTTATGTTCTCTCTTCTTCTCAAACCTCCTCCCTCCCCAAGAAATCAGAAAATATGATACAGGTTATACATACTTTATTATGTAATACATATTTCCATATTTGTCATATTTTGAAACAAGATGCATAGTATTTATACTAGAGAAAAAATCATGGAGAAAAGAAAGTAAGGAATTATACATTTCAATCTTCATTCTGATTCCATCGATTCCTTCTATGGTAGTAAATAGCCTTTTTTCATCATGAGTCCCTTCAAGTTGCTCTGGATCCTTGCCTTGTTGATAATAATAAATTCATTCACAGTTGATCCATATTTTTTTAAAAAATTCTATTTTTCCCCTGATTATATGCCAATACAATTTCTTAATATTTGTTTTATGATGTTTTACAATCCATGTTTTCTCTCTCCCATGCCTCCTCTCTCCCTAAGAAGACAAGTAATATATTATGGGTTGTACATAAATTATCATATAATACAAATTTCATATTCATCATGTTCCTAAAGAAGACACATATTGCTTTTGCTAGGGAAAAATTCATAGACAAAATAAAGTGAAGAATGGTATGTTTCAATTTGCAATTAAGCTCCATCTGTTCCTTCAAGGAAGGTGGATATCCTTTTTTTGCCATAAGTTTTTGGAGTTGTCCTGGATCTGTGTCTTTTTTATCATACTTAAGTCATTTACAGTTGATCATCAAACATTATTTTTGTTCCTGTATACAATGTTCTCCTGCTTCTGATTACTTCACTTTGCATCACATAATATAAATCTTTGCAGGGATTTGTGTGTGTGTGTGTGTGTCTGTGTGTATGTGTAATCATTTTTTTTGTTCATTTCTTATTACATAATAGTATTTCCTTACAAACTTATACCACAACTTTTTCATCCATTCCCTGATTAGCAAATATCCTTGCTCTATTTTTCAGGTCTGGTTTTTTTATGTTTTTATAATAAAGCTTTCATATTCTTTTCTCTTATTCCATTCTTTTGACTTTGTTTCATTATTTGTCATTGCCTTAGGACATCATTAGTGTCTCCTTGTCCAATTCTAATTTTCAATGAATTATTTTCTTCTGTGATATTGTATCTATTGTATCTCTTTTTCCAATTGTGTGATCTTTTGTAATAGTCTTGATTTTTTCATTACTCTTATTTTTTTTCTAGTTTTTCCTCAACCTGTCTAATTTTTCAATATCTTTCTCAAGTTCTTCTAAAACTCCTTTTTTTTTTTGTCTCATGCACATTTGATATTTTCTTTGCATTTTTAGATGAAGGCACTTTTAACCTTGCATTCCTCCATATTTGAACTCATCTAGACCTCTAAAAGCTATTGATAATCATGTTCTTTCCCTTTATCTTAACCATTATTTTCAAATTTTAGTGGTCAAACCAATAGTATATAAGTTAGTCAAGTTCTGTTCCCAGGGTGTTGGGGGAGATGTCTCCATTTTCAGGATTCTTTGTGTTTGTTATTTCCTAGATTCTGCTTATTTCTTCAAATTTTTATAATCTAGGGCCAAGTGTATGCCTGTTCCTCTTAGCTCAAAATCCTATCTGTGACTGACCTCAGATGCTCTAGCTAGGGCCTCCCTCCCTGACCTCCCCCATTCCACCATAGTTCTCCTACTTCAAGCAGACAGTTTACCTCACCTGGAGATGGCAGCAAGGTACTCCACTCCCCTATGGGAGACCACAGCTTGCAGGATCCCAGCAGCTTAGCAATTGTACCAATAGTGTGTTCTCCCTCTTATTCTTGCCCTCCTGAAGCCTCAGCCTTGGATAGAGCTGGTGGCTGGTCAGTGCTGCTGGGCTCTTGAAGTTCTTCTCTATTTAACAGTCAACCCCCAGTTATAAATGGAGGAATTTAAAACTGAGTCCAGAGTACATCCAGGTCGTCATGGAGACTCTTTTGGTATCTGTCACTTGGATACAGACTCCAAATCAAGCAGAGGCTGCTTCCTCTGTTGCCAGGGCTCAGGGATTGTTGATCCCTTGGCATTTTCTCCATATTGTTTGCACCACCAAGTGATGCTGAAGCCAGAGGTGTTAGAGACGTCCCTTTCAGGTTATCCCTGGTTGCTTGGCTTCACTCTAGACTCTTTTCCATTTTTGCTACTTTTAGCATTGATTCTGTCAAGTTATATTTTAGTTTTGGGGGGAGTTTGGAGACTTCAGCAGCCTCACACCCTGCTCTACCATCTTCCTGCAATCTTCACCCTTACATACGTCTTGTCCCTCTTCATACCAGTGGTATAATGTTAGTTTCAGAGACGAGAACATCCAGGTTCAAATTCTAACTTTGACTCATACTAGCTGATTGATCCTTGACAAAGCCCTTCAATTCTCAGGGCTCCTGGTTACTTTTTAAGAGTCTAAGCTCCAGAGCACAAGCTGATCCACATTGATAGAGAGGATTTCCTTATTGAGAGTTCCCTATGCCATAAATCACAGGTCCATACCAAAGGGAGAAAGAAAGATCTTTCTGATGTCATGTGTCTGGAAATCATGGAAAATCTTAATCTGTATAGAAGGAAAATTGTTGATGTACTAAAGGGTAGTGGAAATCTCTTTGGCTATCTTAGGTTGTGTTCATTATATTACTCACAATGACTTATAGGTCAGAAGTAGCATAAAATAAATCCAGAAAATATATGATCAGAAAAGAAGGGGCATCTGTCAGCCAGCTAGAGGGGAGAATAACAGACGATCAGTCTGAGGTTTCGCTAGTACCAAAGGAACTTTAAATGACCTAGACCAGGGTCTGTAGTGAATCAGTAGTGGATATAATATGCCCACTCCTTCTGGGCTATAAGTTAGGCCATGATTTATGGGGTCATTATGCAATACTCCTAACCTGTTATAAATTTTTTTCCAAGCCCTTAGCTATTTTTATATGTGGGTTGAATCAGGAAAGGGGACATGAATGTTGCCAATATATCCTGATTGCTAATGCCTAATATTTTGAACATATTTTGAACATTTTTGGCAGTTTGGTGAAGTCTATGGACTTCTCAGAATGTTGTATAAGTTTCAAATAAAAAAGAGAAAGGAAAACAATTATATTTTATTAAATTATCAAATGGGTGTATTAAACAACTGTATAAATGTTTGTGGATGCCAGGTCTGAAAGTCTGCTAATCAAACTCTTGTGAAATATTTATTTGTATATGTGAACAAGAATATCTTAACATCTACCCCCTGAAGGAAGTATCCAAATAACTGTCCTATTTAATGATTCTTTATTATTTTCAATATTTTAAACCCCGTAATTATTGAAGTCTGGAAAATTCCTTTCCTAGGATGATATCTAAAAGAGCAATCATCAAAATAAGAAATAAAGATTAGGTAAACTTTGAGCCACAAAGAGCTTCATTACTAGCTGAACTTAATACAGTGGTGATCTCTCCTATGTAAAAAATGAGCTGACCGAGAATAGGAAAAAGGAACTCAGTAGGAAGTTAAAAAGAATGAAGACTGTGACATTGGAAGAGAAAGGACCATCTTTTGGCCACTAAGTGAAATAGGTAGCAAACTTGCATTCCAAAAACTTATCTTTTATGGGGGGGAAGGGATTGACCAAGATTTTATAATTCTTAGACAAAACTGCTTCTGATAATGAATCACAGTGAATGTAATATGCCAACTCCTTATAGGCCATAAATCCAAGATTTGATATAGAATACTTTTTTTACCAATTCTTGGTGGACCTAGCCATGTATATCCATGTTGAAACAGCCCAATAAACATGGCTACTGGCCATTGACACTGCATATCTTCTGTTTATACTTACTTGTCAAAGTATGTGATTTGAGGCTTCCCTTTCATGGTTGTTAAAGTGGTGGTAAACAAATCCTTAGCCACACCTTTGGGACTTTTTTTGGTAGTGTAACCTGGTGTATATATACATATATGTACATACATATATAATATATGTATAATATATGTGTATATAATATTATATATTTTTATATTTAATTTTATTGAATTTGATTTTTCCTTTGAATTTCATTGAATTTGAATTGAATTGAAAATAATATATACACACTCTTAAATTATTTAAGCATGTGTATATATTATTTGATACGATATATGATATTTTATATACCGCCAGAAGTTTAAATTTAGTGAAATTTACTGATCTTGACAACTGATCTGAGACTGAAAGAAGCCAAGTAGCTTACAGAGTATAAAGGACTTTCAAAACAAATATATCTGTATATATGTACTTTTATGCTAGATCAAACTTGAACATTCTTGTAGAAAGAGGAAAAGGAGTAAACAAAAAAGAGAGATTGAAGAGGAAAGAGAGAATCTAGGGAGAGCAGAGATACCAGAGATAACAAGATTGAGATAGAAAGTTGTATACTTCATATTCTGAGACTGGATAAAGGATGAATGGTTTGCAAAATCTGAGAGATGCAAAAGTCAGAGGGAGTGATTGCCAGGAGAATGTGACTAATGGCCTGAGGCTTGAGAAATGGGAAAGATTCTATACCCAAAGGACTTCATCTCTTCAGAGCTCTCCTGCAAGGACCTGAGGTTGAGGATTGGAAAGGCTTTCTCCTAAGACCAAGGGAAGGGAAGAAATCTTTTGGATCTGGCTGCTGGCACCTTTGAATCAAGAAGATTGAAGATAGACTAACCAACTGAAGATCCTGGCCCATTTGATTGGACTCCTGGTGTGAGATTTGGCTATTGGGGATTTTACTGCTTAGCTTAGTAAGATAAGTTTAGATACTTTATAGATATTAGATGTTAGATAACTAGTATAAGTTTCTCCTAAACCCCTGTTCCTTCCTCCCCTACCCGACCAATAAATCTGAATTATTTATATGTTCCCTCTTGTTGTTTCCTCACCCCAAATCCCAACATAACAGAGGGAAGCAAGAGAGAGTATTTGAAGACAGTTCATTTCATTTCTATGGTCACATGTGAAGAATAAGAGTACATGTATTATATAGCACTATATATATATATATATATATATATATATATATATATATATTATATGTATTCTATAATCACAAAGGAGTTTAAAAGAGACAATGCTAGCTGTTGGCACTGTTAGGAAATGCTGCATGAGGAATGGCATGCTTTAGCTGTGATTTGAAGCAATAGGAAGATTATAATAAGGTAAAAGTGAATGAAGAATACAAAACAGAATTGCACAATGGCCAGAGCAAAGACACAAAGATGAGAGATGTAGTGCCAAGGAGATAGCTAATTTGGTAATATTATATACAATAAATATTTGACCGAACAGACGGAAGAAACCAATAAGAAGGTTCAACGGCTGAGATGGCGACGCAGCAAAGCACTGTGGAGTGCTTAGGGCATGTTGGAGCACAAAAGACAACATGGCCATCCAATGCAGATGAGGAAGTCTCCAGGTGTAACAATTTTTCATGCCACTGGACCCAGGCTTCCAACACCGAGAGAGTGGGACTGTCTCTGTGCATCGACTTTTCCACTTAAATCTCCTTCACGCACAAGTGACTTTGTGCACACTCATCTATACACCATAGATGAAAACGCACAAAGACAATCGTCATCCTCGGTTACCGAGAGACTACTACCATATACAATAAAGCTAGAAAGATGTGTTGGAACCAGCTGATAGAGGCCTTTAGAAACCAAACAGAGGAGTTTCTATTTTACTTGCTACAGAGAAGGAATAGATTTGGCATCAGAGAAGACCTGAATGTGAATTCTGTCTGTATCTTACTGTCTGCATGATCACAGATAAATCATTGAATTTATAGGATCCTCTGATTCCTTCACTCTTAAGATGGGAATATTATTTTCACTTCTTACCTCACAGATTTGGAATGAGAAAATAATTTGAAAATGAAAAACTTCTTTTAAAAGTGCAAGATATTGATTTAATTCAGTTCAATTTAATTCAAATAAAGTAACTTTTTTTATTTCCTATGAAGGGTTTATATTCATTTAAGAATTTAGTCTTGTTGTATAGATTTACATCAAGCGAACTCAAGCATAACTTTCCATAATTAAGAATAATGCATGGTTGTAAGATGCTCATTACTTGCAGAACTTTAAAATCTATTAATTTCCCATTAGTTGCAGCATAATGATTAAACTCTTTAAATGGAGAGAAAAATAAACTGCTGAACCAAAGTTTGGGAGAGAGCCCCAGCATGTGCTATTAATTTAAACTGTTTCTCTCAATGATTTGATTATATTTCATGCTATAATTTATTCAGTGGATTGGAAACTTAGAAAATGTTTCATTTGGTCCTTAAATGAGGGGTAATGAGGGCCATGAAATGTCTGCTGTGATGAAAAAATGAAAATAAGATAAACCATGTAAATACATACACTACTAACTTGAAAACATGGAGCTATATGTATGGAAAGAGAGAGGGGTCTCTGTGTCCACAATGATTGATCATACTCATTAAATAGGACTAATTTACATCATTTATTGGCTCTTATCTACTACCACCAATTACGTGCTAATATGCCCACTTTTTATATGTCTGTGTCTATGTATACTGAGCTCCTAATGAGTGGTAACAATTCCATGTACTCTTTTTATCCTTTAATTCACACACACACATCCACTTCTCAGAATACAGTAATATACATTAAGAGAACCAAATGGGATGAATATTGTTTACTACTGGACCACCATCAATGATTACTTGCTTCTAGTATATACCAACCTTCAAGCCTTCCCAATATCCTGAATTGGCTGTTCCCCAGAATCAAATACACATACTTAAGCTGCCATAGCTCTATTTCAATAGAAAAAGAACACTTTTTCCATCTGCTAAAGCCCCAGCATCTCTTCACTGACTGTTAGTTTCTTGTATGGGGATAAGACTCAAGTCCATCGAGAGCCAGCCAATAGAGCTTCCCTTCACTATTGTATCTGCCAAAAGAGAACGAACACTGCAAACCTTGATTATTGATTCCCTACATGACATTCAGAAGGATGTCTTTTACAGAAATTTTGCCAGCTTCCACTTTCTGCCCAAGGTAATTTACAACCACCATGGAAATTTTGAAATTAGATTGGAGACTTTCTGTCCCAAACCACATGCTTTCCCAAAAAGAGTACACTTTGCACAGTATGAGGTTATTCACAAGCTGACAATCATTCCTAAAAATAATGATTTCATAAGTCAACCTATTAAGTCTCTTCTTCAGATCAAGGCTGCCCATACATATACAATTTTTCTTCTTGAGAAATCAAGGCTGGACCTGTCCTTCGACGTACTTTTGTGGAATAATCATCATTTCCTGGACAAGAGAAACTTACTGTGCTAAGCACAAGACTTTGCCTGTTCAATTTAAAAGCTCTCCAACAAAGGAGTTGTTTCCTCTTGGGCAGCGTTAAAATAAACCTCCCATTACTAAGCTCTGTTAAACTGCCTCTTGAGCATTTTGCCGAACCTTTAAGCAGCATTACAGGCTTATCTTATGAAATTGTGTTTTCTTCTGGAAAAACTCACACCACCTTCTTCCCCTCCCCCATCTCATATAAATTTAACCAAAGATTCTCCGCTTCATACGTTAATTTCTTGGATACCTTTCACCAAGATGCTTGCAGAGAAACACTGGGCAGTAAGGAATGTGATGATAAATGTTACTTCTTTTTTAATCGTTGAGGGAGAATCTTCTGTAGAACTCTTTGAAGAGGACTTCTAATCTTGCCTTTTTGTGCCCTTCAAATACAAAGGAATGCAAAATAACACAGAGGAATCGTGTATAGCTTAACTTAGGTGTCTAGGAAATTTTTGCTTTATTTTATAGAAAATTAGTAAAAAAATTTTAATCGAATTCTTTAGTACTTTTCTTAACTATCTGAAGCACATGTTATCAATTGAGCATTTGATGAATAGTTTGCAATGCACAATTTGAAGGCATGAAATAGATTATCTTACATATATGAAACATACCACATATGTATGTATAGTGACATGTTGTGACATCGATATGTTTGTTTATGTATATGTATATGTGTATACACAGAGAGACAGATATATTTTTATCTAGAAGCCAAGAAATACTGTGGTATACTGGACAATTAAGGAAGCCAGTCTCTGAGTTTGAAAGAATTGGGTTCATATGCCACACTGACACTTCCTAATAATATGATATGGGTTAAATCTCTTAGCCTTTCAGAGGCCCCACAAATTCCCCAAGCTTATAGATTTCAATATAAATTTCAAAATGCATGTGAGAGAAACTATACAGAATTCCTTTGGAGCCATAACTCCAAATGAGTATTATATCTTATATTATCATATATTATTTTTAGAAATAATTATATATATAATATATATCTTATAGTAACAAGACTATAAGTATGTTTATAAATACATACAAAGACACATACATACACACGTCTATATACATGCATACGAATACACATATTCACTTTAGTTTTACAACTTGCACTTATCTGTATATATTGATCTTTAAAAAAAAATCCTTACCTTCTGTTTTAGAAATCCATAGTAAGTATTGGCTCCAGGACAGAAAAGTACTAAGGGCCAGGCAATTGAGGTTATGTGACTTGTCCAGGGCCACACAGCTAGAAAGTATCTGAGGCCTCATTTGAACCCAGGATCTCCCATCTCTAGTCATGGTTCTTTATCCACTAAGCCACCCAGTTGCCAGTCTATATGGGTCTTAGTAAGTTTATATATCTTGTAACATTTGCAAGTCATAGAAATATAAAATTCTGCCAGTGGAGAAGTGTTGAAGATCTCCCTCCTCTGAGCTGCTGAAGGCAGTAATTGGAATCATTAAAAGCTATGTTTATTCTAATCATAGCTCTGAGTTAGTACATGTGACACCTCGTACAAATCATAACATCTTTCTCATCTCAGTTTACTCATCTGGAAACTGTTAAGGGTTGGATCTACCCATGTAAAAGATGTAACCTCACCTCTAGAACACTGTATTGTTGAGATAAGGGGTATTTCTTCTTTAATCTGTTCATGCCTAGTTTAATGCCTTGTACACAATAGACATTTCTTTATTGTTGATGGAATTAAATTTTTAAAATAATATTAATTTAAATTTTTACCTACACTGATCATCCCCAGAAGACTTTCCTATGAGCTCCTTATGAATGGATACTATTTCAGTGGAAAAGAGGCACATTTATCCCAGGAGTCCCTGTATGCCTCCTTCCCACAACAGAGCAGCCTTTCCTGCACCCCAAGATACCCTAGTATCTCCTTACTACAAATATACTAGAAACTGAAGAAAAAAACACAACAAATACTGCTTTCTCCCCTGTTTTAGTAGATGATTGAAACCTATTGAACCTATTGCAATGTGTAATGGGGAAGCATCCTAGAGGGATGTAAGATGTTATAACCCACATAGGAACTCCTCAGGGCCAATTAAGCTCTAAACCCTTTGATTATGAGAAGTTTATTTTAACAAAAGGAATAAGGAGAACTGGTAGGTATGACCCTCACACTCTTAAAACTACCTCCACTTGACTCCTAGGTCTCCTGCTTAAGAAGAGCCTTCTGTTCTTCTTTGGGTCCTACCTACACCTCCTTATGCTGTCTAAAACCCTTTCCCAAGCTATCTGACTGACCCTAATCTTTCCACCAGTAATTAATAAAGAAAGAGAGGGAACAACCTCTGGGTTTGGCTGCTGTACTAAATAATCAAAGTTATAGATGAAAAGCATGGGATTTCCTTAGCCAATAGGAATTCTGGTAGATGGACCACTGCCAGATGAAGACTGGACTCAGGGAAATTAGTTTCCTCCAAGTAAACCCTCTACCTGGATGCCAAAGATTTCTCCACAAAATCCTGACTTTCCATGGAGAATCTCTTAGAGCAAAACTACTTCTTCAGCTTGAAATTGTAGGCAGAGAGACAAAACCTACCCTCAGCTCAGATCAAAATCAAGAAGGAAATGAAGTTCAGTTATTTTCAGTTTTAGATTCCTACAATTCCTTCCTACCCAGAATCCTTTCCCAGGGCTTATCTCAAAATTCTGTTCTTTCAACTAAAACTAGAAAACCAGACCATTCCTAACTTATTCCTACAAATGGACTACTTGAACAATTTGAGGAAATGAGGGAAAATTTTTTGCTTGCAAAATATTTTAAAAAATAGTTAGCCTTCTCTAGTACCACAAATTAGGAAGATAATATAAATTATGGTAGCCACTGGAAAAACATGGCATTGACCTAGAGAAATTTTATAGCTGGTACTTACATGTTAAGAGAATTCCTCATCAATTGTTGTTGACTCTTTGAAAATCATCTCATACTCTAATTATTCTCTCATGATCAGTTCAGATGTCTCCTTTTCTCACCCACTGGCTTCCTCTGCTCTGCTACACCACTGGATATTAGTTAATTGTTACAACTTGAC
Source organism: Monodelphis domestica (assembly GCF_027887165.1). Lineage (NCBI taxonomy): Eukaryota > Metazoa > Chordata > Mammalia > Didelphimorphia > Didelphidae > Monodelphis > Monodelphis domestica. The sequence continues at coordinate 48,642,558 of NC_077230.1, forward strand.
CATGTTAGCTGAATGGTCAAGGAAGTTTGATAGAGAGGATCTGTGACTTTCGATCCAAATTTCACGGCACATTAATTAGATCAAGACTTTCCCCTATAAATCTAATCTATAATCAGAAACCAAAGCAGATTCTTCACTTGTGTCTTTAATAAAATCACATTTTGGGTTAGAAGGCTTTATGGGTTAGAACTCTTTAAAAAACAAACTGGTAATGCTTGACTTGTAAAAATTTTATGTCTAATTAGTTTATTATTTCTCCTAGGAGCACATTTTAGGAGCACAAATAGAAATGGAGCCTATTAACTTAAGCCACTAGTATATAAAGTCATTGTGGAAATATGTTTCTGAAATGTATGTATAATGAATTATGAAGTCTTACTAATTATGCCATCATAACAGTTTTCCAATTTATCTTTACTCACAGTCATTACCCTAATTTAATCCCATATGAACTTTCACTTGGACTGTTGTAACATCCTTTTAATTTGTCTTCCTGATTCCAATTTCTCTCCCCTCAAACTCCTCTTGTTCAAATCCCTCTTGCTGTTGTTGATGTTGTTGCGTTGGGTCCAACTCTTTGTGATTCTATGGACAGCACACCAGTACTATCCATGGGATTTTCTTGGCAAAGATGCTGGATTAAGGAAATAACAGAATTTAATTGACTTGCCCAGGATCACACAGCAATTAAGTGTCTCAGGTCATATTTGAACTCAGGTCTTTTTGATTCCAGGCTCAGTACTCTATCCACTGAACTGCCTAGCTGCCTCCAGTTCTTCTTCTACAGACCACTAAATGGATATTGCTGAAGCATACAGTTGACTATGTTATTTCTCTTATTCAAGAAATTTTGGTGGCTCCCAACTTCCTCTATGGTAAATCATAAACTACTTTTTAGCCATTTAAAGAGTTTTATGATATAAATTTGGTATACCTTTTCTGATAATTTCATTTTATTCCTCTTCATACACTTTACACTATAGCCAAATTGGCCAGTGGTGAGTAATTGAATCATGGAAATATATTTAAAAACAAAGTATAAGTAGTTTAGTTCATAAAGAAGTTGAAATTGGGTAGGTGTATAAAAAGAGGGAAGGGAAGAAGAAATAAAATGGAATATGTAATATAGCAAAAGGCAAACAGTGAAGATATTCTAATCTCTTAGAATGAACAAGAGAATGTGTGTGGAGCTGAAGGGAGATACTGAAAAGGGGAAACGGAAAGAGAGAAACCTTGTTTCAGTGGTGGAAAAGTTATCAACAAAATATGGTCCCAGTGTTCTATGAGTGAAAAAAGATATGTAAAGGATGATTGAGAGACCTTACAATATTTAATATATGCAGAGATTTTGAACTTTGAGAGATCTTTCATCTTTAGTCAGGAAAAGGGGAATCAGAAGGCAACTGCTAAATAGAAAGAGTTGGAAAAAATGAATTTAGGCAAGAGATATTGAAGTAAATGGGGGGAAAAAATAACTGATAAGATGTTGGGAGCTCAATAATGAAATGCACAATTAGGGAAACAAAATATTGCCATAAAGCAACATCCTATCTATCACATGTAGGAATTAATATTTTTTCTAAGAGTGATGATGAACAAAAAAGAGAAGAGAGGTTCAGTGGAAAACTTTACAAAGCAATAACTGAAATTCTCCAGAGAAGAAAAACCAAAATGCATGCCTCAGTAATCTAATTCTATGAGTATGAAGATAATAAAGAACAAAAGGATTTATTACAATCATGGATCAAGGAATAAAAGTCAAGAAAATACATAAAGAAAAGGTAAAAATGAAGAGAATACAGGAAATAAATATATTCTAGAAAAATATACAGAAAATATTTTTTTTAAAATTTAACATATAAAATAAATTGAAGGTGAGAAGAGAAAAGAGTATTTTACTTGACTCAGAGGGAAAAAAAAGAAAGGAATAATTAAACAACAACAACAAAACATGCAAGTAAAAGGCTAATAAGCAAAACTCCCAAATTAGTGCAATGTTTAATAAATGAGAGCAGTGGAAGAAGCCTGAATGTGATAGGAAGAGAACTAGTGGGAATAGGAATGTCCTAAAAGAAAATTAAACTAAAATAATCAAAGACACGTAGTACTATGTCCCACCAAAAGAACAAAAAAAAAAGAGGAAAACATAAACCTAACTTTAGTTTATGTGTAATGGATTAAATAAATCAAAATGAAAAAGTGTGCCAGAATGGATAAGAAAACAAAACTCCACAATCTGTTGTTTATTTTTAAAATGCTGAAAAAATAATAAAGATACATATAGAATTTAAAAAAAAGTAAAGAGACTGGAAAACAATTGCTATTTATTAAGTGGGTTAAAAAAAAAAGTAGGTGAAAACATTCTATTAGACAAAACAAAACAAAATCCAAAACATACAAGTGAAAAACTAGGAAAGTATATTATGTTGGAAGACACTACAGATGAGTAACGAATATCAAATAACACATGCTCAGAATATGTTTTTACCATCCAAATTAATAGAGATCAATAAAGAATGAATAAAGTATTTATAGATAGTACAGAAATTACAAGAAATTTTTCTGTCCATCTTGGGTAACTTTAACAGGAAGATAAAATGAGAAATTTGAAAAAATCAAGCTAAAAGACATATGAAATCTTCTAATTGGGACCTCAAACAATATAGCTATCTAATAGTATGATATGTACCTTTCACAAAAATTGACCATGGAATTTGAATGAGAAATATTTAATAGAAATAGTAAATATGTCTATCCTTGATAGACCATAACACAATAAAAATAGTAATTGAAATAAACAAAACTAAAAGCTGATACATGGAAAGGAATAATAAAATTTCTAAAAAAATATCAAATATGATCTAAAAAAGTTGGCAGAAAATCAAACTAATGAAATCCAATTGAGCAAGGTGAAAAGGCAGCAAAATCAGAAAAAATAAAGAGAACAATTAGAACATATTATTCATAGCTATATGCTCACAAAATTGAGAATTCCCAAAAAGTGGAATGCTTTCAAAAATGTAAATACCCAAATTTTCAGGTCAGATAGTAGTCTTAAATGACCCAATATGAGAAGCGGAAATATAACTAAAAGGGATCCACAAAAACAAACAAACAAACAAACAAAAAAAACTGCCAAACTTCTTGTCCTTATGGATTCACAGGGGAATTCTATCCACTCATATTGAGAAATTGAGAAAGAAAGCATCCTACCAGAATTCTTTTATGAGAAGAATATCTAAAATGTTGACTTGAATTCAAGAAGACTTGGGTTCAAATATAGCCTTAAATACTTATTATCTGTGTGACAATGGTGAAGTGACTTAACCTCTATTTGCCAGTTTCCTAATCTATAAAAAGTGAAGATAATAATAACTTTCTTACTAAGGTTGTTGTGATGATCAAATGAAATAATGATTTTATAGTGCCTGGCCCAAAATAAGGACAAGAAATATTAATGATGGTGGCAAGGATGATGATGTCCTGATATGTAAAATAGAGTAAAGTAAAACAAATAAACTATCAGTTAATATCACTAATGAATATTAACTCAAAATATTTAAACAAACCTTACACAACTTATTCATGAAATCTTTCCAAGTGATATTTTTAACAGGGGCACAAGGCTGATTCAATGTTAGGGAAAATTAGCATAATAAATCACAGAAGACCAAAACATTCCAAGCCATGTTTATCTGAACACCTACAGGAAAACATGGCTCTGTGATGCTAAAATCCCCACAATGTATAGGCATAGTGGGAATTTATCAATATCATAACAATAGTTTATTTAAATTCAAAAACAAACATCATATGCCTTGGGAATACTCTAGAACCTTTCCCAATAAATATGGCCACATAACTCATTATTATTTAATATAGTTCTGAAAATGCTATCAAAGGCAAAAGACAAAAGAAAGAAATTTAAATTATAATGAATAGGTAAAGAGGAGATAACCTACCTCCTTCCTACCTTTCCAATTTTCTTCCACCTTACTTCCCATTAGGTACTCTTTGATCTGGTGACACTGGCCTGACTTTTTTCATAAAAATGATGCTCTTTCTCTAGACTAAAGGTATTTTCTCTGGGTATCCCTTGCACCTAGAATATTTTCCTTAGTTATCCTTGCTTATTGACATGATCTTCCTTCATGTCCCAACTAAAATCTCATTTTCTATAAGAATTCTTTCCCAAAAGCTATTAATTCTAATTATTTCTTCATTGTCTGGTATATAGCTTGTTTGTTGTCCTCTTCGTTAGATTGTGAGATCTCTGAAAGCAAGGACTCTCTTTGGTAACTTTGTAGAGAGCAGTTTCAACTGAAGTTTTAATTAGATCATGAGGGTAGAAATAAGATTGCAGAGGATTTCAAAGGAAAAGGAGAAAAAGTGGAGATTGCCAATGTAAACAGTTTTCTTAAAGAGTTTAGTTTTGAAAGAAAGAAGATAATGAGTAGAATTGGTCAGATCAGTAAGGGATTTTTAAAAATGAGGAAATATGTTCATGCTTGGGTCTGGGAAGAAGCCAGTAGATTAGAGAGTGATCAAAGATTTCAGATAGAATAGAGTTGATAGTTGGGGAATTATCAAAAAAATGGGAAGAGGTTGAAAAAAAGAAGATGAGTTTTACCTTGGTAGAGAAAAAGGATCTCTTCATGTAAGACTTAGGTGAAGACAGAGGCTTTATTGTCTGTTTTAGCTAAAATATTATCTGTCCTCTAAACGTATCCTCTGCTCTACTACATTTGGATTTCCTTATCCTTATTTCTATGCCTAATATGTCCTCCTTCCTCTTTTAAATTTCCATAATCTCAACTCATAACTCAAATATCACTTTACAATGAAATTTATTCTGGCAAACAAAGATCAATAATAATATTCCTTCTCAGACTTCCCATAACACCTTGTTTCATGCTTCCTTATTAGATTTAATTATATATTATAGGTATAATGCCCTTTCAATTTTTGCTTTCCTGAGTAAATTCCTTTGTATCTTCCAACATTCCTTCTGTCTCTTCACTTTAATGGAAGTCTATATTTGCTGTGAAAATACCTCATCTCTTTCAAATTTCTGTAGTGGAAGCCACTACTTTTTCTCTGACTCACAGGAAATGAAGAAGCTGTGTGTAAAATATACACCAATGTCTTCAATGAGGTTTACAGATTATTCTTTTTAATGATCTTGTTTCTTTCCATGCAATTGACTTGCAACATCCTTTGTCAACTTCATTTCCTAACCTCAAGGTCATTCAACAAACATTTTTAAAATTACTAAGATTCTTGCTTTCAACCTGATTCCTTATGTCATCCTTTAGCACTTAAATATTACTATAAAGAACTCTGAAAAATGAATCATATGAATCCTCAATTTGTTCAACTTGAATGACCTCCATTTTCACTTTGTGCCATAGTGACATATGGGAATTCTATTCACTGAACATCATATTCTTTTTTGTTTCCAAATTTTTTTCATCCCTATGAAAGCCACTCTTTGGTCTGCTAACTGATGATTATCTCTCAGGCTATCTCCTCCAATCTATCTTGATCTATTTATTCCCAAATATGACCCAATTATTTGTTAGTAGACACATTGACACTTGCTAACTCTTACTCTAGAATTCTCTTCATTCTGGTTCCAGGTTTTATGTATGTTAAAATGGCACTGAAAATATTCTACAACCTGAACTTAGACTACTTTTCAATCTCATGAGACATAACTCCCTTTAATTTATGGTCTAGCCATACTGAATTACTCTTCTCTCTAGAACATGGATCATACCATCATCTGTCCATGATTTTGTTCAAGATATTCCATGTACCTGAAACAACATTATTACCTCTCCCTCTCCCTCTCTCTCTCTCTCTCTCTCTCTCTCTCTCTCTCTCTCTCTCTCTCTCTCTCTCTCTCTCTCTCTCTCTCTCTCTCTCTCCCCTGTAATGAATTCCTATCTGTCCATTAAAGTTCAGGAAGTTTCTTCAGTAAGACTTCTCCACATTGCCTTGTCATTAATGACCTGCTGTTCAGACTTTACAAGGCACATTATTTTGTATTTTATTTGTATATTTGTACTTGAGTGCTTTTCATTTTTGTGTTCACAATAATTTTGTACTATATCTTATCTACAACTTGTATCTCATCCACAGAATAAGTTATACATATGATCATGTTTCAATGTTTGCTGAATTACAATTTGTTTGATTATCTAAAAACCTTAAAGAAACCAAGAAGACAAGAAAGACCTAGAGACAAAAAGGAAAGGGATAGGAATAGAGATAGGAACTCTGGACCCATTGCAATAAGGAACTCACAAAAGAAGAAATACTCTTTAGCAATTCAGAGTTCCATGTTCTTTATAACTTATAATTTGAGAGATTTGTTTTTTAAACCAAGGAATGAGACCTATCCAGGGTCATACAGTTAATAGACGTCAGAGTTAGAACATGAACCTAGGCCACAACATCTAGGCACAACATCTGATTTCTAAGGAGAAATAAGAATGGTTCATCTAGTCTATTCAAAGCTTATATGTATTTTAGCCCAATCAACTTATAACTTAAACTCAAAACATTCGGTGAAAATCAATTGACAGTATAAAAATGTGAATCAAAATTTAGAGGTAAACATCTATCATTTCAGTCATAAAATGAAAGAAGAGATGGGAGCAGTAAATTAGGGCACTAAATATTTAACAGTCTATGTTAATGTGACTCTAATAGAAATGGTGAAAGAATAAAGCAAAAAAAAATAGAGAATAATGAAAGAAGGAAAACAGAGAGAAAGATAAGGAAAGGAAAGGAAAGGAAAGGAAAGGAAAGGAAAGGAAAGGAAAGGAAAGGAAAGGAAAGGAAAGGAAAGGAAAGGAAAGGAAAGGAAAGGAAGGAAAGGAAAAGAAAGGCACAAGGATAGAGACAGAGCAAAAGAGAGAAAGAGAAAAAGAAAAGAAAGAAAGAAAGAGAGAGAAAGAAAGAAAAACAAAGAAACAAAGAAACAAAGAAAGAGAGAAAGAAAAAGAAAGAAAGAAAGAAAGAGAGAGAGAAAGAAAGAGAAAGGAAGGAAGGAAGGAAGAAAAAAAGGAAGAAGAAAGAAAGAAAGAAAGAAAGAAAGAAAGAAAGAAAGAAAGAAAGAAAGAAAGAAAGAAAGAAAGAAAGAAAGAAAGAAAGAAAGAAAGAAAGAAAGAAAGAAAGAAAGGAAGAAAGGAAGAAAGAAAGAAAGAAAGAAAGGAAGGAAGGAAGAAAGGAAGAAAGAAAGAAAGAAAGAAAGAAAGAAAGAAAGAAAGAAAGAAAGAAAGAAAGAAAGAAAGAAAGGAAGAAAGAAAGAAAGAAAGAAAGGAAGGAAGGAAGAAAGGAAGAAAGAAAGAAAGAAAGAAAGAAAGAAAGAAAGAAAGAAAGAAAGAAAGAAAGAAAGAAAGGAAGGAAGGAAGGAAGGAAGGAAGGAAGGAAGGAAGGAAGGAAGGAAGGAAGGAAGGAAGGAAGGAAGGAAGGAAGGAAGGAAGGAAGGAAGGAAGGAAGGAAGGAAGGAAGGAAGGAAGGAAAGGAAAGGAAAGGAGGGAGGAAAAGAGAAAGAAAGAAATTAAGAAAGAAGGAAAGAATGGAGAACAAAAAAGAAAGAGAAAGAAAAACAATCAGACAAACAAAAGGCGTGTTAAGTCTCTAGTACAAAATAAATTAGTTGAAAACTCACTAAATTTATGTTGATTTGCTATTCTGCAGACAAACAAAAGGTTGTGTCTGAACATAAAATTGAAAAGTTATTTTAATTATCCTAATTCAAACTTAAAATTCAAACTATTTTTGTGGCCCCACATTGACAACCAAGAGTTTAATTTTGTAGAATTAAACAATGTTGCAGTATTCTCAGCTTCAGTAGAAAGATATAGTCAGGAATGCAAGAATGGTTTGCTTATACAACTACTGCTAAGGTAGAAGAAAAATATGGTCCAATTCCCATTTTTAAAATAAATGATTTTCCAATACAATGTTATGGGGAAAATATGTACTGTCTCATTTCCTCTTCAAATGCTTCATAAATTTTGAGTTGGTTTTATTATAGTTATAACAGCAGGTAACATCCTTATTCAGCAAAAATTAAAAAAAAAATAAAATGCTTAACATTACGAGGCGGGTTATTGGAAAAAAAAAACAACAACTAGGAAAACACATTTCATTGCCACTGGGATTTGGTTTCTATAAAAGGAGATAACAAGGATGGTCAGTTTTAATATTTAGCTAAATACATTACATTTCTTTTAAAATATTTAGCTATTCAAAGAAAATGAAGTTATATAAAGTAATTTTTCAGATTATATTTTGCCTAATGTGAATTGCCAAAAATGTTAATTACTTTTATTTCCTTTTCATACTTAAAATTACTCCATTGATTTGTTTTTCTGTAAGCAAGAAAATTACATTTGGAAAGCACTAAAAAGAACTCCAACTTTATATGTAATATATGTATATGTATTTATATATATATATATACACATATATATATTTATGTATTATGTTTTGGTAATCAAAGAAACTATCAAACTGGAATGTTTCTCAAAATAATGAAATCCGTTTATCCCTAAGCTCAACTTATAAGGAATCATATAACTTTTCTCTAAACTGAGCACATCAAAAGGATTAAACACTTCCTTTGCTAGTTGTCACTAAATCTACATATATTACAACTTCCATTTCAAGAGCAGTGTCCTCTGTTTTAACTGGAAGTACCTAAAAAAAAAAATATATATATATATATATATATATATATAATATTAAAATAACAAAGCTATGTCTTATTTGGTGTGATGGAATCTCTATCTAGGGGTTTCCTGAGACAAATACAGGGTTTCTTTCTCCACAACTTCATATAGGATAGTGTAAAAAGGAAGGAGCCTTTCCTTCTTTTTTTGTCTCACTTGGAAAGATGTCATCACCAGTGAAACAGTTGAGTGGACCAAGTGGTGCTGGGAAATATGTAGACTGATATGTAGAGATGTGATCTGTTGATGGAAAAAAGATGGCAAGATCTCTCCCTCCCTAGAGTTAACTGAAACAAGAGCTTGAGGCAACCTCTAGAGAGACAGAAAGGAGACATTCTGTCTCCCTTCACATGGGGTATTTCAACGGACTATACTTGAGCACTAATGTGGGCACAGCTTAAAGGAAAGATGTCTATTTCCCTGTCAGCTGTTTCAGAGCAAGGTTTGTAGTCAACCATCCTCTATGGAGATTGTAACAGACCTAGTTTAGTCTTGCCATACAGGACATGACTCAGCTTTGAATCCTATCCTCAATTGCCCAACATCCCTTGTGTTATGAAGATAAGGCAAAACCCAAATCTGACTTAACTAAGGATTTACTTTTGAAAGGAAAAGATTAAGTATTGAAGGAAAATGGGTGTGGGATGCCCTGTCAAGGTAAAACCCCCAGCAGCTAGATCAAGAGGTCCCAAAGGACTCAGCCCCATTTTCCAGCTGTTTGTATATCTCTATGTTAATATATCTTATCTCTAAATCTGAATCAGATCAAGGAAGGCAAGGAGAGACCCAGAAAGAAGTAAGAAGGCTGGCTCAGTTTAGAGAGAGTCCAAGCAAAGAACTTTTTCTGAGTAGATGGTTCTTGCTGGCAGATGGAGGAAAGCGGTAGCAGGTTTTCCTGATGAAAACAGCTTCAAGGATAGGCAGGAAAGCCTGGGTCTTCTCTCTTGTGGCTTCCGGATGTCCCTCTGCCACTCAGATAAAGACCTAGTTAGCTTTCAGTCCTGGGCTTGAAGACCTAGGGCTCTCCAGAATCCTTCTCAGCTAACAGTTCTCTTCCCATAATCCCTTGCTCTCCCAAACTGTCACCTCAGTGCCTGTCCATCAAAAAACAGAGTTTGGCCAAGATCTTTAGCCATCCTTACAATAGGCTGTCCTTCGCTAAGAAGCAAGGGATTTTTCTCCAAAACTTAATTGACACAGGTAGCTAAGTGTAAAGGTTAAAATTATGGTTGAGACTGAATGTAATAATTATATTTGGTCACCAAGAATTTTATTTATAAAATCTTAATGAAACACCCAAACTCAGCTGGAAATTTTATGTCGATTTAATTGATAGCAGGGACATTAGGAGATAAGGTTTTGGAGTATGAAGGAAGAAGGAGTCAGGCTTGAACTCCAAAAAGGAAAGGGCTAAGCCAAGATGCCCAAACTTGAAATCAGCTCCAGGGCAAAACTCACCAAACACAGACAATAGCTGCCACCACACCAAGATGTCGGAATGCTTAGCATGCTGCCAGCCAGAGTCGTCTCTCCGGGAAAGAGGAGGAGAGAGGAAGTGACATGTCTTATATAGACAGTTTTACATCACTTTCCTGCATCTCATCTGTATCAATGATGGCTTAGCTTAACTGAAGACAGCCCAGGGGTCTGTCCTTTTTTCTGCACATGGCTGTTGCCCTTTTTTTCAGATACTTAATCTTTGAGTTTGGTGCAAACCTTCCTAATCTTGTTAAACTAAGGAGGCTGGGGAAAATGTGGACTTCCCAAGACCTGATTCTGTTATTCCAAGTATCTCTATTGTTATCGATCAGGAAATAGCTAAATCAAATCTTCTAAAGAATGGTTTGATTAGGGTGGAATAGTTTTAAAATTCACATAAGGCACAAACCTTGATCCTTAATTTAACTTCTTGGTGGTCATTAGCCTTACATATAGGATTTCAGAGTTATTTAGTGGTATTAAAAAGCTTAGTCAGACATATTTTTGGTCTTTCATATGGCACAGATGTCCCATAGTGCCAACCTTTAAAAGGGAAGGATCAATGCATACATAGAGTAGTTCTTTTTGTTAACTATTGTTACAGCAATAAAATGATTTTGTTAGTGTCTAATACCTATCTAATAGGAAATCAGCTTGAATAAAGCCAAAAGACCATGTTATCCAGTCTCATTCAGTTATATCCTCCTCTTTGTCCATAGCAGGACAACACTTTCCACAGGATTTTCTTGGCATAGATACTAAAGTAGTTTGCTATTTCATTCTGGGGTAGATTAAGAAAAACAGAGGCTAAATGATTTGCTCAGGGTTTCACAGATAGTGTCTATGGCTATATTTGATTCCAGGCTTAATGGAGCCACCTTACTACCTCCAAGGAAAACATAATTATTTTATGCATACAGAATATGTCTTCTGCAAATACTTCCCCAAAATGCTGAATAAAAACCAGCTTAATAATTATTTTATTTCTATTTTATTTCTAATAATTTATATTTCTAATAATTATAATAATAAACAATAAATAATTTATAATAATAAGCTTGGCAAAGCCAAGAGGTCTGAGAATGTACGTAGAACCACCTGATCTCTATTAAATTATTCACTAAAATGCTTTGATATAGCACTTTAAAATGAATTCTGGAGCATCAGGAACCACAAAAGCATGTGATGAAACAGTTTGTCAACCCAAAGCAACTTAGAAGGTTGGCAAGAAAGTTCTAATATGTTGGTATAGAAATGGAGTGCAGACTAATGAGGCAAGGCAGGACCAGCCTCCATAAACCAGCATAGACCTGCTGGCTTGAATCAGCAGTAAAGTTGAATCAGTAGTAAAGGATTCTGGATCTCTCAGCCACAGAAGATAAGGGAAGGAGAGTCAGACAAGAGCTCAGAATGAGATCATAAGGGTCCCTTTAGTGCAGCGGTTCTCAACCTGTGGGTCGCGACCCTGGCGGGGGTCAAACGACCAAAACACAGGGGTCACCTAAAGCCATTGGAAAATACATATTTACGATGGCTTTAGCCGCTGAGAAATCGTGCTACTTTACAGCAAGATCTCGGAAAGAATGGGGACCTTGCTGCCTGCACATTGTACTAATATTAGTTCCTTATCAGCAATCCTCCCCCTATGAGGGGCAATGAATTTACCCTGTTGCATGGAGACGGGACTCAAACAGAGACCCAGAGAGAGCACCCGGGTGCTGGCTCCAGAGGGGTTAAGAATGAGTCCTGGAGCGGATAACTCCTGAAGCGGAGCCGAGTAACCCCAGAAACATGAAGAGCTGGAGGGAGATGATAGGAAGAAGAAGGCAGCGTCTGCGGACCCCTTCCCCAGGCAGGACTTACCTCCCGTCCCAGTGCTTAGGCTGCCTCCTGCTGGATTAATATTTCTCAACATATAATTAATATTGTTTTTGTGATTAATCACTATGTTTAAATTATGTTTGATTTGTAGCAATGAGAATACATAATACATATTAGGTATTTGCATTCCCAATCATAACTGTAGCAAAATTATAGTTTTGAAGTAGCCACTAAAATAATTTTTTGGTTTGGGATCACCGCAACATGAAGAACTGTATTGTGGGTTCTCGGCATTAGAAAGGTTGAGAACCACTGCTTTAGTGGCTCTGAGTGTAAGACACTATTGTAGAGCTCATACCAGATCCCAAGACATAGTCCCAGAGCAGTGATTAGTACTATAACACACCAGCACTTGTGGTTAAATTTGAGCAAGGAACCCTGGTCATAACTCCAAGATGGAAAAAAAAATTCTTAGGTTCCTCACAGACCAGGACAGAATTAAACATATCCAGCTCAGATCATATCACTATGGAAAAACTGAAAACATATAGATCCCTAATCATAGTTCCAAAGATAGCTAGCTACACAAAAAAACTGAAGTTTGGAAAAGTGTACCATTCATCAAGGGAACATATTCCAACTATAACAGTTTTTTAAGTAAAAAAAGATTAAAAAAAGACTGGAAAATCAGCAAACATAAAAAAAAAAGAAAGTCAAAATAGATGTTTTGGTTACAGGGAATATCAAAACACAAAATCAGAAGACAAAAAAGTCAGTACTGCTGCATCCAAAGCCTCCAAGAAATAAGTGTGGATTAGTCTCAAGCCCTAAAATAATTAATAAAATGGCTCAAAAAGGATTTTTAAAATAAAATAAGAGAAATTGAAGAAAAATTTACAAAGGAAATGAGAATGATATAGGAAAATCATGAAAAAGGTTAACCAGTTGGTAAAAGGGGCACAAACAATATTGAAGAAAATGATAACTTAAAAAATGTTATAAACAATTAAAAATGGAGACTTTATTCTAAATTTATAAGTATTTATTAATAAAGAAAGGGAGAGAAATAAGTTTCCAGCCTTTCCAACTCAAAGCCCCAAGCCAAGTTACTTCTGCTTCATCAGGTCCTTAATTCTCTATCAGCCCAGCTGAACACATGGTTGGGTCAGACAAATCAAGGCTAGCCAAGGAGCACCCTTGAGTTCAGGAAGAGAGCAGAGCCCAAGAGACCTTAAAAAGTGTTATGGGGTCCAGATGCCCATGTCAAAAGCAGAGTTGGCTAAATGTAAAAGGAAGCCCAAAATTTGCTCATCTAAAAATCTGAATTGGGCAAATGGAAGCAAATTATTCTATGAGATATCAAGAATAATAATAATTTAAAAAAAGAAAGAAAACTGGAAAAACAATTGGCGTGATGATGAGATTCATGATAAATAATCTTAGAATTATTCAACTACCTGAAAGCCATGTAAAAAAAAAGAACTGAGACATCCATCATCTATCTGAAAATTATCAAGGAAAACTGTCCTGGTATTCTAGAATCAGAGTAAAATAGAATTTGAAAGTCTCCACCAATCACCCCCTGAAAGAGATTGTGAAATGAAAATTCCCAGAAATATTTTAACAAAATTCCAGAATTCCCAGATCTAGGAGAAAATATTGTAAGGAGAAAAGTAAACAAAATTAAAATATTATAGCAACAATCAGGATAAACAGCTTCTACTTTAAAGAATCAGAAGGTCTGCAATATGATATTGCAAAAGGTAAAAGAGCTAAAACTTCAACCGAGTCATCTACCCAGCAAAATTGAGCATTCAATGAAATAGAGGACTTTCAAATATTCTTGATGAAAAGACCAGAGATGAATGGGAAATTTAACTCTTAAATACAAGGTTCAAGAGATGCATAAAAAAGATAAACAGCAAAGAGAAAAAAAAAACATTCAATAAGGTTAATTTTTTTTACATGCCTACATGGCAAAATATGAATTGATCAGATATAACTAAGAAATCTGAGCTTCTTAGAGGTAACTGGTTTGCATTTTCTGGTGAAAAACATTTGGTTTTGAATTGCCTTAATTAGCTTTATTGTTTCTATAAGCAAATCTTTATAACACACCTTTTTCAACATAATTAAATACTCACCACTGGATGGCGCTTTGATTTTCTTTTACAATCAAAGATATTTTTACACTTCATCAGAGGTAAACAATTCTTGATTATACTTGATGAATACTGAGATGAGTACAAATAGTCAGTCTTTTAGTATTTATTTGTGAAATAACAACTGCTTATTCCACAAACATTTCTGTGGCATTTTAAGTTATTTATCTTCCTTTTCCTTTTTGATGTTGAAGTATTAAGGTATTACATTTTCCTATACTACTTGATCCCAGGTTTTAGTAACATAATATTGATTTTTATTAGTTTACTTTCCAAATCCATTGTGATCTATATTGTAGTTGTAAAACTTGATGCTAAGCCTGGAATTACATAGGTGATAATTATTTTAAAAATATTCTTTCCAATTAGTTTTATTTTAGGAGGTTATAAAATTATGACACACATAGACACCCCCCCAAACCCCCCACCCCAGATAGAGTTCTTTTTTAGCCTGCCCAGAGACCAAGATGTTTTGCCTCTCATTTGCTTCTATATGATGTCTGGGTTCAGACCTTTAGTCTTTTCTTTCCTTGGACTGCAATGTGAAAACTACTTTTATTAAATACTATCAATGTGGAATCTAAAACCCCCCAAACTTGTAGCCTAGTAAAATCTGATGAACGCAAGTTTTAGGACTAGCTTGTAAATTAGAGATCCCAAAGCTTGTCCTTGTTCCCAGTTCCCTAGAAAATCCACCCTGAAGGGAATCTCTGGCTAGCAGTTTCAGACTGAATTATGGACCCTAAAGTAAATGACAATCCCAGTTAGGTGGGACTAAGCATATGCAAAGTACCCTTTTCTCTTAGGTAGTCTTCCCCATTGTATCAGAGACTCTTTCCCAAGAAGACCCACACCTGGGCAGGGACTATTCTTTTAGTGTCCATTGTAAATAGCCCTTTCCCTTACACCCTAGCTTCTAGCTATGATTTCTTTCCCAAGCTTGATTGTATCCATCTATTAATTTGAACACTCCTATTTCCTTGTAGCTATGGTGATGTCAATCATCTTTCCCTGCCCCTGGAACCCCCAAATGGTATAAAATACCCCAAATTCTTTTGTTCCTCAGAGTTGTCTGTCTTGCATGGTTGGCTCTCCCAGGGCTCAGTGACCAGAGCAACCCTCTGGGTTGTGTAGCCCAAAGTTCTGTGTGGAGGCCTTGAGGAAAGCACTGAATCCCTTTCCTTAATTAAAGAGTGGTTTTTCTGACTATTTAATTGTTCTGTGTTTTTTTTTCTCAGATAATAATACAAATTACATTTTGTTTTATTATCACTGTAGAAAGATTCTGCAAGTTGTAGTTGAATAGTATGTTTTTTGATGGAGCGATATAACTTAAGTTAGCCATGTACTTGAAGTGATTAAACCCTAATGGATTTAACCGTCTCTCAGAAAGTTTTCACATTTTACAAGTAATATTCTTATACTGGTGACATGTAGCAAATAGAGGATATTTTTCTAGAAACATAGCATTCTCATGCATCGTCAATTTTTTATATTTTCTACACATACAAAAGAGTCACTGACAAAGCATTAAAGGCAAAAACCAAAAAGCCAAACCAAAACAAAATATAATGTTATTTTTTGTATCTCTGTGATTTGTAGGCACAATTATTTTTACCTCTATCTAGAATATTATTTTCTTTTGTTTCCAAGATTGACCCTCATCCAAACCTGAATAATGGTCCTGTAAGCATCCATTAAGCACCCCAAGTAGGAGTGAAAGCAAATCAGTTATCCTTACTTTCCTTTATTCCTCAAAAGGTATATAAGATCACAAGTTCTTCAGTTTATTAGAAAATCTCCTTCAAAGTGCACTTTCCTGGAGACAGTGTTCCCAAGGTCCAGAGCTTCTCTCTATGTGGTATTTTGAAGATTACTCTGTATGGTGGCCATTATACCATTGTCTCACTTGTCCTGATTAAAGACTTGTTCTTTCTAACTACTTTGGTAGTTCTGTCTTTTTTTCAAGATTGACAATATGGAATAAATACAAAATTAGCTTAGGAGGAAAAATACTAATAGTGA
The DNA here is from genome assembly GCF_027887165.1 of Monodelphis domestica. NCBI lineage: Eukaryota > Metazoa > Chordata > Mammalia > Didelphimorphia > Didelphidae > Monodelphis > Monodelphis domestica. Next base: position 48,658,792 of record NC_077230.1, read on the forward strand.
ACTACATCAAGAATTTAAACAAAATGAAATAAATGAAATCTTCATATCAAATGTGGTGTTTTAGGTAAGTCCAGAAAGAAACAAAAGTTTCTCTAAGGAAACTTTAAGATAACATGAATTTCATGTCTGGAGGAGACAAAGTTCAAAGGCAAATTTGGACTGAAAATTAAGGAATTGGCTAACAGAAGAAGAAATAGAATTCTTAAATAATCCCATATCAGAAAATGAAATCCAACAAGCCATCAAAGAACTCCCTAAGAAAAAATCTCCAGGGCCCGAAGTATTCACAAGTGAATTCTATCAAACATTCAGAGAACAGTTAATCCCTATACTGTACAAACTATTTGACATAATAAGCAAAGAGGGAATTCTACCAAACTCCTTTTATGACACAAACATGGTACTGATTCCAAAACCAGGCAGATCAAAAACAGAGAAAGAAAATTATAGACCAATCTCCCTAATGAATATAGATTCAAAAATCTTAAATAGGATACTAGCAAAAAGACTCCAGCAAGTGATCAGAAAGGTCATTCACCATGATCAAGTAGTATTTATACCAGGGATGCAGGGCTGGTTCAATATTAGGAAAACCATCCACATAATCGACCATATCAACAAGCAAACCAACAAAAATCACCTGATTATTTCAATAGACGCAAAAAAAGCCTTTGATAAAATACAACATCCATTCCTATTGAAAACACTAGAAAGCATAGGAATAGGAGGGTGGTTCCTAAAAATAACAAACAGTATATATCTAAAATCATCAGCCAATATCATCTGCAATGGGGATAAACTAAATGCATTCCCAATAAGATCAGGAGTGAAACAAGGATGCCCATTATCACCTCTACTATTTGACATTGTACTAGAAACACTAGCAGTAGCAATTAGAGAAGAAAAAGAATTTGAAGGCATCAAAATAGGCAAGGAGGAGACTAAGCTATCATTCTTTGCAGATGACATGATGGTCTACTTAAAGAATCCTAGAGATTCAACCAAATAGCTAATTGAAATAATAAATAACTTTAGCAAAGTTGCAGGATACAAAATAAACCCACATAGGTCATCAGCATTTCTATATATCTCCAACATAGTTCAGCAGCAAAAACTAGAAAGAGAACTCCCATTCAAAATCACCCTAAACAAAATAAGATACCTAGGAATCTATTTCCCGAGACAAACACAGGAACTATATGAACACAACTACAAAACACTCTCCACACAACTAAAACTAGACTTGAGCAATTGGAAAAACTTTAACTGCTCATGGGTAGGATGAGCCAATATAGTAAAAATGACCATCCTACCTAAACTTATCTATCTATTTAGTGCCATACCCATAGAACTTCCAAAAAATTTCTTTACTGATTTAGAAAAAAACCATAACAAAGTTCATTTGGAATAACAAAGGACCAAGGATATCCAGGGAAATAATGAAAAAAAAATACAAAGGAATGGGGCCTTGCAGTCCCAGATTTCAAACTATATTACAAAACAGCAGTCATCAAAACAATTTGGTACTGGCTAAGAGACAGAAAGGAGGATCAGTGGAATAGACTTGGTGCAAGTGACCTCAGCAAGACAATATATGATAAACCCAAATACCCCAGCTTTTGGGTAAAAAATCCACTATTCGATAAAAACTGCTGGGAAAACTGGAAGACAGTGTGGGAGAGATTAGGATTAGATCAACACCTCACACCCTACACCAAGATAAATTCAAAATGGGTGACTGACATGAACATAAAGAAGGAAACCATAATTAATTAGGTAAACACAGAATAGTATACATGTCAGACCTTTGGGAAGGGAAAGACTTTAAAACCAAGCAAGACAGAAAGAGTCACAAAATGTAAAATAAATAATTTCGACTACATCAAATTAAAAAGCTTTTGTACAAACAAAACCAATATAACTAAAATCAGAAGGAAAGCAACAAATTGGGAAGCAATCTTCATAATAACCTCTGACAACGGTTTAATTACTCAAATTTACAAAGAGCTAAATCAATTGTACAAAAAATCAAGCCATTCTCCAATTGATAAATGGGCAAGGCACATGAACAGATAGTTCTCAGCCAAAGAAATCAAAACTATTAATAAGCACATGAAAAAGTGCTCTACATCTCTTATAATCAGAGAGATGCCAATCAAAACAACTCTGAGGTATCACCTCACACCTAGCATATTGGTTAACATGACTGCTATGGAAAGTAATGAATGCTGGAGGGGATGCCGCAAAGTAGGGACATTAATTCATTGCTGGTGGAGTTGTGAACTGATCCAACCATTCTGGAGGGCAATTTGGAACTATGCACAAAGGGTGATAAAAGACTGTCTGCCCTTTGATCCAGCCATAGCACTGCTGGGTTTGTACCCCAAAGAGACATTAAGGAAAAAGACTTGTACAAGAATATTCATAGCTGCGCTCTTTGTGGTGGCCAAAAATTGGAAAATGAGGGGATGCCCATCAATTGGGGAATGGCTGAACAAATTGTGGTATATGTTGGTGATGGAATACTATTGTGCTAAAAGGAATAATAAAGTGGAGGAATTCCACGGAGACTGGAACAACCTCCAGGAAGTGATGCAGAGCGAAAGGAGCAGAACCAGGAAAACATTGTACACAGAGACTGATACACAGTGGTACAATTGAAGGTAATGGACTCCTCCATTAGGGACAATGTAATGTCTCTGAACAATCTGCAGGGATCTAAAAAACACTATCCACAAGCAGAGGATAAACTGTGGGAGTAAAAACACCGAGATGAAAAGCAACTGCTTGACTACAGGGGCTGAGAGGAAATGACTGAGGAGAGACTCTAAATGAACATTCTAGTGCAAATACCAACAACATGGAAATGGATTCGAACCAAGAACACATGTGAAACCCAGTGGAATTGTGAGCCGTATATGGGAGAAGTGGTGGGTAGGGGGTGGGAGGAGGAAAAGATAATGATCATTGTTTCCAATGAATAATGTTTGTAAATAAGCAAATAAAATAATGTTTAAAAAGTAAAAAAAAAAAAGAAAATTAAGGAATTGGGGTGTCCTAAATGAAGTATAGAAGAAAGACCAGTTTTTTAAAAGTACAATAAATTGGGCAGCAAGGTGACTCAGTGTATTGAGACCCAGGTTTAGAAATGGGAGATCCTGAGTTCAAATCTTGCCTCAGATACTTCCTAGCTGTAGGACTCTGAGCAAGTCACTTAACTTCTTTTGCTTAGCCCTTACTGTTCTTATGCCTTATAATCAATACAAAGTACTGATTCTAAAACAGAAGGTAAGGGTTTTTTAAAAATAAGATGTAATATAAAGAATAAAGCTCACCTATCATGTGAAGACTGCTTTGGCTGAACAGACGGAAAAAACCAATAAGAAGGTTCAATGGCTGAGAGGGCAATGCAGCAGAGCACTGTGGAGTGCTTAAGGTGTGTTGGAGCACAAAAGACAACACGGCCATTCAATACAGCTGAGGAAGTCTCCAGGTGTAACGATTTTTCGTGCCACTGGACCCAGGCTTCCAACGCCGAGAGAGTGGGACTGTCTCTGTGCATCGACTTTTCCCCTTAAATCTCCTTCACACACAAGTGTCTTTGTGCACACTCCATACACCAGATGAAAACACACAAAGACAATCGTCATCCTTGGTTACTGAGAGACTACTACTACTACTAAAGTATAATGAGTTGGAAAGATAGATTGGACATAGTCAATAGTGATATTTTGGTTGTAATTATCATTTTGTGAGTTATTATTATTTAGCCATAGATGTTGGTCTTTGTATCTCAGGAAATTGAAGATATTGTAGGAAAAAAAAACAAACAAACTAAGACATTATCCCCAAATTAACATGACATTGATAATTTGATAGCCTAAATTGAACAAAATTGCCAGTAAAATAAGATCAATTAATCAAAATTAAGGTTCATTACTTTATTTGATGTATTATCGATCCTATTTTTAAATCTTATTTAACAAGTGGGATAATAAAGTGGTTAAAAGTATCATAAACAAAAATGACAATAAGCATTAGTAGGAATTAAGGCTTTGGATAGGTGGTTGTAGGGTAGCTTCAAGGGCTTGTAAAGGATAATTTTAGCATTGTGTCCTAAACCATGTTAATTATTGGTCACCATGGGATATCCCAAATTAAAAAAATACCCAAGTCAGCTTGAAATTTATGTTGATTTCATTAATATAGTGGAAAGAAATTAAGGTGAAGGGAAAAGGAAAGGGTATAGCATTTTTCCCACCTGGCTTGTACCAGGAGGAAGATAAAGTTTTGGAGAGTAAAGGAGGAAGGAATCAGCCTGAACTCCAAGAGAGCTCAGCCAAGATTCCTGAACCTGAATTAGCTCAAGGGCACACTCACCACCAAAACCCAGACAAATAGCTGCCACCACACCAAGATTTCGGAATGCTTAGCACACTACCAGCCAGAGCCACCTCTCCAGGAAAAGAGAGTGACGAGAGCAAGCCCTGTGAAAAAAACTAAACGATTCTACCTCACTTTCCTGCGTCTCCTCTGCACCAATGGTAGCCTAAACTTGACTTAGGACAGCCCAGGGATCTGTCAGCTGTTTCTGATTTGTCAATTTCTCTATCAAAGTTAATCCTTAACTTAATCCTGAAGTATGGTTATAGACATTCCTGATTTTGTTAGACAAAGTAGGGTGGAGTAAGGTAAAGGTTCCAAGACATCCCTGATTTTGCTAGAAGAAGCATCTTCATTGTTACAAATCAGGAGATAGATAAATCCAATCTTCACAGGCTTGGCTGTCAACATTTAGACTACATTTTGCAGACTCCCATTTCATCCACACTATCAATTACAATGTCTTATAATAATTACAAAATTGCATTATCACCATCATCTTTAGAAAGAATGAGGCTAGAATATAAAAGTTACTGCTGCCAGGTGAGCTAAAGAAAGACAATTGAAGCAGAGAGAATGTTAAAAAATTAGACTAAGGCAGAATCTAGGTAGAAAAAAGTCTCTCAAGAAATCTGACAGGATCTAAAAATCAGACAACTGCGAAGTTGTCATTCAGAGACCTTTGACCAAACAAGTAGTACAGCTGGTTAGCTACACTGCCCCTTTTCTTGATCTGATAATATAATTAGTCATCTCTGTATTAACATATCTATAATGTGTGTAATGAAATAAAACAGTGGTAGAACCCTGCAGATTTGAACTTTTTTGTTAAACATGCAAAAGAAGTGAATTAAAGTTGAAAGCACTGACCAGGAATTTGACCTAAACCTTCTTGGATCAGCAAATAATGTATTCATATGCAGCCTCGAGTGGGAGTTGAATAAGTTATCATTTCTGACTTCCAGAGCACATCATGTTCTGTAAAATATTTAATTTTAAGTCCTGATGTAGAGCAATAGCAATGACACTAAGATATTTCTTTATCCTTTTCTTTGCCAAGAGGGCAATTTCACACTTTCCTGAATCTCTAAGAGATGTAATACTTGGATGAAGTGTTAATTAACCAAATCACTGGTAAGACTGAGAGAAGGGAAGAAAAAAAGATGTAGTTTCTTCTATGAACATGTCTTAGAAATTTCATTTTGCCATTCATTTTTAGCAAACCAAACTCAATATTTTCTTTGCCCCAAATTTTAGTCAGCTGTGACAACGGTCAGGTCATGGGACTGACAGTTTTGCTTTAAGGTGTCAATCTAAGTAAGAAAATAAATGAGAGAACTGCCAGATTATTTCCCTAAATATTTATGTAAAATTGCCTTGAACTTTTCTTCCTTTAATTTACATTTAAAGTGAACTTTAACTCAAGTCTTTTCTGATGATGGTTTGATTGAAATTTATTGTAAAATAGGTAAGGGAATTCCACATATATAATCATCTAAAATGACCAATCTTTGACTATCGAGTATGTTTAATTTCATACTGAAGGCCATGGTAAATAGCAATATTTCTATTTTGTTTCCATGCCAGACCCATTTGGAGTTTTCTTTGAAAAGATACTGCAGTGGTTTGCTATCTCCTTCTCCAGCTCATTTTACAGAGGAGAAAACTGAGGTAAACAGGATTAAATGAATTGCCCAGGTTATACATCAAGTGAGACTAGATTCTAACTCAAGTCTTCCTGAATCTAAAGCCCGGCATCCACTGTATTAGCAAGCTTCCCCTTGGGTTCCTAGGATAATTTAATGGAATATTTAAAGCTGGAAGTGATTACCTACTCCAATACTCTCATTTCAGAGAAAAGAAATTTGAGGCCCAGTATAGAGCTTCCCTTATTTAGTATCATCTGGGAAATTAGTAGGAGTCAGGATTTAGGATTCAAAATTCTTTGACTCCAGACTAGATACAATATTATACTGATATATATATATATATGTATGCATATATAAAATACTGTGTTTATTATAGGTTTTATAGTTGAAAGAGGTGCTAGAGATTATTTCATATAATCTCCTTATAGGGTCTTAAAAGTCACACACTACTGCCTTTCGTAATATGTATGAGGAAACAGAGTCCCAGAAACAGTAATTTGTCTAAGATTGTACAGAATTGGAATTCAAACCCTGATTATCTCAATCCATCTAACTTTCTAGCTCTAAAATTCCATGCTTTTATTTATTTATTTATTTTTCGGATTTAAATTTTTCTTTATTTAATTAAGTAATTAATTTAGAATATTTTTCCATGGTTACATGATTCATCTTCTGTCCCTCCCCTCCCCCCCCACCTGGGCAATTCCACTGGGGTTTTACTTGTGTCATTGATTAAGACCCATTTCCATATTATTGATAATTGCACATCCCCAATCATATCCCCATCAACCCATGTGATCAAGCACCATGCTTTTTAAAACTTGCTTAAGAAAGTAGATTATTTTGAGATTGAAAGCAACTAGATTGTTTTTCCAAGGAAGCAAAAGGGTGGGAAAAGTAGATGTGCATGATATGCTAGAACTAAGACCTAGAATTAATAAGGTTAAATTATTTTAATATTAATTGTTATTGTAATAAATTATTATTAATAATAAATATTATTAAACTTACATATTCTCGAGGAACTAAGTAAAACAAGTTATTGGTCATAATTCAGAAGACAAATAAATGAAAGCATGAAAGATTTATTATATATATGAAGACTGTAAAGCATATGATTGACTAAAACATATATAAATACTGTATAATTCAGGTTATTTAGGAAATCTATTAATATTTACTTCTCATAATCATAACTGACTTCTTTATTCACCATGAAATACTTACATCACCTATTGCTTAATGATTATCATGATCCTTGGTCCTGATAAGGGAGTTCAATTTCACTCTAAAATTTAATTTATAACTTAGAAGCACTTGTAACTATTCTTTTTTTTTTTTTTTTTAAATTTTAATATTATTTTATTTGGTCGTTTTCATACATTATTCACTGGAAAGAAAGATCGTTTTCTTTTCCTCCCCTCCCCCCCCCCCTTTCCCTCTCCCATAGCCGACGCATGATTCCACTGGTTATCACATGTGTTCTTGACTCGAACCCATTTCCCTGTTGTTGGAGTTTGCATTATAGTGTTCATTTAGAGTCTCTCCTCAGTCTTATCTCCTCCAACCCCGTGGTCGAGCAGTTGCTTTTCAGCGGTGTTTTTACTCCCACAGTTTATCCTCTGCTTGTGGGTAGTATTTTTTTTTTTTAGATCCCTGCAGATTGTTCAGGGAAATTGCATTGATACTTATGGAGAAGTCCATCACCTTCGATTGTACCACAATGTATCAGTCTCTGTGTATAATGTTTTCCTGGTTCTGCTCCTTTCGCTCTGCATCACTTCCTGGAGGTTGTTCCAGTTCACATGGAATTCCTCCACTTTATTATTCCTTTTAGCACAATAATATTCCATCACCAACATATACCACAATTTGTTTAGCCATTCCCCAATTGAGGGGCATCCCCTCATTTTCCAATTTTTGGCCACCACAAAGAGCGCAGCTATGAATATTTTTGTACAAGTCTTTTTGTCCATTATCTCTTTGGGGTACAAGCCCAGCAGTGCTATGGCTGGATCAAAGGGCAGACAGTCTTTTATCGCCCTTTGGGCATAGTTCCAAATTGCCCTCCAGAATGGTTGGATCAATTCACAACTCCACCAGCAATGAATTAATGTCCCCACTTTGCCACATCCCCTCCAGCATTCATTACTTTGCATAGCTGTCATGTTAGCCAATCTGCTAGGTGTGAGATGATACCTCAGAGTTGTTTTGATTTGCATCTCTCTGATTATAAGAGATGTAGAGCACTTTTTCATGTGCTTATTAATAGTTTTGATTTCTTTGGCTGAGAATTGCCTGTTCATGTCCCTTGCCCATTTGTCAATTGGAGAATGGCTTGATTTTTTGTACAATTGATTTAGTTCTTTATAAATTTTAGTAATTAAACCCTTGTCAGAGGTTTTTATGAAGATTGTTTCCCAATTTGTTGCTACCCTTCTGATTTTGGTTACATTGGTTTTGTTTGTACAAAAACTTTTTAATTTGATGTAATCCAGATTATTTATTTTGCATTTTGTAATTCTTTCTAATTCTTGCTTGGTTTTGAAGTATTTCCCTTCCCAAAGGTCTGACATGTATACTATTCTGTGTTCGCCTAATTTTCTTATAGTTTCTTTCTTTATGTTCAAGTCATTCATCCATTTTGAATTTATCTTGGTGTAGGGTGTGAGGTGTTGATCTAAGCCTAATCTTTCCCACACTGTCCTCCAATTTTCCCAACAGTTTTTATGAAATAGTGGATTTTTGTCCCAAAAGCTGGGATCTTTGGGTTTGTCATATACTGTCTTGCTGAGGTTGCTTGCCCCCAGTCTATTCCACTGATCCTCCTTTCTGTCTCTTAGCCAGTACCAAATTGTTTTGATGACCGCTGCTTTATAATATAGTCTGAGATCTGGGACTGCAAGACCCCCTTCCTTTGTATTTTTTTTCATTAATTCCCTGGGTATCCTTGATCTTTTGTTTTTCCAAATGAACTTTGTTATGTTTTTTTCTAAATCAGTAAAAAAAATTTTTGGGAGTTCCATGGGTATGGCACTAAATAGATAGATGAGTTTGGGTAGGATGGTCATTTTTATTATATTGGCTCGTCCTACCCATGAGCAGTTAATGTTCTTCCAATTGTTCAAGTCTAGTTTTAGTTGTGTGGAAAGTGTTTTGTAGTTGTGTTCATATAGATCCTGTGTTTGTCTCGGGAGATAGATTCCTAAGTATTTTATTTTGTCTTGGGTAATTTTGAATGGGATTTCTCTTTCTAGTTCTTGCTGCTGAGCTGTGTTGGAATTATATAGAAATGCTGATGACTTATGTGGGTTTATTTTGTATCCTGCAACTTTGCTAAAGTTGTTGATTATTTCAATTAACTTTTTGGTTGAATCTCTAGGATTCTTTAAGTAGACCATCATGTCATCTGCAAAGAGTGATAATTTGGTCTCCTCCTTGCCTATTTTGATGCCTTCAATTTCTTTTTCTTCTCTAATTGCTACTGCTAGTGTTTCTAATACAATGTCAAATAATAGAGGTGATAATGGGCATCCTTGTTTCACTCCTGATCTTAATGGGAATGGATTTAGTTTATCCCCATTGCAGATGATATTAGCTGATGGTTTTAGATATATACTGTTTATTATTTTTAGGAATGACCCTTCTATTCCTATGCTTTCTAGTGTTTTTAGTAGGAATGGGTGTTGTATTTTATCAAAGGCTTTTTCTGCATCTATTGAGATAATCATGTGATTCTTGTTGGTTTGCTTGTTGATGTGGTCAATTATGTGGATAGTTTTCCTAATGTTGAACCAGCCCTGCATCCCTGGTATGAATCCTACTTGATCATGGTGGATGACCCTTCTAATCACTTGCTGGAGTCTTTTTGCTAGTATCCTATTTAAGATTTTTGCATCTATATTCATTAGGGAGATTGGCCTATAGTTTTCTTTCTCTGTTTTTGGCCTGCCTGGCTTAGGAATTAGTACCATGCTTGTGTCATAAAAGGAGTTTGGTAGGACTCCCTCTTTGCTTATTATGTCGAATAGTTTGTGTAATATTGGGGTTAACTGTTCTCTGAATGTTTGATAGAATTCACTGGTGAATCCATCAGGCCCTGGGGATTTTTTCTTAGGCAGTTCTTTGATGGCTTGATGGATTTCAATTTCTGATATGGGATTATTTAAGAAAACTATTTCTTCTTCTGTTAGTCTAGGCAATTTATATTTTTGTAAATATTCATCCATATCACCTAGATTGGTAAATTTATTGCCATATAGTTGAGCAAAGTAGTTTTTAATGATTGCCTTAATTTCCTCTTCATTTGAGGTGAGATCCCCCTTTTCATCCTTGATGCTATTAATTTGCCTTTCTTCTTTCCTTTTTTTAATTAAATTAACCAGTACTTTGTCTATTTTGTCTGTTTTTTCAAAGTACCAGCTTCTAGTCTTGTTTATTAGCTCAATAGTTCTGTCACTTTCTATTTTATTAATTTCTCCCTTAATTTTTAGGATCTCTAGTATGGTTTTCTTCTGGGGATTTTTAATTTGTTCATTCTCAAGTTTTTTTATTTGCATTTCCAATTCCTTGGTCTCTGTCCTCCCTAATTTGTTAATATATGCACTCAGGGATATGAATTTTCCTCTAAGTACTGCCTTGGCTGCATCCCATAAGGTTTGAAAGGATGTTTCGCCGTTGTCATTTTCTTCAACGAAATTGTTAATTGTTTCTATGATTTCTTCTCTAACTAAATGGTTTTGGAGTATCATGTTATTTAATTTCCAATTAATTTTTGATTTGGGTCTCCATGTACCCTTGCCGATCAATATTTTAATTGCCTTGTGATCTGAAAAGGCTGCAGTTAATATTTCTGCTTTTCTGCATTTAAGTGCCATGTTTCTATGACCTAGTGTATGATCTATTTTTGTGAATGTGCCATGTGGTGCTGAAAAGAAGGTGTATTCTTTTTTGTCCCTATTTATTTTTCTCCATATGTCTATTAATTCTAATTTTTCTAAGATTTCATTCACCTCTTTTACCTCTTTCTTATTTATTTTTTGATTTGATTTATCTAAATTTGATAGTGGTTGGTTCAAGTCTCCCACTAATATGGTTTTACTGTCTAATTCCTCCTTCAATTCTCCTAGTTTCTCTATTAAAAATTTGGATGCTATACCATTTGGTGCATACATGTTGATTAGTGATATTTCCTCATTGTCTATACTTCCTTTTAGCAGAATATATTTACCTTCCCTGTCCCTTTTGATCAGGTCTATTTGTACTTTGGCTTTGTCAGATATCATGATTGCAACTCCTGCCTTCTTTCTATCGGTTGAGGCCCAAAAGGTCTTACTCCAACCTTTAATTCTAACCTTGTGAGTGTCAACCCGTCTCATATGTGTTTCTTGAAGGCAACATATGGTAGGGTTTTGTGTTCTAATCCAATCTGCTATTTGTCTGCGTTTTATGGGTGAGTTCATCCCATTCACGTTCAAAGTTATGATTGTTATTTGTGGATTCGCTGGCATTTTGATGTCTTCCCCTAGTTCTGACCTTTCTTCTTTAGCTTTCTCCTTTTGAACCAGTGATTTACTTTAGGTCAGTCCCCCTAGTCCCCTCCCTTGAGATGCTTCCCTTTCTAGCCCCTCCCTTTTTATGCTCCCTTCCCCTCCCCCCTCTCCTTCCCTCCCTTTTTGTGCTCCCTCCCCCCTCCCCCTCCTTAATTTTCCTTTCTTTCTTGCCCTAATGGATAAGATAGAATTCAGGATCCCACTGGATCTAGATGTTCTTCCCTCTCAGATTTGATTTCACTGAGAGTAAGGTTTAAGTACTTCCACTTCACGCTCTCTTCCTCTCCTTCTCATATGAGAGTTCTTCCCCTCCCCTTCCCATGTGTATCTTTATATGGGAAAGTTTATTCTATTGATTCCCCCCCTATTTCTTGAAGTTAATCTTAGTATTATCACGGTTCCCCCCTCCCTTTTCCTTTTTTTGCCCCAACTTTCCCCAAATCTTCTTGATTCCCCAATCTTTCCCTATGCATGTTTCTTCTAACTACTCTTATGATGATACAATTTATGAGAGTTACACAAAACATTTTCCCCACATATTAATATATATAATTAGATGTAAATGTAGTCCTTATAGAAGAGAGTTTGACTTAAAGAGAAAGATAAGATTTATCTCCTTTTCCCTTTCTTTCATATTTACCTTTTCATGTTTCTCTTGCTTTCTGTGCTTGGATATCGAACTTTCCACAGAGCTCTGGTCTTTTCTTAGCAAATGCTTGGAAATCTTCTATTTTGTTGAATGCCCATACTTTCCCCTGGAAGTATATAGTCAGTTTTGCTGGGTAGTTGATTCTTGGTTGGAGACCCAGCTCTCTTGCCTTTCTAAATATCGTGTTCCATGCTTTGCGGTCTCTTAGTGTGTTAGCCGCTAAGTCATGTGTGATCCTTATGGGAGCCCCCTTGTATCTGAAGCTCTTCTTCTTGGCTTCTTGTAGGATTTTCTCCTTTACTTGGAAGCTCTTGAATTTGGCAATTACATTCCTAGGCGTTGTCTTTTGGGGATTTAGTATAGAAGGTGTTCTATGAATCCTTTCTATTTCTATTTTGCCCCCTTGCTCCAGAACGTGGGGGCAATTTTCTTTTATAATCTCCTCTAGAATAAAATCCAATTTGTTGTTTACCTCTGGTTTTTCTGGGAGACCGATGATACGGAGATTTTCTCGTCTTCCTCTGTTCTCCAGGTCCGTGACCTTCTCAGTGAGATATTTTCTGTTTTCTTCCAATTCATTAATTGTTTGGGTTTGCTTTATTGATTCTTGCTGTTTTATCATCTCACTTTCTTCGAGGTCCTTAATTCTGGTCATTAGGGACTGGATTTGCTTTTCAGCCTTGTCTGCCCTTGTATTGGCTGCTTCGAGTTCTTTTTCCAATTGAGCAGTCTTATCTGTCAGACAGCTGATCTCTTTCTCCCATTTTTCTTTCCAGAAGGTTTCCATCTTTTGGATAAGTTCCAGTTTGAGATCTTCCAGAGCTTGTTGATAGTTTCCATTTTGGGAGGCGTGTTCTGAATTTTTTTGGATTTCCTCTTCATTCTCCTCTTTCCCTTGGGTACTTCCACCATAAAAGTTTTCAATAGTCACTTTTTTCCCTTTCTTCCTGGAGGCTTGATTTTGGGCCATGTGAGCCATCCCTTTGGTGGTTTTATTTCCCTTTCCTTTTTGGTCTGGGGTCTGGGTTATAAGAGTGGTTTTTCTGTGAATTTAGGTTGCTTCAGACTAGTTCTTCCCAGCCTCGGAGCCCAGGTATTCAGCTCCGCCCAGATAATCCGTGCGCCTTGTTCAGCGCAGCCCGCCCGAAGTCCGCTGGCTTCTCCAGTGAAAGCGCCCTGAGACGTTTTTTCCCTGGCAGTCCCCAGATCCTAAGGACCCTGGAGTGCCCCCCCAGACAGAGACGCTCCCCACTCACTCGCTGTCCCGGTGAGAGCTCAGGTAGCTCACTCTGGTTTAGTGGGGGAGGTGGGGTGGGGGAAGGGCGGCTCAGTTCACTTTTCTGTGCAAGCTTTTCCTTCTTATTTTAGTGTGGAAATGTTCAAGCCCCACGTACCTTTGCCTCTGTGGGGTACTGGGGAGTCCTTCTGTTCCTCCAAAGGTGATTTTATGCTCCTTTGATGTAGTCTATTTCGTTCGGTGCTGGGGAGAGGAAACGTGCCGCGTCTAGATTGCAGCCATGATTACCCGGAAGTCCCACTTGTAACTATTCTTAAAGGAAGCTAGTTTACATTTTCCAAAAATAATGATGGGTCTACATGTGAAATGTATAACTTGATGACATTTTTTCTCATCTAATGTTTACTGGAAGGCTAATACATTAATGATTACAAAATACCTTACATACATGAACATATTTGATCTCATAAAAGGACTATGAAATAGGAATGTATGCATTTAACAAGTTATGTCTATGATGCAGGCCATGGGGCCTGTGATTTAGGAAAATATTGCCCTTTAAACTTAGATGAGGCCAAAAGAGCTAAAGTGAAAGGGCAGAGGCATGTTCAAGGGGCAGAGCCCAAAACTCTCCCAACATTCCCCTCCAAAAAACTTTTAAATAATGTGCCATATCAAATTCTGGAGAATCAGTCAACAAAGAGTTGTGGTTAGACATTTTTCCAGCCTTAGACAAATTAGGGGGGTTAGTAGAAGAGGTCTATGACACTGGGGTCAGGTCCACACAAGATGGCAGCACCAATGGCAGGCTGTGGAGGTGGCTATGAAAACAATATGAGTGACATGCAAAGGTGTCAGCTCAGACTCACTAAGGGCAATTGTTCAAAAAAGTGATTATAGGTGTCCCTTTGTTGACACTTGGCTCAGCAGCTTTCAATAGCATGGACAATATGCAATTTGAGGTCCAGGACAGTCAGAATCACTAACATTCGTAGACATAGGAGAAAAGGGTCAGGGTCAGATTCCAAGGTAGAGTGGAACAATAGCACGTGTAGTTGCAGGAGATCAAGGGATCAGCAGCCATAGTCATCCAGGTCCAAGAATAGTGCTAGTACTTGTGGCTATAGGGGTGTAGGGACTCTTTCAGATTAAAGACTAGAGTTCACACAAGGAGAGCAGTCACCACACCTTCTCAAATTATGCCACTTTGGAAAAACTGGGAAAACCTGCAAAAATCCAGAAAAAATTCTGAAAACAGCAACTAGAAGGCTTGAAGGATGGGAAACTTCCATACTCCAACATGGGATTAGAGTCCAACTTTATCATGAAGTATAAACTCAAGAAATAGGCGGCAAAAATTAACAAAGAACAAAAAAAGGAACCTGATTAAAAAAAGGCTACTTGTTGTTTCACAGTTCCTTTTCAAGGAGGAAAGGTGGCATCACAGCATGAGGGTTTGATTAGCAAGTGAATGGATTTATGTGAGGGAGAGTTGTGCAAAGTTGTTAGCCTCACTCACTCTTCCAGAATTGAAGTCCAATAGCAAAACAAATGTCAGAATGTCTGGAAATTGCCTGAAATGTGGTAGATGATAGTGTTGTCTTAGATGTTTGTTGGATCTTGAAGCAATGCAGGATATCTGCTTCAGCTATTTCATGTCAGTTGGAATGAATTGTTCTCATTCATCCATTAGCAGGGGGGATTCTTCACAAGCTAGAGTAGATATCTCCCAACTCACCAATGGGTTTGAAGTTTATTTATTACCCTCAATCTAGTTTAACTCATCTCTGTGGGGCCATTGCTCATGTGCAGAAGTACGTGCGCACACACACACACTCACACACATACATGCAGAAACTACTATTCCCACTAGTGTCAGGGAAGATCAAGACACAAACTCAAAAGAAGACAACAGTGTTAAACAGTTCTAAGAAAAGTCTTCAGGAAAAATAAATTAGAAGTCCCAAAAGAATTTTTAGAGCAACTAAAGAAAGAAATTAGAGAGGGAGAAGAAAAAATTGGGGAAAAATGAGATTGGGCCATATAGGTAGCTCAGTGGATAGAAAGTCAGGTTTTTAGATAAGAGGATTTTGGTCTCAAAACTGGCCTTAGATACTTCTTAGTTGTGTGACCCTAGATGCATTATTTATTGCCAATTGTCTAGCACTATTCTGCCTTGGAAGTGATACTTAGTATCAATTCTAAGATGGATGGTAAAGGTCTAAAAAAATAAATGAGAGTAATGTGAGAAAACTGTCAAAAAGAATCAACAACTTGATAAAAGAGGCACAAAATTATTGAATAAGGCACCTTTAAAAACAAAATTAGACAAATGGAAAAAAATTTAATACCCTACCAGTGTGATTCTTATTGAGACAAAGTAGTCATGATAATATTAAGTATTAAAATGTGAAGCATTTTCTAAACAAGAAGGTAAAAATGAGAATAATCGTGTCATTTTCTCAATTGAAGGCAAAGCAGAAATAATTAAAGTATTAAATTAAATTAAAGTTCATCCATAACTCAAGTCATATTCTCTCACCAATGAATAAATAATAACAGTGGATTGGGTACACATTTGTAGAAACTCCATTTTTTTTCATTTCATTTCATTTTAAAGGATAGGGAAACATGACTGAGAAAACTCAAGGCTCAAGATGGCAGGCTTGGATGTTAGCAATCTCTTTTAAAGAACAGCATATATCAGTAGGGGACCAATTACTTATTTCCTGAGCTTCACCATTCTCCTAATGAACAAAACTAGCTTTCATTTTGGGGGATGGTACTTTATTTTTAGTAAAGTAGCAATATCACCCTCTTTCAATAAATATCTTAAAGTCAAATCTGGAATCTGTCAAGATAATGAAGCTTGGTCTCTTAAAGAGCAATACAAATAAGTGCCTAAAAGATAACCTTTAGATAGGAAAAGGTAATGAAGACTATCTCAAACTAGTTCATCAAATATTACTATTTTCTCTCTTCCATTCTCGGTAAAACAACGGCTCTGATCTAATAAATGGACCTTATGGGATATAGTGCTTGTCTTTCCCTCTCTATTTCTTCCTTTCAAGCTGAAGAGGGCAGTGAAGGACAACACAAGTAAGACTCCAAGAGAAATCTCTTAGGTTCAGCATGATCTTAAATGGCAAGATATAACAGCAATCTCTTTACACAGGAGGAAGTTTCTGTTTCCTTCCATGAGTTTCCAATAGCTACAGAATTCATGGGTCTTTGGTCACCTTGCTTTAGCTGACTGCCAAAAAAGCAACTTCTCTTATCTTCCGATTCTTCATTCTATTTCTTTTAAACAGAAAATTATGTTTTCTGTCATTAGCTTCTCTTGTCAAATGTCTTCTAAGTCTTCCCACTTTCCAGTTGCTGCTGAATAATCCTACACACAGCATCTGACTTTCTTGTCTCAAAAGAGGACTTCACCATTCAGTCATTCATTTCTTCCTTATGATGGGAAACTAAAAAATCCATCCTTTTCATCAGGTTTACTCCCAACAATATTCCTTATATATCCATCCTACAGTCTCACTTATTTGTTTTATATTTTATTTAGCCATAGTCTTCGAAACTCTGAAGAATCATATATAAATGAACAAATGAAACACAATGCACTGTAGTTAAGTAGTTATCTTTAAGTCAATTAGTAGATACTCAATATCTTTATTAAGATACATTTTCTCTTAGGTCCTCAGAACCTATGAATGTCTCTTTTGGTTTCTCTTCCAACAACTTAAGTATCCAGGTACAGATGGTGCAGTACTTTACATCTTGATAGAGGATTTACAGATGAGCATGGTTAGGAGTTGCACAGGATGAGAAGATGGGAATGAGTCACCATTTGCCTAGTTTGAGAGAGTATCTGGGAAACATTAAAGCAGGCAGAACATGTTACAATAGATCTAGAAATTTCAGTCTCAGAATAATCCTCCTTTCTACCCCGTCTGAAACTTAATAGTTGGATTTAATTAACCACTCCAAATTTCTGAAAGACTCTTTTACCTTTAATAAAAACTTGGTCATACCTTTCAACCCACTACTGATTATTACATTAACTTACATAATTGAAAAGGAAGGTTGTTTTTTTTTAAAAAATAACAACAAATTTATTAAATGTCTACTGTTTGTAAAATACTGGGTCAGGCACTGGAAATTATGAAGTTGAGATAATACTCAAGAATTTTATGATCTCATAGGGGAAAAACCCAAGTGACTTAAATAGAAAGTAGTATTTCTTATGCTTATGAAGAAATATCATTTTTATAAGTGATTTAGAGTATTGATATAAATTCATCAGAGAAAGAATATGAGAAACAGCAAGAAAAAATGCTTACTCATAGAAGCAGGACATATTCAAATGTCAAAAAGGAGCCCAGTTTGCCTGAAGTGTAGAATGCATGGAAGGAAATAATGAAGTCTGGAACAGTAGGGTGATGATGTATTCATTTGAATCTCAAGTCAATTATATTTAAGTGAGGCAGAATAGTACAAATTTGTTGGTCTTATTCTCTTTCCAAGTTATTAGAGGCTAGCAGTAAAACAAAAGTCAAGATGACTGGCCAGTCCAGAGTCCAGTTAATGACCTCGGCATCTTCAGTATCTGATGAAATTCTAGGCACTCCACATCTCCTACTTCCACTGTCTCTTGACTTGTTAGAATGGATTATTCACATCTGTTCATTTTACCAGGGGAAGTGTTATGATTAAAATTATCTCAAGAGACTGATTTTGTGGTAACAATATGTTTATTAATTATATCTGACTTATTGTTTAGGCCTGTATCATAATAGATAACATGGTATGTCTCCATGGTTGTCTCTCATGACCAGGGTCAACCTGAGCTGAGTAAGTCAGCCTGACAAATAGATATTTAGGAGTTCATTACTCAGCTCCTCCCTTGACATCTTTGATTGGTGATAACTAAGTAAGAGGGAGTCTATTGACCTATCTAACCCTCCCCATTCCTACTTCATGGGAAACAAATACACAGGAAGAGAACCATTATCCCCTTTACTTATTAAACACATTCTACTGAAAAGGATGATATTCCTTTGCATTTCCAGGGACAAAGAAAATGTAAAACATTGCAGTCTAGATGATATCTCCAACTCAGAACCCAGACATAGGAATGCATAATAATCCCCCCTAATATATAGGAAATAATACAGCATGTAAAAAACAAATTAGCACAATTCCTGCTCTGAATCTCATTTTCCCCAGTGAAGTCTTCCAAATCTGATGACTATACATTACATTGAGAGCCGAACTGTGATGCTTATTTATGTGATTTATAACATAATATCAATAATGATTGATAAGATGCCTTGGCATACAACTATTAAGGGGGAACTCCCCTTCTGGTAAAAGAATCTTTAAAAAAACAAGCAAAATAATGGCACATTGGAGAGACATGAGCAGGATTGGTGATCTATTTCCCACTGTCCAGATTTGTTTTTTTCCAGGTTCAGGGTCACTGATGACAAACTTGCTTCATGGAACCCCCAAATTTTCCTTTGTCCCTTGAGAATTTGCCTTCAGGGAACTTTCAGACTAACTTTTGCCCCTGACTGAACAATCAGCCATCAAGGACCCATTGAGCATCCTGAATAAAAGTGATAGAGATAATCAAATCTTAAGTGCCATTTTGTCTTAAAAGTTTCTCCCATTGTATCTAGGCCTCTCCATGTCCCTGGCTGGAATCCCCCTTTCTTAGTTTCCCAGTAAGTCAATCAATTGTCCTTTCTTTCCTTTATTCCCCAGAGTGTATATAGAACCCCGAGTTCTTCAGACCATTGCAAATTCCCATGATGGACATTCCCATTCTTGGTATATTTTTCCAGATACATTGTCCCCAAAATCCCAGAGCTTGGCTCCATGTGTTGTATGTTTCTGACTCTATGTGATCGCCTTAGGAACTTTGTCTCCTTTGTCCTGAGTAAAGATTTTTTTTTTTTGGTAATGTCTTTAGTGATTCTGTTTTTTTCCAGTTTCCACTGATAGCATCTTTCCTAAAATTGCCTGAAAAACAGATCTTAATACAATTCAACAGAGTCACTGATAGGTCAAATGATGAGTTAACTCAAACCTAACGGTTCTGATTTTATTAATACAAAATATATCCAATTGTGGACTTCTATATTAAAGAATTTATATTTCATATACTTTTTGCTATTTTTTAACTTGTCTGAATCCAATACCTACTATGGAAAACTGCCAATAATAATAAAAGGAAAAAATTGACTTATCTCCAATTGGCATTAAAATCTTCTTAATGCCTCATGTGTAAGACAGAATTGAGTTTGCTATTCTCAGGATGAGCATTCAGCTTGCAAAGGCTGGTTTGCTACCGTCTATTGACTGAGGACTCTGAGACAAACTTAGGAGGGAGACTGATGAAGGACAGAAAGGGCAACAAACAGTTTGGTTACATCCCTTATCTCAACAGAATTGGGTTGGAAGCACAAGTGCTTTGATTTGTAGGTTAAAGCCTAATTCAGGGGCCTGACAGGGGAGAGGGGAGAGACCTTGTGCATATATTACCTGCTTGCTGCCTGTTCAGTCCCAGCTTCTTAGCCCATCATTGAAGTGCTCTCTTTCATGAAGAGGAATAAACAACTGCCTCTTTTTACTCCTACTTTCTGATCCAGGTTTTGTTTATTGGAGTGAGTGGGTTACTTGTGTCATCATTTTTTATCACACACACTTAAAAACAATTAGAAACTGATCTGACATCTATATAAATATATAAAATCATCTTTTTAAACTTTCTTCAGAAACTTTCACTTCAATTATCATTTCACTTTCATATGCATTGTTATTTATTTATTTTTTAAATTTACTTTAATTTCCAGTTTTAATTCTCAGTCCCCTGTAGGAGATGAAATTCTGTAAAGAATCTTATCCTTTTGTTAGATCTTTAGATAAAACATTTGTTGCAAACATGAGGCTTCTATGCCTAAACTAGACAGTAACACATGAATTCACCCAAATAATATTTCACTCCTCTATTTTAACAATAGATCTCAGATGGGATCTGTAAAAAGGTAGGCAAATTATGTTACATCGTATAAAACAAGTTATAGACAAATATAACCATTTTCTAACCATGATCTCTATGCCCATATGTAATCTGCTTGCATTACAACATATATTCCATATATGTCAGTGTTCTAACAAATATCAAGACAGCGCTTTGAAATAATAAAAGATGGGACACAGATCACTTTCCTCTAAGTAATTGAAGACAAGTCTTCTGACTCAAAAACTGTTGTTGATGTAACCTCATGAAACAATGAAATTATATCTTGATTTAGCTGTCCCCAGATCATTGCCTGGTTGTACCACTCTGAGATTTAGGGCAGATTTTAAATAATTAATGACAAATAATCAGAGCGTATACTTATCTATTTTGGTATAAAAATAACAATTTCAGTTCAAATATCTTTGATATTACACACCAATAGCTTAGATATTGCAGCTTTTCTGATCAAATGCCCTGATTATATAATTGTGATTAATAGAAGAAGAGGGACATAGTTATACCAAGGGGAAAATGGTCCCCAGTCTGATGGGAATTCCAGGCAAGATTCATAAAGACAGTCAATCCCATTGACAAAAACATTTCATCAGCCAAACTCAGAATCAGCCAGGTGTGGGGGACATTTTCCATTCAAGACAAAGAAGGTCTACCTCTGCCCATGCAGAATCATTCCTCTAGCTTTTTAGACTTGCAAATCCCAGATTCCACCCCCATGGGGCTGCTGGCATTAAGAATCATTGCCTTAACAGTGCATCTTAAGGGGCATACCTGGAATTAGTCTCGGAATAATACCATTATTATCCTTATTATTTGCATTGAAATCTGATTAAATACAATTTTACATTATATTCAATGAAAGAACAAAACAAAACAGACTTTCCCCAAGCTACAGGCTGGTAATGTGTGGCCCAGAAAGGGCCTCTGAGAAGTTTGGTTTATCCTAAGTATTATCACTAGGACTACTTTAATTTAAAATAGCTAATAACTAAATAAAATCTAGCTTTTATAACTGCTAACATAAATATTTGAATCACTTACCCCAAATTCTCATGTGTTAATTTAGAAAATGTTTACCTTACCCGTTTAAGTTTCTAATTATTTTTTATGATCTTATTAATCCCCCTATATTGCCTTCTATCTGGAAACATATAAGAGAAAAAAGTAATTTTCCCATAATAAAACAAAAAAATTCCAAATAGTTTTTTTTTCCAAATTTTGCAAAGAAACAGAAAAAAAGCATTTAAAAAGTAAATATGGATGGTACAACAAAACAATTGTATGATTTTGCAATAATCATTAATGCTAAGTTAACAAACTATCTAGCTTAAAATTTTCTCTATTTCAATTTTAATAAAGTTATAACAAATTCTAGCATATGTTACTACTACAGATTTTATGTCAAATGGTATCTTTCAATAAATAAATTGATTAATTAAATTAATTAAATGAATACAAAAATAGAATACATTTCAAAATTACAAGATAAACATTTAAAGAGTTTCCTGGACCCAGGCTATAGTAGGTTTTTCAAATTCAAGCTTACCTGCCTAAAGCCAAAGCAAGACTTTTAAAAATTCCAATTAAAGTCTTTTATTCTAGCCAGGTATGATACCAGAAGAGAAAAAAAAAAATCTCTTTCCAGCTCCTCTGGCTGATAGAAACCTGACTTTTTAGTTTTTCATTCTCTTAGCTCACCTCACAGACACACACAGACATAGACACAGATATATACACAAACAAAAATCAAACTACAAGTTGTACAAAGCTGTGACTAATGTAACTATTTAAAAGGGCATCTCCTACTTCTCAAGACCCCACACAATAGATTTCTACATGGCTCTACTCACACCACTCAGGGTGTTAAGGGGACTGTGGCCCCTTCTAGTTTCTGAATGGGCTCCACAGTTCTTAAGAATTGTTTTTTTTTTCTCTCTGAAAAAACAAGTCAAATAGAGACTTCAGCACAGAATCCCAACTTCTCCATCCATCTCTCATGCTAGGTTAATGAACCCTAGGATTCTCAATGAATCAACTCTGGAGTTCTCAATGTTTATAAAATGACACATTTAATATACACAAACAATATACAAGACATACAGACCTTACAAAATGATACCTTTACCAAACATATGCAAAAGACATACATTTAACCTACACAGAAGATATAATTCTTATTCGTAGAAGATCTTGTTTGAACAGGGATGAACTTTCTCTACCTTTTACTCTTTAGAAAAGGAATCATTCTGTGGAAGAAAAACTCCCAGTTGGGCCCAGTTTTGGAGAACTTTTTCTAGTAAGCTAAAGGATTCAGCAGTGCCTTCATGGTCAACAAAACTGTTATGATAAAAATTATCTTGAGAAACTGATTTTCGTGTGATCCATATTTATTGATTATATCAGATTTTTTTTTGGTTGGGTCAGCATCAAAACTGATATAAGTGAAATAAGTATTCATGGTTTTATCTCATGACCAGGGACTACCTGAGCTGGATAAGGGCAGCCTGACAAATTTTTAGGAGCTCATTATTCAGCTCCTCCCTTGACCATCCTAAGACATTTTAAATTGGTAATAGATAATTAAGTGGTGGTTCATCAGCCTGTCCACCACTTTCCACACCTACATCATAGGAAATAAAATACACAGGAAAACAACCTTTGCCCTTCAATTATTAAACAAATTCTGTTAAAAAGGAAGATATATCTTTGGATTCCCAAGGACAAAGAAAATGAAAAATGTAGCAGACTAGATATCTCTGACTCAGATCCCAGACAGAGGAATACATAGTAATTTCCCCTATTGTATAGGAATTAGTATTGTATATGAAAAAAATTCTTATGTAAGTCTTTACATGCCTTGAATAGACATCCCCCTAACTCATCAAAGGTTTTGGGGCTCACAGATTACTAGATTGTGAGGGACCAGGAATCCCAAGCAGGAGAGTCTCACAGATAATGAAAGAATTCAGTTGAGATTTTATGTAGTATAGTATTATGATCTATGCTTAATAAATATTATTTTTAAATTGTTTCAAAGGATATAGTAAAAACAAGAGAAAGTAGAGGTGGGAAACCTAAAAGAAATATAATGCAATATTTTATCTATAGGAGTGAGAATAGGCAAATAGCATATCAAAAGTATGGCACCAAAAGACCTTGGAAAATTATTTGGCTATAGGAGATGATATAATAAATTCTTAACTACCTATTTTTCATTAGAATTTTCTCCCTTTTTATCTAGGTCTCTCCCAAGTAGTCCAGCCTCTGGTTGGAATCCTCCTGTCCTTTTCTCCAATTTAACCAATTGGTTGTTCTTCCTGTCCTTTATTTTCCCGAGGTATATAGGGTCCCAAGTTATTCAGCTCCTTGGAAAATCTCCTTAAGAGGTGCATTATCCCAGAAATGGTGTTCCCATAGAGTTCCAGAGCTTATCTTTCTATGGAAAAGTGTGTTTGACTCTGTGTAGTGGCTAATCAGAACATGGTCTTCCTTGTCCTGATTAAAGACTTGCTCTTTCTAACTACTTTGGTGGTTTTGTATTTTTAGAGGTTGACACAGATGAAAAAGAGATTTTTAAAGAAAGAGGTTTATGATGAGTACCTCATAATACTTTTGGGTCTACTTTTTTTTTGCAATAAATCACCATATCTCTATGATTTTATAATGTAATTTTTTAATCACAGAATATTGCAAATTGTTTTACATCTCTGAGGAAAGGTATGTGATTACAGTTGTCCTTTGTTTTAATTAAAGGATATTTCAAAGTCCAAACTCATCAAGCAGGTTAATTATGGGTGTTTTAAATAAATAACAATGTATTTTTGATACACCAAGGACATTCCGACTCACTGGTTAATGTTAGGTCGAATGCATCTAAAGGGTAGTGTCCTTGCTTGTTATTCTGTCATCCAGAATAGCCTAACCACTTTCTAAGTGCCCAAGAGAAATTAGACAATTAATCAAGTTATACCATGGAGTGGAAGTGAAACAGTTGAAGTAAAGGAGCATAGCTTCTCCTAAATGAGACATTTTCAATTAATGCAGAAAAAATTTTGCATCTTTTTAAATATGTATAATTGTAGTTTTTTCCACCATACTGTTATTTTATTCATGACTACATAATCAAGATAGAAACCGACAATAAAAATTATAAAATACATGTATACTCCTTTTAATGACATTTTACAGCAAGACTCAGTAATTTAGTGAGGTTTAGAACAACAAAGTAAATCTGTCTTGAATTTTCTCTAATAAATATCATTCCCCTCCCACTGAATTCAATGTAACATTCTCTGATTCTCAGCATATATGTAAAAATGTTAGCAATTACTTATTATTTAGAAAAGAAAGGCATACAAATGCACACACATAAACACAAACACAGTTCACATATTACTATGTCCTGGAAACAAAGAATAGTATTCACCTTCTTTTATCTGCCCATTTCTAAATTCTGGAAGGAAAGAGATTCCTCCTTCCAGCTGCAGTTGTGTAATGCCTTGAATTATAGAGAGTACAGGAGTTTCTAGGAAGTTCAGTGAAAGAAGTATCAGACCTGAAATGGTGCATAACCAAGTTCAAATCCAACCTCAGAAGCTTGCTAGCTGTGAGAATCTGACCAATTAACTTAATCTCTGTAAGATTTCATTTCCTTATTTGTAAAATGAAAACAATAACAGCACATATATCATACATTGCAGGACTATTTCAAGGACAAAATAAGAAAATGTTTATGAAATTTTTTTGCAAACTTTAAAGTACCATGCAAATGTTGGTTGTTGTCATTATAATCTAGAATATGGTAATTATTTCCCATAAAAATGTTTTTGCTTGATTATCTGCATAATTTTAACCCATTAATGAGTGTATAGCATATGTGAGAAATTTGGCCTCAATTGTTGTATGCTTCAAGACAAATATTTAGTCAGATCTATTATGTGATCACCTTAGGAAAAACAATGTGATTTTTCAATCACTGAAGAAAATATTCAAAATTGGTTGCTCATAGGCATGGGGGAGGGCTTGGAAAAGATAAATTATCCTTCATTCCAAGTAATATTTTGGAGAAATTCTCTACTAGGGAATGTCACTTTAGCAGCTCTTATCTATGAGCCAACATCAGAGATGTTAATGTTTTCACTTTATAGAAAATAAATTCAATGAAAAAATAATGAAATAATAGTATGTCCAATTATAGGTCTCTGTCTCTACATCACAATTTTCTTGAAATGAGTGTTCAAATTAAGTTATGAGAAAAATAATCTGTCTTTAGAAGAACTATGAAAATTCATAGAAATGAAATTATTTGTCCCCTCACATCTTGAATTTTTTCATTTTAACAGATGTTTGGTTTTGATCCTTTATCCAGATTCGTGTTTTGAAAGACACCTTGAATTTAATTCTAACATTCTAAACAAGGGCCATTCCTCAAAATAATAAACAGTGTATATTTAAAATCATCAGCAAGTATCATCTGCAATGAGGACAAGTTAGAAGCCTTCCCAATGAGATCAAGAGTGAAGCAAGGATGCCTATTATCACCTCCATTATTTAATATTATACTAGAAAGGCTAGCAGTAGCAATTATAGAAGAAAATTTTATTGAAGGGATTAAAGTAGGCAATGAAGAAACTAAACTATCACTCTTTGCAGATGATATGATGGTCTACTTAAAGAATCCTAGAAAATCAACTAAAAGAAACAATTAAATTTAGCAAAGTTGAAGGGTACAAGATAAATCGACATAAATCATTAGCATTTTTATATATTTCCAACAAAATTCATCAGCAGGAGTTAGAAAGAGAAATTCCATTTAAAATGACTCTAAATAATATAACATATTAAGGAATTTATCTACCAAAACAAATACAAGAATTATATGAACACAACTACAAAACACTTTTCACACAATTCAGAATAGATCCAAATAACTGGAAAAACATTAATTGATCATGGGTAGGATGAGCTAATATAAAAATGGCAATCCTACCCAAATTAATCTACTTATTCAGTGTCATACCTATCAAACTTCCCAAAAACTTTTTAATAGAATTAGAAAAAAATTATAACAAATTTCATCTGAAAGAACAAGAGATTGAGAATATCAAGAGAAGTAATGAAAAAATCTGAAGAATGGGGGCTTAGCAGTACCAGGTCTCAAACTGTACTGTAAAGCAGTGGTTATCAAAACAATATGATACTGGCTAAGAGACAGATGGGCAGATCAATGGAATGGACTAGGGATAAATGACCTCAATAAGCTAGTGTTTGATAAACCCATATATCCCAGCTTTTGGGACAAGAACTCAGTACTTGTGACAAAAACTGCTGGAAAAATTGGAAAACAGTATGGGAGAGATTAGGTTTAGATCAACATCTTAAACCCTATACCAAGATAAATTCAAAATGGGTGAATGATTTAAATATATAGAATGAAAGCATAAATAAATGAGATGAAAATAGAAGGGTATACCTGTCAGATCTGTAGGAAAGGAAGGATTTTAAGATCAAGCAAGAGAGAGAGAGAACATTACAAAATGCAAAATGAATGACTTTGATTATATCAAATTAAAAGGGTTTGTACAAACAAAACCAATGAAATCAAAATTAGAAGGAAAGCAGCAAACTGGGAGAAAATTTTTATAACAAAACTCTCTGAGGAAGGTTTAAATCTCCCAAATTTATAAGGGACTAAGTCAATTATACAAAAAATCAAGCCATTCCCTAATTGAAAAAGGGGCAAGGAACATGAATAAGCAGTTTTCACATGAAGAAATAAGCACATGAAAAAAGTGTTTTAAATCTCTCATAATTAGAGAAATGCAAATCAAAACAACTCTGAAGTACCATTGCACACCTAACAGATTGGCTAATTTAACAGTAAAGGAAAATAATAAATGTTGGAGGGAATGTGGTAAAATTGGGACACTAATACACTGCTGGTGGAGTTGTGAATTGATCCAATCATTCTGAAAAGCAATTTGGAGTTATGCCCAAAGGGTTTTAAAAGACTTTTTTCCTTTATCCAGGCATATCACTGCTGGGTTTGTACCCCTAAGAGATAATAAAGAAAAATATTTGTACAAAAATGGCTGTGCTCTTTGTAGTGGCAAAAAACTGGAAAATGAGGGAGTGTCCATCAATTAGGAATGGTGGAACAAACTGGTGTCTATGGTGATGCAATACTATTGAGCTGAAAGGAATAATGAACTGGAGGAATTTCTTGTGAACTGGAAAGACCTCCAGAAATTGATGCAGAGCAAAAGGAACAGAACCATAACATTGTACACAGAGATTGATGCATTATGGAATAATTGAATGTAATAGATTTTTCTACTATCAGCAATGCAATGAACCAGGACAATCTAGAGGATTTTGTGAGAAAGATTGATAACCATATCTAGAGAAAGAACTGTGGGAACCTAAACACAGAAGAAAAACATATGATTAATCACATAGTTTTATAGGGATATGATTAGGGTTTTGAGTTAAAAGGTCAATCTACTGGAAATATGAATAATATAGAAATAGGTTTTGAACAATAATACATGTATAACTCAGAGGAATTGCTTGTCAAATCCAGGAGGGAGCAGGTAAGAGGACAGGGGATTATGGATTAGGCAACCATGAAAAGTATTCTAAATAAAAACTTCTATTCTAAACTGAATGTTGTAATATTATAAGTACACTTTTTGCCTAATCTGAAATTAACTTATTCAGTTAAATTCAATTGACATTAAATAACCACTTACTGTGTACTACACCTGGATCTTTACCCTGATGAGTGTGATATGCAATATATGATGGAATTTTTTGAGATCTTCGTTTCCTTAAGAATATGGAGGATGTAGTATTGTAGCAGCATGATATATTATCAATTTGTCTTGACTCATCACTAGCAACCTTTGGTCATAGCATGTTACTATTTGAGTAGACTATCTGTATCTATGGACAACAGTGTTTTGTCAAAGATCTATTTTTAATATAGCTAAAGTTTTAGAAGTTAACTCCAAATTGGGGTGATTAGTTTTAATGAGTTTCCTCAATTGAACTTATATTGATTTTACCCCTCCAATTGTGCTAAAAGTATTTTATAAATGTTAGCTGATTTGATCCTTATAGCATTCTTGTGAAGTAGATGCTATAATCACTGTTTTAAAAAAGGAGGAAACTTAGACAAAGTGGGGCTAAAAGACATGTGAAGTCACATAACTGGTAACTATCTACGGGAGGATTAATACCCTTATCTTCCTGATTCTCAGACTTATCCTTTATTCATTGTGACATCTTGATCTCCTTGACTCTCAATTTCCTCATATGTAAAATGAGGGAGTTGGATGGCTTCAGATAAAATCAGTGTCTTTGATGTTGTTGAATACAAAGTGAGCAGAAAAGTTAGATTAGAAATAGATTCTAAAAAAGCTTTTTTATGCTAGGTTTAGATTTGATTCTCTGGTCTATAGTGGGCCCTTTGCAGATTTTTCATTCAGGGGAATGACTTGGTCAGGTCTTTGTTTTAGGTAGATAATATTGAATACTAGATGAAGGATGGATTAGAGACTGGTAATTTGGAATCCACAAATTTATTTCTCCTGATGCTAAAGTCTAGGAAGTTTGGTTAAGGTATAAATTATTGTGTAGAGAAAAGGAGAAAAATAAAAGAGATTCTGTGGAGATAAAATTGATAACATTAGATTAGGGAAGATGGAATTAGTAAGAAAGGGTGAAAGGTTGAGAAGACTGAAAGTGAGAATCTCATTGATTCAAACAAGAATGTTTGAACTGAGGCAGAAGATGGGTTTTAGGGGTTTTTTTTGTTTTGTTTTGTTTTCTTGCTTGTATATTGTGTTTGAGATGCCTATGGAATATTTACTTCAAGATGACAATAGGTAGGAGGCACATAAAATTATAAAAATGAATTTTTGTTCATTAGAGTAGGTAGGTGAGTTTTTTGAGTAGGAAGGTGTAATGATGCAATTAGTTTTCTTATCATTCAAAACTGGATTTGCAAACCAAAGTGCAAGAACCCTTCTATTCTCCATTCCAGAAGTCAGGAAGTCTCTCCCGAACAGTAACTTGCTTCCATCTGAAGTCCAATGAAACTGGCCTATGTCACTGTTACAAAATCATATTGAGAATATTCATTTATTAGGACACTTTGGGGAAACCTTTAATAACTAATTAACTTTTCTCAATCCTTCCCCTTCTTGAACTCTCACAAACATTTGATACTATAGATTTTCTTTTCAGACAGGACACTTTACACTCTTAGATTTTCTGGTACTGCTCTCCTCTGATTCTTTTCTTCTATATCTGACTCTTCATTCCACCATGCTGGTTCTTCATCTATGTCATCTTTTCTAACTGTGGATATCATTCAAGACTCCATTCTTAGCCCTCTTCTCTTTTTTGTTTTATAACATGGTGATGCCATCAGCTCCCATGGGTTTGATGATTATCTTTATATAAATAATTTCTCCTTTAATATAGCCAGACTTACCTTCTGAGATTTCCTTTCATCTACTCTACTTATGTTGTACATACAGAGTTATTTATATGGTGTCTCTCCAATTAATTTATAAGCTCCAGAAGGGGAGGGAGTATTTTTTTTTAACTTTCTTTGTATTTCTAGTCCTCAGTGCTGGCTGTACTTGGAACATAGTAAGTAAATTCTTATTGGTTGGATGATTAAGGATGGTGGCTTCTTAGGAATGCATAGTCAAAAAACCATGGGCACCAAATCCCCTATGCTTGGTGGTACCTTCAGCTATTAGATAAGATTATAGGATACAAGTCAAGGAGAGAGAGAGAGAGAGACAGAGAGAGAGAGAGAGAGAGAGAGAGAGAGAGAGAGAGAGAGAGAGAGAGAGAGAGAGAGAGAGAGAGAGGCAGAGAGAGAGAGAGAGAGAGAGAGAGAGAGAGAGAGAGAGAGAGAGGCAGAGAGAGAGAGAGAGAGAGAGAGAGAGAGAGAGAGAGAGAGAGAGAGAGAGAGGCAGAGATAGAGACAGACAGAGAGACAGAGGCACAAAGAGAAAAAGCCAGAGAGAAAGAGAGATAGAGTCAGAGAGAGAACTCCATGCTCTAAGCACTGTTCTGACCACTAAAACAAGAAAGCTATTTGATAAGTATAAACTCCCTTTGGTACATCTGAGATACATAGCATGTAGGCAAGATAGAAGCCAATTAGAAGTCTTTTTCAACAAATAACTTGATGGGTATACTGTAGTTCAGGTAAAGCAAGCATAGTGTTTTCCAAAAGAGAGTCTAGGGAAATGAAGTCTGATCTATGACAAAGATTTAGTATAAGAGTGAACAAAAATGTTATTAAGTTGTGCTGAAGTAGCAGAGGAATTAAATTGCTAGAGGAAGAGGTTATTAAAAGTTGGGCTTAAGGATCCAGACCAGAGGGACTCCTGACAAATTTGACATGGGCATTTTTGTGCTGTTTATCTGTGTGGTTGGTTAATGGATTACTTCATCTGCTCAGATATTTTTTAGGTGTGTGTGTGTGTGTGTGTGTGTGTGCATGTGTATGTCCATCTGGTAGCCTGCTATTAACAGGTTTATTTTTGGTTCGGATAGTGGTTTTTCAAAAGATTTTCCCAGTGTCATCCCTAGATAGTAAAACAATTTGAGAAAAGGTAAAATCAAATGAAAAAATGTATTATCTAATCTAGTCCCAGCCTAACCAATTAATACTACTATCCCTGTTCCTCAATCCTTTCATTCCATTTTAGATCAATCTGAGGATAATAAAAGCAACCATTTCATGGGGTTGTTGTGAGAATCATATGCAATAATATTTTTTAAAGAGTATAAAGAGCACATGGCCTGTTATTCAGTAGAAGCTTAATAAATATTAATTGCCTTCTTCCTCATCCCTGTCTTTTTAATTAGTATTTCCTGTGCACCTTGTCCTCCATTATTACACCACACTTTTGATCCCTTGAACTAGATTTGCAGTATGATTTTCTTTTTCTTTTTTCCATTTCTTTCTATTTTAAATTAGATTTTTTAAAAACTTGAGTATATGGAATCAGTATTGATATTTTAATATTGAAGGGGCAGTTTAGAATACCTATTAGCTCTGGTAACATTGCATTTGCAAAATCTTTAGACTATTAAAACCTGCCATTATTTGTTAAATATTATGGGACTGTAATTGATATTTGCATCTTATTCCAGAAGAAGAGACTGTTAATGATTCACTGATCGGTGGGAAGGAGCACAAGGTCAAGGAGACCAACAGTCCCCGTGGGATTGGTGAGAATCTATGCCAAGTCAGAGGATCTGTCTTGAAGGATTCAGGGAAGTGGTTGTTTGGCAAATCCTGATGGTGAACTTTCCTGTTTCCTGGCTTCCTATAAGACTAAAAATATATATCTGGATGTCTTTAAATTTGGCTTACAATTCCTGTGATTGAAGTAGAAATCAGATCTGGGAATCATATTTCCCCTTTTTCTCAGACTTTTGTCCCTTTTTTTCTTCTTTAGTGTGGCAATTTTCTGTAATTCTGACTGATGTTGGGTAGCTGCAATATTGCCTTACCTATCCTGTATTCTTTCAGGATATAACATTGATGGTGAATCAAGGACCTGTTATGATTTTAATTTCTACTCATATTTTTACATATATGATTTTAATATATATACACATGTATATATTTCATTTAATTTTTCTCTCTTCCTTGGTTTTGGGAGAATTGATTCATATACCTTATAGCTTAGCCATGTATCCTATGTCTATTCTATTGTTGGCTTAAGATTTTTTAAAGTAATTTTAAGAAAAGAAAATCACCTACACCCTGGACCAGGAAAGTGGATCTTCATGAGAAGAAAATATAGGGATGTTTGCAGAGATCAGGTACTACATACGGAAATTTGGAATAAACTTTTGGATATAATGAACTGAATTGAGGGGGGTTTGAGCCCACCATTTATACTGGTTGTAAACTTGTATGTCAAAGGGGAGTGCCCCAATCAGCTTTTTGTCAATGCACCTATCCATCATTTTTCCTTTCTTTCTCTTTTATTCCCAAAATTGTTATAACTCCCTCCACAAAATGTATAATATCTTTTTTGTTTTTATACCTTTATTGAGAATATCCTAAATGTATAAACTCCATATGTAGAATGATTTACTGGAGAGATAGACATGTTAATCTCCTGGAGAACCAAGAGTGGGGAGATTTAACATGATGATCTCCCAAAAGTATCAGGAGAGATTTGTCATATGCTGGCATATCCTGGCATCCCCTGGAATCACTCTCGGTGTGAGTGACAATGTGACAGAGCTAGCCATCAGTATGGGTGTCCATTAGGTCAACATGAGAGAGCCAGTGGAATATCTCATCACAGAAAAGCAGATGGTATGATATTTGAAAGCCAGTAGCCAGGGACACGGTTCTTAAACCCAGGTGGGAAGTGAGGTGGCTCTTTTGGCTCTCATAGCTGCCACTGCTGCAGAGCTGGGGGTTTTCCACTTTGCTGTTTCTTATCTGGTGAGGGATTTTTGACAAGTGGGGGACAGCAAAATGGAGTAAAATTCTTATCAGGAAAGACACCTAAAACATAAGTGAATGTATCTCTCAGAGATCACTTTGTTCATGCAGTTTGTCCCTATAGATGCATTGGGGCCAACTTTCTTTAGCCAGCACTCACAAACTCATCTTTCCATGATAAGGGCAATTCTTTAGTCCTAGCCAGAGGCCACCAAGCAGAGCTAAAGGTTTGCCAAACAAACAAACAAACAAAAAAAACAAGCAGATTTTCTCCTAAGATAAAGCCTCATATTTTTTAAAAAGGTTCCAGATAAAAGAGGTACTTAAATCTAAAGTTGAATTGATGTTCATTGCCTATATCTGCCTTTAGGTTAGATAACCCTTACAAGTCACATTTAATTGCCTATCAAGGTCTTAAACTTAAGACCAAATAAAAGACCAGATAAAAGCCACATATTCTTTGACCTGAGATTCCTCTAGAGACTTGGGGTGGCTAGGGTTCCCTGTACCCCCACACCAATATTTGATTATATGTATTTTTATAAACATAAATATAAATCTATAATATAATCTAACAAAGTTTATATATCACAGATGTGTGGATCTTGATACATGTACATATGTTTATACATACATATTCACAAAAATATGTATATATCTATACACAGTCACATGTGTATGTAGACATACACACATATAATTTGGATATATTTTCTCCACCTCACAAATTTTGACATAGTGAGTTATGTATATTTATAAGATGTTACAAAATAAACATTATATCATTAATAAACAATAATATAAATTCAGACTCAACTGGATTATTTTATTTTCAGTAGAGATGCTAGATATGTGTAGAGCAACAATGAATTCTATTAAATCATAATTCTTTTCTAATCACTAGTATATATCGCAAATGCACTTAAACTTTGGGCTAGCCTTGCATGTCTATCTTACTTGCAAGTCATAGGCTACATGCAGGACTGGCCCTCAGCAAGACTGAAATTTGTCTTTTGCATCCACTAGCCACAGTAAACTCTCTTCTCTCATCTTTCCTATTAAACAGCTTTCTATTTTAATTCCATTCTTTCAGTAGGTATAGGGAGACAGCAATGATGTTTTTCAGTGACCAAAGTACAACACTGAACCTAGAAGTTAAGAGTGTAGCAGATGGTAAGTCTGTTGAAGTATTTATTTATAGAAAGAGTCTGAACGAAAGACATCTCTCAGTTTGAGATATCTAGGGACTTCGAGCTGACCTTAGTCACTGGAACCTTCTTATATGTTATATAATGTCAAAGTGCTAAATCACTGGGTAACATCTATTTTGCAGAATCTAATTCCTGAGTTGGCTCTTAAGACAAAGAGCTCAATTTCATATAAACAGTCTAAGTCTTGGCTGGCCCAATGTAGTTTCTACCCAGATCAATCCCATGATATTATGTGGGCACATTATGAGGTTTCCTCTTCCTTTTACAAGCATAAGTATTACTTCAATGGTCTTTTCCATCATTTTAAATAATACTAATTTTGCTACTAAATTGTGGTTTTGGCATTGTTGTTGGTTTCTTAAGATCCAATGACTTGGACCCTTCATGGCTATACAGAATACTTACCAGCTATAATAACTCTGATCTACCAGGATATAGTGATGAGAAAGTCTTTCCACGATAAGGGCAATTGTTTAGTCCTAGCCAGAGGCCACCAAGCAGAGCTAAAGGTTTGCCAAATGGAAAAACAAGCAGATTTTCTCCTAAGATAAAGCCTCATTTTTTTTAATGAGGTACTTAATTCTAAAGTTGAATTGATATCCATTGCCTATATCTGTCTTAAGGATAGATAACCCTAAAAGTCACATTTAATTGCCTACCAGGGTCTTAAACTCTTAAGATCAGATAAAAGAACATAACAAAATTAACCCCACAGACTATCTGGAATCAGGGCAATGGAGACGATTATATTTCTAACATTATCAGAGTCTCAAATTTTAAGTGCATTTGAGCTAGAATAAATACCTAAGCACAAGAGGCAAAGTAATTTTCAACTATGACCTATATTTGCTCCAACTATCAATCTATCTATCTATCTATCTATCTATCTATCTATCTATCTATCTATCTACCTATCTATCCATCTATCTGTCTATCTATCTATCTATCTATCTATCTATCTATCTATCCATCTATCTGTCATCTATCTATCTATCTGTCATCTATCTATCTATCCATCTGTTTATCTGTCTATCTATCTATCTATCTATCTATCTATCTATCTATCTATCTATCTACTTATCTATCCATCTATCTGTCTATCTATCTATCTATCTATCTATCTATCTATCTATCTATCTATCTATCTATCTACCTATCTATCTATCTGTCCATCCATCCGTCTGTCTGTCTGTCTGTCTGTCTGTCTAATCTATGTATGTTTGTGAGTAACAAATAACAACTTTCACTACTGCTACTATGACTATGACTACTACTAGTAACCTCCTGGCACTTGTACTTCATTTTTGCCTATGAAATCACTGTTTTTATCCTTTCAGGTGGCCTGATAAATGCTAGGCAAATAGAAGAATATTTCTAGTTTGACTTTTAAGAAACAGCCATTTTGGAGCTAGTAGCACTGCATTTAGTAAATAATTAATTGCTTTATTCTTGAGAACTCCCTTTCAATTCAGACAGAAGGGCGACTCCATAGGAAATTGGGAGGGGAGCTTTTTGCACATAAGCAGGAACTTTGGTAGCCCTCTAACAAATTATTCTGTGTTAGTTACCTCTATGTTTGTATACACAAGTCTCATCGTGAAT
This sequence comes from Monodelphis domestica, assembly GCF_027887165.1. NCBI lineage: Eukaryota > Metazoa > Chordata > Mammalia > Didelphimorphia > Didelphidae > Monodelphis > Monodelphis domestica. The sequence continues at coordinate 48,694,619 of NC_077230.1, forward strand.
TCATGGCTTAAATAAGCAAAAAGGCCCTCATTAGAGCAATGAGTGAACCAATTGAGCCAACTGGCCCAGACAAATCATGAATGTTCCATGGCTAGTTCACTGCTAATCGAATGCTAAGTATTTTAATGAACTGATTTTTTCTTGTTGAATACAAAGCCACATTTTTTGGAGAGTGAGAGAAAACTGAACATTTTAGCAATAATGAGCTATGACAAACCATTTGAATTGCTGAATTGCCATTGTTCTGTGAGCCATTCTCTTGAAGTTAAATTGATGGGTGACATTTAGTTTACAGAGTGAGGAAAATAATAGGAGAAGCAATTTTAAAACTTAATTGCTAATAAAGAGAATAAATAATGGCTTATAAATATGTTAACAAGTCATTTTGGGGATATTTAATACATGCACACTTAAAAGAAGTTAATATTCAAAAATTCACATTTAATGATGCTGCTGTTGAATGGTGTTTTACTTTTAAATGCCTGAAATGGTCCCTCTAAAAATGTTACCAGCTCTAATCACTATAGAACTATCAATTCATATTTGTACTTGTCAGAGATGGAATAAAAAACAGGGCCTGCATTTTATATAATTAGTAAAAATTTACCCTTGGCAGAGATTTAGGGAATTTGTTTTTATTACAAAGCTTTGTTAAGTAGATATTAATCACAAGGTAATTTATTGCTTTAAATGATTTGTTCTAAATTTAATGATAGAAGATCAGAAATTAGCAAGAGCTATTGTCAGATGAAAAGGAGAAGGGGAGAAATATATCTAATCAAGCACAAGGTCAAATTTGATGCTATTTTAAATTAGAAAAGCCACAGGTCCAATAAAGAAAAAAGAAGTTTATTTTTTTCTAAAGCAAAATTGTCATCTTCATTTTACTATGGAGGTAGATTTCTCCACTCCTTGAGTTTCTTCCTTGTCAGAGTCATTGTCCTTCATGATCTTAGCTCTGGAGTGGGGTAAGAAGAACTTACAGAAATTAGCATAATGTGTTCAATTATCAACTTTATATAGATGAGTTCTAAATCAGATCTAGACCTAATCTCTCATTTTAGTTGTAGTTCTACATCAGGGAGTCAAAAAACAATAATTTATTAATAATTAACATTAATATTTAATAATATTAAAAATTAAAATATTTTAAAATTATTAAACACTTATACTTTGTGCCATGAAATGTGCTGTTGAAGATAGAATAAAAAGCAAAAAGTCCCTGCCCTTAGAAGCTTAAATTCTAATGGAAGAAATAGTATGTGAATAATTAGATATACACATGGTATAACTAGATTAAAAAGAAGTCCGTTTAGGAGAGGAAGCTGGGAGGTTAGGGAGTAATAAAAATCTACAAAGGTCGAATTAGAAGTGAGTTTGCAAGAAAACTATCATGGAGGAAAGGGAGCAAAGCATCCTGAGAAATGAATCACCAATTCTTTGCCAGATATTTAGACCTGAATTGTGGTTTATATATATATATATATATATATATATATATATATATATATATATATATATATATATATAAATAATATGTATGTATATATGTATGCATCTATCCACCTCAAAATATACAAAGCAAACTTCATATTTCCCTCAAAATCCATCCTAATAAAAACAAACAAAAATTAATAGTTCTCCATTGCCTTTAGGTAAAATGTGAATTTCTCATCTTGATACTTAAAATTCTCTATCATATGGGTCCTCTCTAACTTTTTTTAAAGTATTTATATTGCTAATTTTCATGTGTATTCCTTTCTCAAAATGGTCTACTAATTTTACCTTGTGTTTGACATTATACTTTTCACCTCAGTGGTCTCTAATGTCTCCCACATACTCCTCGTCTTTCTTGAAGAGTACCTAGATTTCTTTAAAATACAACAGAGGTACCACCTTCTAAATGAGATATTTCCCTATATGCCCCATTTATCTATACTCTCCTCTTCTTGCATTTACTTATATTGCATGTATTTTGAATTTACTTATATCTGTGCATTTTTAAAGTTGTAGTAGAATGTAATGTCCTTGAGGGAAATATATATATATATATATTATAATATATTTACATATATTATAATACATATATATATATATGTCTTTGAGCCTATAGCACCTATAACAGTGCTCTCCATATACTAGATACAAAAAATGTGTGTATTGGATTGAACTAAATTGTATGATTTGGAATTCTACTTGTTTTGAATTTACTTTCAAAATGTCAAAAACAAAACCTCACAATTTGAAAAACTGGAATTTTATTTTTGAGAAAAGCATCATTTTCTCCTTTTTATTTGTAGAGTGGTACTGGTTTAGATATTAAACCACTTTATTAGCTGAGAAGAAGGAAGGAGTTCTGGTGGGCAATGTTTGATGGTATCCTAGTGTCCAATTTGCTTGAGGGTTCTTTTAAACTCTAGCTAACATAGGGTAGAAACAAGTTGATAGACAGCCTCCAGCTCCTGACTGACACAAAGTGATGGTGTGAGTCACAGGATTCAAAGACTCTCATTCCCTCAGGTTTCCTTGATTTCTGTGATTCTCTGGTTTGCTGGAATTTAATATAAACCTTGAAGAAAAATGTGCCTGTCTGGGTTTACCTCTTTGGAGATCTCCAAAGAAAAAGCAAGGAAAGTTTGAACCTTTTGTGATGCTATTTACAAAAATAATAAGGTACAATTTACTGGTGATCATAGTAGGTGCAAAATTCTCTGCAGAATGTACATAAAAATGGAAAACAAAAGCATGAATTACCAGGAGCTTCTGCTGCAGACTTCTGAGATGGGAAGGAGCTACAATAAATAATATTTGAAACAACTATTGAAGTGTTTGTTTTTTTTTAAGTTGAGCATCTCTATATACCTTTCTACATAGAAGCATGCCTAAGTGCTGCAAGCTGCCAAAATCCACTGAACAAACACTGATATTGACAATTTCTAGTTTTAGGGATGAAAATGCAACCTAGCCTATAGAGAAATAAATTTAGCTTGAAATTTTAATGTAGGGGATCCAGATTGACAGATTAAATCCAAGTCCATTTATGTTGCTTGAGATCTATACAATAATAATAAGCTGACCTTGATACATTTAAACTAGAAGAGTAAACTTTTTGCCAGTAACGTCTATTTCCTTCCTTGTGCTCATCATATCAAGGATTATTAACTTGAAGTACAAGAATTTTTAATATACTGGTTTGATAAATTTATTTTGATAGAATTGATTTCTTTATTACTCATATGTATTTAATTTTATCATTTAAAACATTGTTTGAATGATTCTATAGAGTTTAGACTAACAAAGAAGTTCCCTCTTTCTCTTGTGTGTGTACACACAAACATAAATTAAGAACTCCTGACATCAATGACTGCCTGGAAAGTTGCTCCTAGAGCCTTGCTCCATTTATTGCTGTTTTTGTTTATTCACTCCTTTCAGTTGTGTCTGAGTCTTTATGACCCCTTTTGGATTTTCTTGGCAAAGATACTAGAATAGTTTGCCATTTCTTTCTCCAGCTCTCTTTTCAGTTGAGATAATTGAGGCAACCAAGGATAAGTAATTTGCCCAGGATTTGACCTCAGGTAGGCAAGTCTTCCTGACTCCAGGCCTAGCAATCACACTATCCACTGAGACACCTAACTAACTTGTTATCTTTATATCTCACCATGAATTGATTTGTCCTGTGCATGCAACTACCAAATGAAGCATACAGAACAAGAGATTGCTTTTTTAGAAAATATAAGAGTACTAAGTATATACTAAGTTATGAAAATTAGACTATAATTTAAAATGTATCAATTGGTTTTAGAAGTTAATATTTTAATACCAAAGCTAAATAGGAAGAAATCATCTAAATCAATACTTGCACAATATTAGTCTTATTAATGCATACTTTCAGATATCTAGGAATGACTATACTAAATTTGGAAATTATCCAAAAGAAAGAAAAAAAAACAAAAAAAAATAATGAATCATAGGTTCTATAATTCCAATAATAAAAAGATGAACATATCCTCTCCAAAAGAAAGAAGCAGATTGTTGTGTCTTTTAAAAATGTCTAAGGAACAAATATATAGATATGAATATATATGGAATGTAGATATAGATATAGAATAAAGTCAAGGGGACATCACTTCTTTAAGTAGTATTTAAGTTTCATAATAAGTATATACTATTGGATTTGTTAAAGTAAAATAAATTGATTTACTTCTAGACAGCATATATGGAGTGACAATGGTACGAGAATGAAAAGTGGTCTTTTGTGGGTGATATCCACATGAACAGGTTCAACAGCATGTTGATAAAGAAAATTCAGATTGCTTATAGAAATAGTAGGGCTTGTAAATGAGATTTTGGAAGAAGTCACTCCCATAAATAATTAAAGAAGTATTATGTTAAAGAGATCAGACTTTGTGATATACCCAAATTATGCAAGACTGTTGTAGAATCTATATAATATATCACTGGAGACTGTAAAAAAATTGTTGACATGGTATAGTAGTGAGAATTATATATCAGAAGTTCATTTATTTTCAGATTAACAAATAACAGATGTTGGAATTACAATTACAGAACTCATCATATCCTGGAAAATACAACACAAACATTATACTGCAAATAGACAATTTTCAGAGACATTCAATATATCTGAAGATCCAGGGGAGGAAATCTAAATCACATAGGGATACAGTTAGGTGGTACAGTGGATAGAGTGCCAGACTTGGAGTTGGGAGTACCTGGGTTCAAATCTAGCCTCATTCCCTTTCAAGTTAAGTGACACTAAGTAAGTCACTTAACCCCAATTTGCTTAGCCCTTACTGCTCTTCTGCCTTAGAGTAGATACAAAGAAAGAAGTTTTGGCTTTTTTTTTTAAATTTAATCACATGGGAACAGGAGGACATATATATATATATATATATATCATCCCTTTTTTCTATCTGCTATTGGTATCATTCTGAGGATGGTTTTAATAAACCTAAAGGTTTAATAACTTTATGTTATAATAAAAGTTTTACTTACATTCTAATACTTCAATCACAAGAAGAAATTATCTAATGCATCTGTGTAATAATACTTAGAATATTATATATAAAAGAATAATAGCAAGAAAGTGACTTATGCCAAGGCTGTTTCCAAATAAATACTACCAAAAAAAAGTCAGATGAAACGGATAATAATAATAGCTAGCATTTATATAATTCTCTTTGGAAAAGAGTAGAGGCTACAAACTGTAGGAGAATGACTCTGACCAATTCTTGGTGACCTTCTAGAATATATTGTCAAGTGCCTGCTGAATAAATATTTTTAAAAAGGGAACAGTGGTAATAAAAATAATTATTTCCTTTTGGGGGGAAGGAGTGTGAAGAAAGTAAACACTGATATATCAAAAGATTTTTGTAGGTACATTTTAACTAGATGTCATGAAATAATTTGACAAAAACTATGGAGAAACATTGTGGATATGAGTTCAATGATGGTGAGTTTGTTCAACTTAGAATTTTTTAAATAACTGAGGTCAAAGAGAATTAATTTGCTTTCAAATCCCATTTAAAATAACTGTAGACAATACAAAATGCATGACTCTACTTGCTAGGACAAATACAGGAATTATATGTTCCCAACTACAAAACACTTTTCAAACAAAGCTATATCTAAATAATTGGAAAAACAGTTATTGGATTATGGATAGTATATAAAAATGACAGTTCTATCTAAATTAATTTACCATCCAAACAACCCAATAATTATTACATAGTGTTAAAAAATTAAAATTCATCTGTAGGAACAAAATGCCAAGAATATAAAGGGGATCAATAAAGGAAATTGGCTTAGCTATAAGAGATCTCAAACTATATTATAAAGTGGTAACATTCAAATTAATCTGATACTGGCTAAGAAATAAAGCAGTTGATCAATAGAATAGACTAGGTATACTATATGCAGTAGTAAATGACCATTGTAACCTAATGTTTAACAAAAACAAAGGTCCATGATTTTGAAAGAATTCATTATTCAACAAAAACTGCTGGGAAAACAGGAACATAGAATGGTAGAAATGAGGCATGTAATGTAAAGGTTAAATTTAATGGCTGGACTTAAATTATATGAAATAACATGGTCTCAGCTTATTTGCCAAAATAGAAGGAAAACAATAAGGTAAAGAAATGTGAAAGAAGTTAGAGAAAATACCTAAACTAGTCCTCAGCCAGGAGGGCAGGTAGTGAGTAACCACATGGCCTCCTCCAAGATGGAAGCTACTCTCTTAGGAAACTAGAAAGGGAGTCAGCCTTTTCGCACACCCAACCAAGTAGTCCAGTAGTCAATGTGTAGGTTGAAGTCATGATCCACTCTGCAATCTCCAATGAAATCTAGAATCTGATGGGAAGTGTATCAATTGGGAATGATTGAACAAGTTATGGTACATGAATGTAATGGAATACAATGTTATAAGAAATGATAAATGAAATCGTCAGAAAAAATGGAAATGCCTATTTTTTCTACAAAGTACACAAAATATTATTTTGAAAATTACATGATACAGACTTTTTATGCATAAGAAAACATAAAAGCTTTTATTTTATTATTTTATCATATAAGAAAGCAAAAAATAGTATTTTAATAAACTACCTATCTTATTTTTAATAAACCAACTATTCATTTTCATCTATTGTAATACAAAGTTGTAGATCATGCACACTTTATACTGTTTTATAATTTTTATAGTTTTAAAATAATTTCAAAAGTGCAAATACTACAGTCCTCTCTCTAGCATTAAGGCAAGTAAAATTATACTCTAACTGGAAAAGTGATACAAAATGAAGCGAGCAGATAAGTAGTACAAAGTGATATGAAACAGATATGAAGTGATGTAAAGTGAGAAGAGTAGAACCAGAGGAATATTGTACACAGTGACAGAAATAATGGATTATGATCAACTTTTATTGACAACTACCATAAGAAATGCAAGGATCCAGGATAATTCCAAAAGATTCATGACCAAAAATAATCTCCACTCCTATACAAGGAACTGAAAAAATCTGAATGTAGATTGAAATATGACTTTCTTCACTTTATTTTGTCCATGATTTTTTCTCTAGTAAAAAACAGTATGTGTCTTATTTAACAATATGATGAATATGGGAATGTGTTTTGTACAATTTACTTCTGTAATTATGTGATTTTATCTATTCTGAATTGAAACAAGTTTCTAGTTCTTTAAAAATTCCAAAGACCTGAAGATGGTGGCATAGAGGCAGCGAACATTCAGATCTCTGAAAACCCTTCCTTACATATTACAAATTAAAAGCTCCTAGGGGACTGAAAATCAAATCTAACAATAAGACAGAGCCAAGGAACCCTCCTGCTGGACTCAACATACAAGGTATGCCCTCAAAAGCCAAAATTTGAAAACACTCGGGTTTAAGGGGAAGGAAGAAGGAAGGACCCAGGACCCCTCCCCCATCTAGAGTGCTAAGCCTCCAGTGGCAGCTGGAACCTTTGGGTGGGCAAAGGATCTGGTCTGGAGGGAGTACCTTGTGGGCAAAGTGGTGATAGGCTAAGAGCGTCCAACACAAGCAGTGGGGAAGCAATTAGAGAAGAAATGCACAGCTCAGAGCAGGCTGTAGTAGTAGCAACAGAGACACTTCATACCCCCCCACCCCTTTCCTGAGGTTTTGGCCTCAGGGCACATCCAGCAACCCATCTGGACTTTATCCCATCAAAGACTTCAGAGGGAAGAGAAGCTCAAGCTCCAACACCCCTCCCCCACAGACTGCACAGAGAGATTTATTGACAAAGCTCCAAGGGTACAGGCAAAAAGAAAAGCACAAAACCACAAAAAAATGAGAGGAGCAAGAGCTCAGGCAACTGTAGGGAGCAAAGAAGGGGTAAATGTGAGCAAACAACAGAAAAAGAAAAAAAGAAATCGCAATCGACAACTTCTATACAGGCAATGAACAAAGAGCAAATGGAACAAAGAAGGATGAGGGAACACCAACCAACCAACCAACCAAACAAACAAAGAAACAAAAACCAGAAACCCCAGCAAATTGGATACAGATTCTGGAAGAACACAAAATACAATGCAAAACACAAATAAGAGAGGCTGAAGACAACTGCGATAAGAAATTAAAAACTAAGATAAGTCATCTGGAAACAGAGGCAAATGAACTAAAAGAAGAAAATAGTGTCTTGAAAGCCAAAATCAACCAGCTTGAAAATGAGGCAAAGGAGATGAAAGATGAGGCAAAGAAAATGAAAGATGACCTCCAAAGAAAATCAGACCAGAAGGAGAAGGATGACCAAAAAGCCAGGGATGAAATACAGACTTTAAGAACCAGAATACAACAAATAGAATCAAATGACTGCACAAGGCAGTAGGACACTATAAAACAAAACCAAAAGAATGAAAAATTTGAGGAAAATATGGACCTCATTCACAAAACAGAAGATTTAGAAAATCATTCCAGGAGAGATGATTTAAGAATTATTGGTCTACCAGACGACCATGACAAAAGAAAAATCCTAAACATCATACTACAAGAAATCATCCAAGAAAACTGCCCCGAAATTCTAGAATAAGAGGGAAAAGTGGAGATTGAAAGAATCCACAGATTACCTCCTGTACTTAATCTCCAACTGACAAGATGCAGGAATGTTATAACCAAAGTCAGAAGCTATCGGACCAAGGGAAAAATATTATAAGCTGCTAAGAAGAAGTCATTCAGATACCATGGAACCACAATGCAGATAACACAGGATCTGGCTGTATCTACACAGAAGGACCGAAAGGCTTATATGATATTCTGGAAAGCAAGGGAAGTAGGTCTACAACCAAGAATCAGGGGAAAGTATGGTCATTTAACCAAGACTTTCTAAAGAAAAGACCAGACCTAAACAGAAAATTTGATGTCCAAGCACAGAACTCAAGAAAATCACCAAAAGGTAATTAAAAAGAGAGGAAAAAAGAAAAACAAACCAAAAAAATGCAAGCATTTTTTATATGAGACCCAATAAGTTAAAATGATGTATCCCTATAAGAAAAGAGGTCATTGGTAATTCTTGAAAATTGTTATTATCACCTGGGTAGCTAGAAGAATTACACTTAGAGAGAACAGTTACAAACTGGATAGGATGAAATGCCAAGACATAAATATGTATATAGATATATGTATGTATAAATACACATATATGTGTATACACACACTCATATATGTATATATATATACATGACTAGAGATAAAAAAGAGGTTACTACTAAAAGAAATGGGAAAAGAAACACAAGGAGGTAAATTTATATGTCACAAAGAAGCTCATGATGTGAGGGGGGAGACCATCAATACACTGGAAGGGTAAATAGGTTGGAGATAGGAAATACTCAACTCTTATGTGTCTTGAAATTGACTCAAAGATGGAAGAACAATGCAATCCATTGGGGAAGAGAATTGATTTGCTCACTATAGGGAAATAGAAGGGTAACAAACAGACTGGTGGGGAGTGAAGCAGTACAAGGGAGGGAGAGGGTGGGAGGTAGTTTAAAAAGACTGTAATGAAAATAAGGGGTGAATAAGAAGAGAGGTGGGTAGAAAGGAAAGTAAAATAAGGGTGGGAATTAGGGGTACTGATAAATAAAATATTGGTATAGAAATAAAGAAAGAAAGAAAAAAGGGCAGGAAATAGGAGAGGAAATCAAAATGATGGAGAATACACAAGTGGTAATCAGAACTCTGAATGTGAAAAGAATGAACACAACCATAAAACCAAAGTGAATAGCAGAGTGGATTAGAATCCCAAACCCTACCATATGCTGTCTACAAGAAACACACACAAGGATGGTAGATACAGATAGAGTCAAAGTAAGAGCATGAAGCCAAATCTATTGGGCATCAACTGATAAAATGAAGGCAGGAGTCGCTATCATGACATCTTACAAAGGCAAAGAAAAAATAAATCTAGTTAAAAGAGATAGGGAAGGTAATTATATCCTGATAAAAGGCAGTATAGACAATGAGGAAATATCTGTACTCAATATGTATGCACGAAATGGCATAGCATCCAAATTTGATGAAATAGAAAAACTACAGTAGTGGGAGACCTGAAACTTCCTTTATCAGAACTAGATAAATCAAACCAAAAATAAATAAATAAGAAAGATGTAAGAGAAGTGAATGAAATCTTAGAAAAATCAAAGAACTCCCTAAGAAAAAATCCCCAGGTCCTGATGGATTCACAAATGAATTCTATCAAAAATTCAAAGAGCAACTAATCCCAATATTATACAAACTATTTGACATAATAAGCCAAGAAGGAGTTCTACCAAATTCCTTTTACAACATAAATATGTTACTGATTCCAAAGTCAGGCAGGTCAAAAACTGAGAAAGAAAACTATAAACCAATCTCCTAAATGAACATAGATACAAAAATCTTAAATAGGATACTAGTAAAAGGACTCCAGAAAGTCATCACAAGGGTTATCCACTATGATCAGGTAGGATTCATACCAGGACTGCAAAGATGGTTCAATATTTGGAAAACTGTCCACATAATTGACCATATTAACAAACAAACTGACAAAAATCATATGATTATCTCAATAGATGCAGAAAAAACCTTTGACAAAACACAACACTCATTTCTATTGAAAACACTAGAAAGCATAGGAATAGAAGGGCCTTTCCTAAAAATAACAAACAGTATATATCTAAAACTATCCACACACATCATCTGCAATTGGGATAAAGTAGAAGCCTTCCCAATAAGATCAGGAGAAAAACAAGGATGCCTATTATCACCTCTATTATTTAACATTTTACTAGAAACACTAGCTGTAGCAATTAGAGAAGAAAAATATATTGAAGGTATTAAAATAGGCAATGAGGAGACCAACCTATCACTCTTTGCGGATGATACTTAAAGAATCCTAGAGAATCAACCAAAAAGCTAGTCGAAATAATCAACAACTTTAGCATAGTTACAGGATACAAAATAAACCCACATAAGTCATAAGCATTTCTATATATCTCCAACATATCACAGCAGCAAAAATTAGAAAGAGAAATTCCATTTAAAATCACCCTAGGTGATATAAAATAATTAGGAATCTTTCTGCTGAGACAAACACAGGAACAATATGAACACTAATACAAAACCCTCTCCACACAATTAAACTTGATCTAAACAATTGGAAAACATTGACTGCTCAGGGGGAGGATGAGCTAACATAATAAAAATGATAATCCTACCCAAATTAATTTACTTATTTAGTGCCATATGCATCAAAGTACCAAAAAAAAAAAACACCTTTTTTACTGAATTAGAAAAAAAAAAACAAAGTTCATTTGGAAGAACAAAAGGTCAAGGATATCCAGGGAAATCATGAAAAAAATGTGAAGGAAATGAGCTTCACAGTCCCAGATCTCAAACTGTACTATAAATCAGTGGTTATCAAAACAATTTGGTATTGCCTAAGAGACAGAAAGGAGGATCAGTGGAATAGACTTGGGGTAAGTGACCTCAGCTAGACTGTCTATGACAAACCCAAAGATTCTAGCTTTTGGGACCAGAAAACACTATTTGATAAAAACTGCTGAGAAAATTGGAAGACAGTATGGGAGAGATTATGTTTGGATCACTATATCACACCCTACACCAAGATAAACTCAGAATGGCTGAATGATTTCAATATAAAGAAGGAAACTATAAGCAAATTAGGTGAACACAGAATATTATACATGTCAGATCTCTGGGAAAGCAAAGAATTTAAAACCAAGCAAGAGCTAGAAAAAAATCACAAAATGTAAAATAATTTTGATTACATAAAATTAAAAAGGTTTGGTACAAAAAAAACAACAACAAACCAATGAAGCCAAAATTAGAAGGGAAGCAACAAACTGGGAAACAATTTTCATAACATAAACCTCTGACAAAGGTCTAATTACTCAAATTTATAAAGAGCTAAATCAATTGTACAAAAAATCAAGCCATTCTCCAATTAATAAATGATCAAGGGACATGAACAGGCAATTCTCAGTCAAAAAAATCAAAACTCTTAATAAGTACATGAAAAAGTGTTCTAAATCTCTTATAAGAGAGATGCAAATCAAAACAACTCTGAGCTATCATCTCACACTTGGCAGATTGGCTAACATGACAGCAATGGAAAGTAATGTTTGCTGGAGGGGATGTGGCAAAGTCGGGACATTTATGCATTGCTAGTGGAGTTATGAATTGATCCAACCATTGTAGAGGGCAATTTGGAACTATGCCCAAATGGCACTAAAAGACTATCTGCCCTTTGGTCCAGCCATTGCACTGCTGGGTTTGTACCCTAAAGTGATAATAAGAAAAAAGACTTGTACAAGAATATTCATGAATGCACACTTTGTGGTGGCAAACAATTGGAAAATAATGGGATGCCCTTCAATTGTTGAATGGCTGAACAAATTATGGTACATGTTGGTGATGGAATACTATTGTGCTTAAAGAAAATAATAAAGTGGTGGCATTCCTTGGGAGCTGGAATGACTTCCCGGAATTGATGCAGAGATAAAGGAGCAGAACCAGGAGAACATTGTACACAGAAACTGATACACTGTGGTACAATTGAATGTAATGGACTTCTCTACTAGCAGCAATGCAGTGATCCTGAACAACTTGGAGGGATCTATGAGAAAAAAAAAAAACACATTATCCCCATTCAGAGGAAAAACAGCGGGAGTAGATAGAAGAAGAAGAACTGCTTGAATACATGAGTTGAGGGGACATGGCTGGGGATGTAGACTCTAAATGAACATCCTAGTGCAAACATCAACAATATGGAAATAGCTTCTGATCAAGGAGACATGCAATACCTAAAGAAATTGCATGTCAGCTGCTGGAAAGGTGGGGGGAGGGCAGGGAGGGAAATAATGTGATTCTTGTAACCAAGGAATAATGTTCTTAATTGTCTAAATAAATTAATTCAAAAGAAAAAAAAATTTCAAAGTCCTTTAGATACTTTCTCACTTCATCAAATAAGAGGTAATGACTTTTGATTTACAACTAGACCTTTGTCAAGTGCATTCACCTTTCAATTTTTTTTTTTCATGACTTCTCAGTGATCAGATACTTTTTTTCAGGAGCTGATAATCTATATATGGATACACTGCAAAGACAAATGACTTGGAAAATTGTAAAAATATTTTTTTCTATGTCTATCAAAAAGTATTTCAACATTTCACAATTCTTATTATCAAGCTATCCTTCCTCAATTAAAGTATAATCTTATATAATAAACTCCTTTTGTCCTGTAAAAATGACCTTGAAATGCTGTTCAACCCTTAACCCTGCCACCTTGCTTCCAGATTCATCAACTTCAGGAGAACCATTACATAGTTGTGAAACACTAGTGTCCATGGCAGAAAAGCCTCGAGATGATCTCTTGGACACCCCCTTAAACAACTCAGATCTCGTGTCATTTACTGACGGTTCTTTTATGAGAGATGGCATACACTACACTGGAGCTGCTGTAGTCAGAGAATTTGCCACTGAGTGGTCAGCTTTACTTCCCTCCAACATTAGCGCTCAAGAGGCAGAACTCATAGCCCTGAAACATGCCTGTATAATTGCCAAGGGTAAAAAGGCAACAATTATATAGATTCTAGGTTTGCTTTTGGCATTTGTCACTCAGTCGGGATGCTATGGCTCCAGAGTGGATTTTTAACCTCAACTGGAAAATCCATAGGTAATGCAGAAATTATTAATGAATTTCTTTTTGATCTCAAACTGCCTGAAGCCCTAGCTGTAGTTCATTGCTCTGCCCATACAGGTGGTACTGACCCTGTCTGTAGGGGAAATGAACAAGCAGATACTGCTGCAAAGCTAACAGCCATAGAAGGGCTTTAATTAATTTTACCATTAACAACCACTGATGATTTATACTTATCACTTTCCTATAATGAAAAGGAAGTGGAAAAAAATTCAAAGAAAAACAGATTAATGGAGTATGGGTGTTATCTGAAGGAAAACCCCTGCTCCCTAGAAGTTTCTATCACCAAATTTGCCAATCTGTCCATAAAAATGGTCACTTTGGTATCCCAGGCATCATGGACTCTGTTAAGAGAGTATGGATAGCCCCCAGTATAACTACTATAGCCTCTAAAGTGTGTTCAGCCTGCTCTACCTTCCTGGCATATAACCAACATACCTTTCCTGGCAAAGCTTTTGGTGGGTGTCCTCTGGCTTACACACCTTTTGAATACCTACAGATAGATTTCATAACAATGCCAAGGGCTAGACATTATAAATTTTGTCTAGTCATAGTAGATCAACTGACACATGGCCAGAAGAATTTCCTGCAACCCGAGCCCCAATGGCTTTTGTTGCTAAGGTGCTTTTAAAAGAAATTATTCCTCTTTTTGGCCTGCCAGCATGTATTGATTCAGATAGAGGAAGTCATTTTACTGATTCTGTCTTAAACCAAATATATTCTTGCTTGGGGATAACTCCCAAATTCCATTTTCCATATCATCCCCAGAGCTCAGGTCAAGTTGATAGGATGAACAAAGAACTTAAAACTATGATTGGCAAATTATGCACTGAGACCTATTTAAAATGGCCTGTAATTCTCCCCCTGGCCCTTATTTTATCTTAGAAGCAGGCCTATAGGAGACCTACACATCTCACCATTTGAGATGCTTTTTGGACATCCACCTATACAGGCTAAGCCTTTCTCCCCTGCATATACATCACTTTTAGGGGGAGATACTACTATTGCTTCCTATATACAGGAATTACAGCACAAACTGCATGAACTCCATGAATACGGAACTGCAGTACAAGCCGGACCACTAGAATTTTCACTTTATGACCTGAACTCAGGAGATAAGGTGTATATGAAGAATTTCCAGCATACTGGAGCAACACAGCCTTCCTGGGAGGGACCATTCCAAATATTGTTAACTACTCAAACATCTATAAAGTTTGGAGAAAAGAATTCTTGTATTCATTGCTCACATGTAAAGAGAGCATCTTCTGTTGAGACTGATTGACTGTATCCTATCACATGCATTGAAGATAATAATCCATTGACAAGTGGATACTGTTTTTCGAGAACACATTAAATTCCTGATTTTTCCCTTTTTTTCTTGTCTCTTATTTTGATTAGAATATTTGATTTTTCCCCTTTTCTTTATTTCTTGTACTAAAGGTACATACAATTAAATATTTTTCTCTCTATGCAGTAATATAAGTTATATATATATATACATATATATATATGTATATACTTGCTATAATATCAATACATACCCCAATGCTTTAAACTGTGGGAACCTGTCATTCATTGATAAAATATTATGGATATATGATTAATGCTTGTGTCTGATTCCAGGAAATGGGATAAAAACAAGGAGAACAAAGCTAAACCTGAATTGTGCCAAAAGAGCACACAGGTCTGATGTACTTATAAGCCAACACAAAGGACTTGAACCTAGTAAGAAGACTCAAGGTTGCGACACTTAACATACGTTAAGACATAGGCATTCCTTGTGTCCACACTCTGAAAATACTTACAGATGAGTATCTGAAACTTGACTCCTACCTGTCTCCTATAATCAAGTCTCTTTTCTGTCTTTCATAATGTGGCAACTTTCTGTAGTCCTGGCTACTGACTGGGTAAATGCTTACTTGCTTATATCATTTTAATTGGGCCCTGATTCAAGGACCTGTTATAGATTTATTTTTCCTTTACTTAGAATTTTTACATATAAGACTTTGATAATCTATATTTTCATCCAGAAATTATCTTTTTTATTTGGATTTTTCTGATTTTTTTCTGATTTCTTTTTAATTTTTCTTGCCAATTGATTCATATAACTCATAACTTAGCCATGCATCACTAAGTGATCCCTGTGTTTTTCAATCACCCTCTTCAATGGGGGAATATAAAAATATTATTATTTAAAATTGCAAAGTTTAAATTCCTTTTGAGAAGAATTTTAGGTTAAGAAACATGCTAGCTCTCCAAATCTAGAAAATGAACTGTTTGGAGAAGACACCATGAAGATGCCTCCTGACCACAAGCTGCACAAGAAGATCAAGAATGAACTTTAGGTATGGTTGATTGAACATTTATTTCTATATATACTTTCATTCCAAAGGGCCTGCCTTATAACTGGTTTCTTGTCAATGTGTCTAGCAATTATTGGTTTTGTTCTTTTTTCCTCTTATCCTCAAATTATTGAAATATTTAAGTTGATTATTTTTTCATGATCCCTTTGGGGAAACTGGTTTCCCAATAACGATACAATTGAGGAATGTAAAAATGGAGATTTGAACCCCAGACTTCAGTCCCCAGAAGTTTTTGGCACTTCCCATAATTCCCTATAATCTCACATGAGTCCTCACCTGCGTGTGAGAACACAATTTGTATTTAAACTGACTGTAATGCCTACTTTAGCCTCTTCCTCTACTCAGAGATTGCAAGGATGTAGTGAGTAAACTAAGCACAGGGGGTTCCTAATTTGGCTAAATCAGCCATGGCAAGAGGTTTATTATTTTGTATCCTTGATTTCTAATAATCTTTAATAAACCTCCTAAAATATAATACTTTTAGTAGAGAAACTAATTTAACTGTTACAGTCCTCAATATCTATAACTTATCTGACCACAATTTCTGACAAAATCACACTTAAAACATGTAGTAACCTTAATTTCATTAGGAATATTTCTTAAGGAGGTTGGCAGGAAATTATTTTTTTTCTGAAGTGAATATATATATTCACCTTTCTTTAGGTTTTGGATCAATAGTTGTATAACTTATTCTAGAAATATTTGGTGAAAATGTCTAAAATTTCCTGACTCCATATACCCCTTATTTACACCTTCTACAGTTGTCTCTAAATAGACTCACTTGGCATGTGAGGATGGTAACAATTGTATAACACGTACAATATTTTACCTTGAAAATTAATTTAATATCTTAAGGCTTTGTTTTACAATTGTAAAACATAATGCCCTTTAAATGCCAAATGTAGCAAGATATTTAATTTCATATATACCAGCAACTAAACTTGGCAAATCTAGTATCCTTAAAGCCTTGTTAAGTTTTGAAAATTAAATCCCATCTGAGACAGTCAGCATTATTTCCTTCCCATGGGATAGTCATCTTCGAATGTGATAATTATTTTTTCCCTCAAAAATTGTCTTATCCTGATTATGTGGTGCCTCAGTAGCAAAGACAAATCAATGAGCATATGCTATCTTTGTAGACATATTCTGGAAGAAGAAGAAAAATGTCTTAGAATCTTTCAACTCAATTTTTGGAATAAAAAATAAACTTATATACTTCAAAAAGAAATGTACCTTTATGTTTCAGTAGATAGCAATATCAAGAGGTGGAGTCAAGATGGTGGCCTAGAAGGAGCAGAAGTTCAGACCTCTGAATATCCTTCCTACTAGATCACAAACTGAATGCTCCCAGGGTACTGAAAAACAAACTTAACAACAAGACAGAGCCAAGAAACCCTCCTGCTGGACTTAATTCAAAAGGTATGCCCCCCAAAAAGCCAGAATCTGAGAATACTTGGGTTTAAGGGGAAGACAGAAGGAAGGTCCCAGGACCCATCCCCCCTCCCAACCAGAGTGCTGCAACTCCAGTGGCAGTGGGAAATTCTGGATGGGCAAAGATGCTGGTCTGAAGAGTGTACCTTGCAAGCAGGGCTGTGCCAAGTTCAGAGTGTCCAACACAGACAGCAGGGAAGGAGCTAGAGAGGGAGCACAGACCTGGCAGCCTGGCCAGAGCTGTGGAGATCCTCTATATTTGCTCCGGGCTTCAAGGAAGTTGTGGACTCAGAGCACACCCAGCCCAACTAAACTGAACTTAATCCCATCAAAAGTCTCCAGAACTCAGGGAATCCCAGGCTCCACACCCAACTCATTGACTGCTGGACTTTATTCCAATCAAAAGCCTCCAGAGGACAGGGAAGCTCAAACCCCAACAAACCTCCACCAGAGACTACACCAAGAGATCTCCTGTTAAAGCTCCAAGAGGGGAGACTGACAGAAGCCCCCAAAACCAAAAAACTGAGAGGAACAAGAGCACAGACAAATACAGGGAGTAAAGAAGGGGTGAATTTGAGCAAACAACAGAAAAAGCAGAAAGAAACTACAATAGACAGTTTCTACTCAGCAAACGGAACAGAGGGGGAGAGCAAACGATAAATCAGAGACCCCAGTGAATTGGATATAGGCTGTGGAAGAACTCAAAATACAATTAAGAGAGGCTGAAGACAATTGGGAAAAGAACTTTAAAATTAAGATAAGTCATTTGGAAACAGAGGCACTTGAACTAAAACAAGAAAATAGTGTCTTGAATGCCAAAATCAACCAGCTTGAAAATGAGGCGAAAGGAGCAGAACCAGGAAAACATTGTACACAGACTGAGACACTGTGGTACCATCGAACATAATGGACTTCTCCATTAATGGCAATGCAATGTCCCTGAACAATCTGCAGGAATCTATGAGAAAAAACACTATCCTCAAGCAGAGGACAAACTTTGGGACTAAAAACACTGAGAAAAGGCAATTGCTTGACTACAGGTGTGGAGGGTATATGTTTGAAGAGAGATGCTAAATGAGCACCCTAATGCAAATACCAACAACAATGAAATGGGTTCAGAGCAAGGACATATGTGATACCCAGTGGAATCCTGCATCAGCTAGGGGAGGGGTGGTGATAGGGTGGGGGACAAAAAGAAAATGATCTCTCTTTCCAATGAATGTATGAAAATGACCAAATAAAATAATGTTTAAAAATTAAAAACAATAGATAGCAATATCTTTAAAGAAAATGTTCCTTCTCATTTAGGCTCCAATGCACAACATTCAGAGATGCTACTATCTCTTGGAAATTTAAACTGGGCATTCTCTCTGCCTAAAATGTACTCTCTTTCCTACCTATGCCTCAAAAATTATTTTTTTTAAATTTAGGACTTTAGTTCATGTTCAGAGTTTTTTCTGATTCACTATTCAATTAGGGTTCTTTATTCAAAACTACCTTGTATTTAATCATTTGCTATATATTTTATTTATTTATTTTAGGTTTGTGAGATAGATACATATCATGTGTGTACTTATAAATATTTATTAATCATTTCTCTGAAAATATGTAACACATTATTAAGTTTAATATGCATTATTATTTTCTCTACCACTTTCTAAGTCCAGACAGTCAATAAACTATCGAATTTGTAACACTTGACATTTTCTGAGTTGTAAATGTTTATGATGAAAATTTAACAACTGACTCTTCCTAGCTTGTATAAGCTGACTCCAACACCTCCCTTCTTGTGCATACACTTTAATCTCTCCCTCTCCTCATTAAAATGTAAGATTCATGTAATTAGGGATTGTTTCATTATTTACTTGTATTTCCGCTTGTATTTCCAGTGTTTAGTACAGTGCCTCAACTATACTAGACATTTAATAAATTCTTATTGTTTGATTTCCCTTGCTCTATCTTATCTTCTAATAGTAGAATGAAAGTTACATTTTATATTAGAATTTAAAAAATTTTTTTAAACCTTTACCTTCCATCTTGGAATAAATACTGTGTATTGGTTACAAGGAGAAGAATGGTAAAGGCTAGGTAATGGGGGTCAAGTGACTTGCCCAGGGTCACACAGCTGGAAAGTATCTGAGGCCAGATTTGAACCTAGGACCTCCAGTCTCTAGGCCTGGCTCTCAATCCACTGAGCTACTCAGATGCCCCCTATATCAGAATTTTAAAGGTGCAAATGTTTATCTTGATAGAATAATTTATAGAATTAAAGAATATTAACAATCATTCCTGATTCTTTTACTAGCTAACTTGAAATCACCAAGTTTGTCACAGTGTACCTTGGAAGTGTAAAGCAATTGAAACTCATTCACACTGTGGCAAAATAATTGATAATTGGTCCTGTTGGATAGCAGGTTTTCACAAGAAAGAGAGATTTGGAGAAAGTATGAGGGCATGGGAAGCCTGAAGAATTCTGTGACATGGAGCTGTGAAAAGGACACATCAAAGGGCTTGGATTCCATCAAAGATAAATTTGGCCCTTGTCAGAGTTTTTTTTTTTTTTCTGAGTCCATCCCTCATGATAATACCAAATATGTTTAGACAAATGGTGGCTAAAAGGAACAGCCTTTTGTGAGAACACATTTAATGTGTTCTCCTTTGTATCTATTTGTGGTCTCATTTATCTTTCTTGACATAAAATTAATATCCTCTCTCTACTTCTTCCCATTGTCTTCATTGTATGTTTTCAATTTTAGCACTCTTAATGTTAAAAATATGAACCACTGGAACATGAAGACTTGTGTTCTACTCATGGATTTCTAGTGACTTTTGTGCTGAATGATGCTAAAACATCTATGTGAAACATTAGTTATTTCAATAATTGAACTATGTGATTTAGTGTGATTTATTTACACTAAGCAAAATAGTTATTTGGAAAGCAGAGAGTAATTATAGATTTATTGAGTGGATATTTTTTAATATTTGGATTTGAAATGAAAGGCAACGTCACATAATGGGTAGATTCAGTTAGGATATTAGAAAGATCTGTGTTCAAATGCTGATGTTAATTGATAATTGACTTTGAAAATGTCAGCAGATCACTGAACCCCCTAAGATGCCAGGATACCCTTTGATGCCAAAATTTGCAAGGCAGGTACACATTCATGCATTTGAGGGAGAAGGCTCATCATGGGTAGTTCTCTATAGAAATGAAATTAGAAGTCAAGAGAAAAATAAAAAAAATCAATTTTAAACATTAGGTCATGCAACTTCAATCAATTTCTATAGTCATAAAAGAAATATAAAACTTATTTCCACATTACTATTTGATCTTTATGTAATTTGAGGTACAGGACAAAAATCAAGTTTGTGTCTTATTGCATTAAAGTGGGATAGACTAATTAAACTAAAGAACTATTCAATAGTAATTTATTTCAAATCAAGTAAATTACATTTGTGGCATTATTGAGATCTTAAAGGTTGTTTGCATCTATCTTGTATGTGTGTTGAATAGAATGTTATTTATGACCTGTCTCCCTTATTGGAATATGAGCTCCTCTGGAGCAAAGAATTTTTAAATTTCTCTTTGAAACCTTAGTTTCAAAGTGCATAGTGAATAGTATGAATTTAACAAATACTTTCCCCCTGATTATTTAAACTCTCTTCTAGTTACATTGTTAATTTAATTTAATTCAATTCAGTGAATATTTACTGTGTATCTACAATATGTTAGGAGTGATGAGAAATATAATCATAGTGTGGGCAGTTTCAATTTACTCAATAATTGTATTTAGCCCTGAAGATTACTTATAAATTTGTTGTAAATTGGGAAATGTTTTCTCAGATGTTAAAAGGGCATCCTAGTCTCATTTCAGCACTGACTGACAATCCCATTATTGTTTAATTTACCCCTTTGGCTCCTAACATTATTAGCACTCTAGTAGGTAAGAGGACCTGAGTGGCATGAAGAAGGGCTATAAGGACTATGGTGATCACATTTATAGTGCAATCATACCACATTTAGTAAAAACTACTAGTAACTATCTCCCTACTTTCTATTTAGTTAGCTTCCTAGCTTTTTCTGATTAGTCTGCCCAACCTCTTAACAGTTTCTGTCAATAGAACATAGATTCTCTGATGCCTCACTGTGGCAGAGAGTTGACCCTGGGTCATCAAAGATTATGAGAGCAGGGCATAAGCCTCAACAGATTCTACAAAATTTGAATAACTTCCAAATTGATTCTGGAATTGGGTGACTGAGTACCCTGATTGTAGTACTGCAGAGAGCCTCACCAACAGACTCTTGGCTTCCAGGTTATAAAGATCATTGTTATAGAAAAGCAACTTGTGAGAGTATATCCTAAGAGGATTGCAATCTGCATTAATAGATGGACTATCCTTTTGGATGACAATAGTATTCCTGGAACAAGAGAAGTATGGTGCTTGCTCAGTAATTTTTCACTCTTTCTTTTATAAACAATATCTGTTTCATCTTGGTTACTTGCCAAAATAGACCCTTTCAGAGAAGATTTGGTTGTTCTAATGGAATACCCAACTAATTAAAATATAACCCCAGGAGTGATGAGGCTGACACAATTTATCATTTACAATGACAACAGCAGTGATGTGATCACTCCAGGGACCTATACTTCTAAGACATAACAGAATGATTCTAGAAAAGAACTTGGGGATAAAGGAGACATTAAATTGATGTTGAGACACATGTCATTGTTCAGGGCTAGAAATCCCTTATGTAAGTTATGGATAAGAAAGTATCAATACAGTCTCTAGAGAATAACAGTTTTTGACCTAGAGTCCATGGACCCTTGATAGATAGATGATAGATAGATTTAAAAAGGAGTCAGGAACTTGAAAGGGGAAAAATATATATCTTTGTTTTCACTAATCTCTAACTGAAAATTATCATTCCTTCCAGTTGTGACTGGATACAAGAGCATTATCCTGAGCAGAGATTACGCCATTTTTACCAGTTGCCAAAAGTGTCACTGTACACACACACACACACACACACACACACACACACACACACACACAGAAGCTAATAAGCTTCAAATAGTATTGACATAGCTTGGTAGTGTTGTGGGTAGGTACACTGTTGGACCTGGCTGGAGTCAGGAAAATCTGAGTTCATATCCTTCATCAGTCATTTACTAGCTATGCAGTCCTAGGCAAGTCAGTTAACTTCTTAACTGCCTTACTTTTCACATCAGCAAAATGGGAATGATATTAACACTTACCTTAGAGCATAGATTTTGAAGCTCAATTGAGTTGATAAATGTTTGGGATATTGAAAATCTTAAAGATCTATATAAATGCTAACTGTTATTATTATAACAGCCAAAAGTATGGTGGCATTTTTTTGGTAATATCAGATTCCTCAGGACCTTTATAAGTCATTCAGAGATGTATTGCAAGATATTGTTAATAAACATCAACCAAAAATATCCCAAAGACTGATGTTTACCTATCAAGGAAGATCTGGATATCTTTAAGGGCATGGACCATTAGCAAATCCAACTAAACATAGCCAATATCTTCTTCCCTAAAACAACTCTTTTTCCAAACTTCTCTACTTCTATTAAGGCTTTCACCACCCTTCCCATCCTTTAGTTGTATTTTTAAAATTTATTTATTTAATTTAGAATATTTTCCCATGGTTACATGATTCATATTCTTTCCCTCTCCTCCTCCCTGCCTCTTCCCATAGCCAATGAACAAATCAACTGGGTTTTACATGTATCATTGATCAAGATCTATTTCCATATTATTAATATTTGTAATAGATTGTTTAGAGTCTACATCCCCAATCATTTCCCCATCAATCCATGTGATCAAGCAGTTGTTTTTCTTTTGTGTTTCTACTCCCATAGTTCTTCCTCTGAATGTGGATAGCGTTCTTTCTCCTAAGTCCCTCAGAATTTTCCTGGATCATTGCATTGCTGCCAATAGAGAAGACCATTACATTCAATTGTACCACAGGGTATCAGCTTCTGTGTATAATGTTCTCCTGGTTCTGCTCCTTTCACTCTGCATTAATTCCTGGAGGTTGTTCAAGTTCACATGGAATTTCTCCAGGTCATTATTCCTTTTAGCACAATAATATTCCATCACCATCAGATATCACAGTTTCTTCAGCCATTCCCCAATCTATATACCCACTCATTTTCATTTTTTTTTTGCCACCACAAAGAACAAGGCTATAAATATTTTTGTACACATCATTTTCCTCATTGTGTCTTTGTGGTACAGACACAGCAGTGGTATAGATGGATCAAAGGGCAGGTAGTTATTTAAAGCCCCTTGGGCATAATTCCATATTGCCATCCAGAATAGTTGGATCACTTTACAAATCTACCAGCAATGCATTAGTGTCCCAGTTTTGCCACATTCTCTCCAACTTTTATTACTTTCCTTTGCTGTTATATTAGTCAAGCTGCTATATGCCACACGGTACCTCATAATTGTTTTGATTTGCATTTCTCTAATTACAAGAGATTTAGAACAATTTTTCATGTGCTTATTGATAGTTTTGATTTCTTTATCAGAAAAATGCCTATTCATATCTCTTGCCCATTTATCAGTTGGGGAATGGCTTGATTTAATATACAATTGATTTAGTTCATTATAAATTTGGGAAATTAGACCTTTGTAAGAGGTTTTTGTTATAAAGATTTTCCCCTAATTTGTTGCTTCCCTTCTAATTTTGGTTGCATTGGTTTTGTTTGTATAAAACCTGTTAAATTTAATATAATAAAAATTATTCATTTTATATTTTGTAATAGTCTCTATTTCTTGCTTGGTCTTAAATTCTTTCCTTTCCTATAGATTTCTGACAGGTATAGTATTCTGTGTTCACCTAATTTACTTAAAATTTCCTTCTTATATTTAAGTCCTTCACCCATTCTGAATTTATCTTGGTATAGGGTATGAATTGTTGATCTAGACCTAATCTCTCCCATACTGAAAGTATCATCTACAATGGGAATAAGTTAGAAGACTTTCCAATAATATCAGGTGTGAAGCAAGGATGGCCATTATCACCTCTATTATTTAACATTGTATTAGAAATACTAGCAGTAGCAGTAGCAATTAGAGAAGAAAAATAAATTGAAAGGATTAAAGTAGGCAATGAGGAGACTAAACTATCACTCTTTGCAGATGAAATGATGGTCTACTTAACAAATCCTAGAGAATGAAATAAAAAACTAGTGGAAATAATCAACAACTTTTGCAAAGTTGCAGGACACAAAATAAACCCACATAAATCATCATTTCTATATATTTCCAAGAAATTCTGACAGATAAACAGTTAGAAAGAGAATTTCCACTTAAAATCACCATAGACAATATAAAATACTAAGGAATCTATTTGCCAAGACAAATACAGAAATTATATGAACAGTTACAAAACACTTTCCACACAATTAAAACTAAATCTAAATAATTGGAAAAACATTAATTGTTCATGGCTAGTATGATCTAACATAATAAAAATGACAATCCTACCCAAATTAATTTACTTATTCAGTGTCTTACCTATCAAACTACCAAGAAACTTTTTTATTGAATTAGAAAAAAATATAACAAAGTTCATTTGGAAGAACAAAAGTTCGAGAATATCAAGACAAATTATGAAAAAAAAATGTGAAGGATGGGGGCCTAGCAGTACCAGAATTCTTTCCATTTAGACTGTCACTGTTGGTGAGTGAAAGGCTGACTTAGGTAGTTCTCATTCTCCAACTCTTTCCAATGTTATAGCAATGCATTCCTTCACCTTAGGACCAAAGAAACAACTTTCCAATTGTACTTGGTACTTTAGACTTCCAATATACCCTCATCTTTCCTATATAGCTGAATAATTTTCTTAAAGAGATAACTTATCAAATTCTTCCTCTTCCCAAAGATTTTATGTGCTCCTTCCACCCCCCCCCCATTTTCTAGAGGACAAAGACCAAACTATTCCATTTGACATTTAAAATACTCTGTTTGGAACTCAGTGGATAGAGAGTTAGATCTGGAGATAAAAGGCCCTTTATTCAAATTTAATTTAGGACACTTAGCTGCATGACATTGGGCAAGACACTTTATCCCAATGGTCTAATTCTTACTGCTCTTCTGCCTTGGAACCAGTACTTGGTATCAATTCTGAGATAGAAGGGTAGGGTTTCAAAAAATACTCTATGATTTTTACCAAACTATTTATCCAGGAATACCTCTGTACATTATTCTAGGGCCCCAGAACCCTTGTAGCATTGTGTACATAGTCTATTCTATTCTGCTTTTGTACATTCTATGATCTTTCCCAAAATTAAGCCTTGCCTCTTGTCAAATCCATCAAGCAAAGCTTGAATATCACCTCTCATTCATCCTTTACTTCCCCTACTGTATTTTTTCTTCATTATTCATAGAACATTCATCACATAGTACCATATATCATAAGCATCTGTGTCCATCACTAGACTGTGAACTCCTTGGCAGCAGAGACTGGCTTGATTTGTTTGTGTTTCTTCCTCATTTTTAAAAAGCATTCACTTAATCATGCATGAAAGTGCACCTTGGGAGGAGGGTGAAAATGACCAAGCATTTTAAGCAAGATATCTACAAAAGGAATTTGATGTTATTATTATGTTCTAGGTACTAGAGGTTCTTTTAATTCCTAACTTTCAGCTTCAGCAACCTCCCTACTCATTTATGATATTGCTTTACAGTTATACCTGGGAGAATGAAGCTTCAAATAAAAATGTTCAAACAGCACTGAATTATGGCATAAGCAGCAGTCAATCCTTGAGTTCTATACTGCTCTGAATCCCACTTTTCATGTACTAGCATAGTCAGATGTCGGAGTTTTTATCTGTCTTATCTAACTTTGTCATTCCCCATCTTAAAACTGCATACTTTGCAACCATTTCTTTCATGTGAATGAAAGGAATTCTTTAAGTTTCAGCAAAAACAAAAATCATGATTTTTTTCATTAAATTGTCGGTTTTAGAGCTATAAAGAACTTTAGGGATAATTTAACTGACTTCCCCTTCCCAATTTTACATGGTATTGAAATCTCCTACTTTTATAAAATATAAAATATAAAATTTCTGAATATGTTCCACTGGCCTCCTAAAGAGTGATGTCTTTTCTCTAACAAGTAAGTCAGGCTATGGTAATAATTTAGCAAACCCAACTAATATTTCTATCCTGTCTGTTAATAAATACAGCATCGTCTATTTATACTGCTTTGTCTTTTTGAATACAGGTAGGAGGGATGATACACATTTTTTTCTCTCTTGGAAAGCCAATGGGATCTAAGCACTAAGTGAAGACATAAGCAACAGTTAAGGCCTTGAGCTTGCATGCTCTGAATTCCACTTTTCAAGTTGTAGATTAGCTAGATTTCAATGTATTCTGTAGTTTATTAAATGGTTAGTCACTTCATTAACACTTTAAAAATTTATGTATTTTTCAGACAAAAAATTCCTTCTGCAGATGAATTTAGCTATATTCCCCAAAATTTTATGAGATGATAATTCATCCATGTAGTTGTTTCTAATTTGCTTTTTAACCCATTTATTATTGAGGATGCCATTATTCATTCTATAAAGTTAAGATATTTTGCTTGTATTCATTATATTAATTACTATTTTATAGCGTTTGTAAATTACATTTTATATTCATTACTTTTTATATTATTTAGAATTTTCTGTTAGTATACCTGCACATATAGTATGTATATGTGTGTATGTGTTTGTGTGCATTAAAGATACCATGGATAAGAAATATATAGTCTTTTCTTTTTCTATTGAGAAAGAGGTCACAAGTTTTTCATACATAAATTTCTAATTTGTTGTTTAGTTCTATATTTTATTTTTTGTTAATCTTTCTTTGCTTTAGCTTAATGTAGGAGAACAAACACTACACAATTCTATAATTATTGTGGTCCCATCTGTGTTTCTTAAAATTGAATTAGCTTTTATGAATATAGATTTCTGTCTTTTCACACATATACAATTAATATTGATTTTTTTCATTAACCACAATACCATTAGGAATAATGTGATTTTCCTGTTGTTCTTTTTTAAGATTCTGAAGTTTTATTTTTGCTTTTTCTAAGCAATGATCACAACTTCTGATTTTTTTTTTCTGTTTGGCTCTAAGAAATATCAGCTCATATATATCAGTATCATAAATCATGAGATCTTATGTGATCCTTGTCTGACCACAATTACTCGCCAATCCTAGCACTACATGTGAACATATTTTGCTTAATGTCTAGCATGGCACTCATAGTGGGCCTCCATTCTACTTTGATGAATTGGGCTTAAATATGAATGTGATATCTTTTTTACCTCCTAGTGGCTCGGGTACAATTAATCAGTAAGGATTTCTGAAGAATCAATGATGTGCCAGCCACTGTCCTAGGTGTTTCAATTACAAAGACAAAAATAATATAGTTGCTCTCATATTCCCTTCACCCTGATGCTACCCTATCATTTTCATTTTCAGTCTTCTTTAAGCCAGCTTAACACAGAGTCATGTTAAGAAGAAATCCACATAGCATGGTGTCAAAATGTCATGTCTTTTCTGTGAAATCAGGAATCCTTATAACTAAAGTTATTGGGTTTTTTTGATTGTGAAGTTTCCTCTATTATCATCAAGACCTCAGGGCCAGGTCACACATTATAAGAAATGTTACAACAGGGAAGGATCCAGACAGCCTCTTTCCATCCTGGCAAAGAGTCCTCCAATTGCAGACATATCGAGACCAGGAAGAGGGGAGGCTAGCCTCTGTGGAAAGACAACCACAATACCATCTCCCTCAAACACAGCAGCTCCATGCTAACTTTCATAGGTCACACCATCTCCTGGGACTTGAACAACAGCTCCCTTCCCTGGTTCAGTGCAAGGGCACACCTCTGTGCCTCCTTACCTTCTCCCAAGGAGCCTAGTTACCCTTGGACTTTGGCCATCCACAAGTCACGGAGGCTATAGCCTCATCTTCTGTGATTGGGACATCATCATTGCTCCCATAAAGAGAATCTTCCATTTGATGTCTGGCTTCTACCATCATCACAGGGAAATGACACCATGTGGGAGTGGGAACAAAGAACAGTGACATCCTTGAAAAGGTTCTGACAGGTGGAGGTGGGGCAAATACAGCACTGTGGAGAATATGACTTATGGTATATAAATGGCTGACCTCATTTGGGGAAGGCAGAGCAGCACCGTGGTGGATGTTGGGCAAGACATGGTAGAGAGGAATGGGCCAGGAAGTTTTCTTAAATAAATAAATGTTCATAGCACTTTAAGTGTAGTAGGGAATAATACAGTGATTTTGTAATTTCCTCATGGAAGAGTGGTTAGAAAAATGATCTTGGAGGTAAGATCTAGGTTTCAGTCCTCTCTCTGACACATGTTGACTGTATAACCCTGAGGAATGTAATATAACTTTGCAATATTCTTGTTTTCAAAATTATAAATTGCAGAGAAGGTACCAACCTACATTGATGGACAGAGTTTCTTCACCATGAGTTACCTATATTAATAAAATCATGGATCCAGTTTTTATGATTATTCACTAGGGTATAAGACATGTGTAATATTGTACTTTTTAAAAAATGTAGTCCCATGGCTGTACAAGAGATTAACTAGCTGAACATTAGTTGAGATTCCTTTTGAGGAGTAATATGATTATCCCTTCCATATCCATTATTAGCATCATAAGCAAACTCTAGAATTCCAATTAGCTTGATTTCCTTGAACTAAAAATATATATATATACATTGACAATTATATTCACATATAATTCTTTGTTTTTGTAATCTTATGTATTTTATGCCATACATTATATATCTTTATTTCACCAAACTGTGAAAAGTGTCCATGACACAAGAAACGTTCAGAATTCCAGTTCTAAGAGTGACAAGATCTGTGGATAGTCTTTGAAGGAATTAACAAGGTAGAAAAGAATGAAGGTTTTTGTATTGTGTCTGACTCAGTTGAACACTGTCATGGTTCCTTGGTCAAAGGACAAAAAAACAAAACAAAACAAACCATGGTTGAATGCTTAAGGGAGTCTGAGAAAGATTTCTAAATTTAAGTGATGATGGTCAAGTCACCTGGAAGAATGTTGAAGATAAACTTTGTCTGGATTATAATTTGCCTAAAGTTGGTCAGGTGACTACAAAACTTTCTAATCTGGGTAGCAAACTGGGCTTTGTTTACCTCAGAAATCATTTGAAGGGATGTTTATTTGCAATGCTGGTTTAGATATAATGCTGGTGTTCTGTACGTTGCCTTTCATTGTAGTCACTCCCTCACTGACTCACTGCTTTGCTAATTCGCAATATTTACTTGAATTCTTTGGCTTATTAGAGGGTGTACTGCATAAAATTTATATCATTATTCTTGCCTGTAATTGAATTTCCAGTTTCTGTCAGAGGTTGGAATAATAGGTAATTCAAACTCATAATAAAGAACTAAGTCAAAAGGCAAAACAGAAATTATTTCATGAGATTTGATAAGCTTACATGTCAAAACTTAACCTTAGTGGACAGTTAGTTTGCAACCTTCTACTAAAATACTTTTCAAGGGAAGTCTTAAATCTGTATCCTATTGGTTTACCTTTGCTTTCATTGCCAAGGACAACTTCAGCTCATTTAGATGAAAATAAAGCATGTAGGAATTGCGCTGTTCTTTGCATTGCCTTTCACTTGATGAGAGTTGACTTTTACAGATATGGGGTGCCTCCATAATGATTTAGACTGAGGCTGAATTTTCTGCAATCTTAGCAAGCAAAATATTGTTAAGATTCTGTTGCATTCCTCCTCATTATTCTGTATGTGGATCTCACCTTCATTTTTTATTTTTTTTTAATTTTATTTTTTAAGACCCTACCTTTCATCTTAGAATCAATACTTGTGTATTGGTTGCAAGGCAAAAGAGCCGTAAAGGCTAGGCAATGGGGGTCAAGTGACTTGCCCAGGGTCACACAGCGAGGAGTGTCTGAGGTCAAATTTGAACCTAGGACCTCCCATCTCTATGCCTGATTCTCAATCCACTGAGCCACCTAACAGCTCCCATTTATTATTTTTAAGTTTATTTTTAAAAAATTTAATTATGATTGTCTACATATGTTTTCCAAAGTTAAATCATCCATATTATCTCTCTTCCTTCTTCCCTACCCCCTTTTGGAGTATATTTCCACATTATTCATCTTTGTAAGTAAATAATGTTATTTATTTACAAACCCCAAAACATAATCCTAATAAACCCAAATAAATAAGTGAAAAAACACATGTTTTCATCTGAATTCCTATTCCAAATGTTATTTCTCTGGAGGTGGATAGCATTCTTTTTCTTAAGTCTCACAGAATTGTCCTGCAACATGGCATTGTTATCAGTAGGAAAGTCTATTACATTTGATCATTCCACAATATTTTAATAATTGTGTATAAGGTTCTCCTGGTTCTGCTTTTTTCACTCTGCATCAATTTATATAGGTCTTTCCAGTTCTTTCTAAATATATCTCACCTTAAAAGAGAAGACAGGTGAAGACCCCTGAATTCTAGAAAATACTTTGATCTTGTCAATAATGTGTTCAAAGATGATGGGAAAAATAATCTGGAAAGCGACTCTCTGATAGAATTCAACTTGGGGCTAATTGCCTCCTTTCTCAAGCTTCCATAGAATTCTCTCTCTCCTCCCCCAATGGGTCTGGGTCTGGATTCCATGCTTTTCCTGAGCTCTTCTTTTGCATTTCATTTCTTCTATCTGTGCCCATTTCCCTCAATCACATAATGGTATGGGGTTCCTATAAATACGGAACTCAGTCTCTTGCAAAATACACATATCTTCATTAGTAATGTACATATATAAAACAATTATATGGGATGTAAACTCATGTGGAACACATGTAGCCAAGCACATTTGAGGAGGGTAAAAACACATGGAGCCAATGTGCCCCATACATATAGAAAAGGTAGTTCATATACTGACACAGAGTTCTTATTTTCTTCTTTTACCATCAACATAGTTCTTCCTGGCACTACTAAATCTGACCCCACTTTCTGTTGCTCTCTGATGAATGTCCTATCTCTTCAATGCCCTTTCTTACATTATATCTCTGACATATCCCAAAGGAATCATGTCTCTTTAGTTCCTTTCAGGTCTTCAGCTATCCAATCACTGTCACAGCACATACTACAGTCTTCACTACTCAGTGGGAAACATTATGGTTAACAAATGTCTCGAATTCTTTAAATCAATTTGCTCAATTTCCTCCCCTACTCACTGAAGTTCCATGGAATATTCCTGGCACTTGAGGTTTATGAAATTAAGGTACTGGTACTTTTGTTTCTCTGCAAATGTCCTGGATTCATTTGCTAAGAGATTTTGTCACTACTTCTCTATATCGGAAGTGTCTGGAGGTAAATGAGAGGTGGGCATATGCTGATGTAGGTTTCTTGACACTGGTATCTTATCTAGGCTCAGTTCTTTCTAAATCTCTCTGAACAGAGAACACAAGTTGGTGGATTTCCTCTTATAAGTCTAGCATAGAGGTTTCCTTCTTAACCATGAAAGGTTTGGAGTCAATCATCAGCAATTATTGGCATTCAATCATTCATCTTCAATGAGTAAGTCATTGTGTATTTAGATCTAGGAAATGACCTTAGTCTTTTCAGAATGTTTTTTATGTGGGGCAGTTGGGTGGCTCAGTGTATTGAGAGCCAAGGCCAGAGATGGGAGGTCCTCAGTTCAAATCTGGCCTCAGATACTTCCTAGACCCTGGGCAAGTCACTTGACCCCCATTGCCTAGCCCTTACCATTCTGATTCTAAGATGGAAAATAAGGGTTTAAAAAATGGTTTTTATGTGCATTCCTATTCTGTCTCTATGTAGATATAAATACCTTAACAAAAGATCAACTTCAGCTAAATTTCTTAAATTAATTAGATTCTTTCTAGTAACAAAGAAAAACAAGTAAGAAAAACCTAGTACGGATTTTATTCTGAAGAATAGAATTTTAATTAAAATTTAATCTTTGCATGTTACTAATCATCAACATAGTTCATAAGGAAAGGCAAAAGGAATTAGAAGAAAGAAAATGACTAGAGAAAGGACAAGGATTCCTTTTTCAAGGTCCACTGAGTTATCAACCTCATTGATGAGGGTTTTTGAGTTAAGACCTCCTGCCATAAATTATTATCTTTCTTCTTTATTGATTATCTATAAATTGTAAACAGTTGTTAGACTGTCTTACTTTTCAGATACCTGTTGTTGCCACACTACCAATTCACTTCATTATCTGATATTCTTGAAAGCACATTAGATAACCTAAAACTATCTGTCATCTTTACAAATACTGAACCTTCATCATTTTCTTTATGATGCTTTTTGAACCTCTCAGCATAGCTTGAAACGTTTTCCTCCTTTTGTGTCATATTTAGTAGACTGTCATCAAGTTTCTTCTTATTCCTTATATCTTGTAAGTGAAGGTTAAGAGCCCTCAAACATTTAGAAACTAGAACCAATGGACTTTCTCCTTTTAACATAGCTGATATACCTCTGAAGCTTCCTAGAAGGCATTTTTTCTTCATCTAATGCAAGAAACTCTTATTGAATCTCAGTAGTTTATGCCAGAGTTTACATTTCTCTTCTCTTTGGAGAAGAGCATCATCTGAGTATAACTATAAGTTCTTATATGGAATTGACTAGGGATACCATTTTATTATCTCTTTCAGTATGTGACCAGCGATTTTTTTTTTGGCTTCTTGAGACATAGTCATAGTTTTAGCTGGAAGGACATATTTTTGTTCTAATATGACTGCAAGTAATAATAATTTTTTTTTGTTTCTGGCACAAGAAGGAAGCTAGTCTCTTCAGTCACTCAGCATCAGTGTTATGGGGTTTATAATTTTTCCTGGCAGTCCTTCTAGGAAGGTAGTGTGAGACTAGAAAGAATTTTAAACTTGGAATCATAGTGTCTGAGTTTGAATCTGGCTCTCCCATTTGATATCTGTATTATCTTGAGTGAGTTATACAACCTCTCTAGGTCTCATTTTCTTTTTATTTTATGATTATATTTTTTCCAGTTACTTGTAGACACAATTTTAAATAATCATTTTATGATATTTTGTGACTCATATTCTCTCCATCTTCCTACCTTCCCTCCTCCCCACTCCCTGAGATGTCAGACAATATTTTTGCTATGGGTCATAAATGTTCTATTAAGCAATATATAGTTCTGTTATGTTGTGAAAGAAGATATATATATTTCAAACACAAGAAGGGTCTCATTTTTATCCCATGTAAAATGAACATGATGGCCTAAAATATTTTTCACTTGCCTTCTAGTTCTATATCTCTGATTCTGGCTCTAGTCCTTATGAAATTTTGAAGGTTTTACTGTCTCAGAAAGACTACACAGGCAGAGGACAGAATTTGCATTGTCCTTACTCCCAGAGTTTGCCCAATGTGATTTTCATTCCCAGAGGCTCAAAGGTCTTTTAATTTTTAACTTTTAACTAATTAATTTAATTTTAACTTTTAATTTTAATTAATATTTAATTTTTAACTATTAAATGTGCCATCATAAGGTTTAGAATTATTAGAATGTAAACTCCTTGTACTCAGGGACTCTGACTTTTCTATTTGTATCTCAATACTTAGCACAGGCCTTTACACAAAATAAGTGCTTAAATTTTTTTTTTCTAAATTCATTATTTTGTAGCCAAAAATGCCTCATGTGGGCCTTTATTCATAAGAACACACTTACCCTTTAAGATTTGATGATGTAATTAATGAAGGTTTATCCTATTCACTAGGTCAATTACTAATTCTTGAGTATATTAACAAAAGAGATAATAAAGTTACTGCAAATGCAGAAAATTGTCCCAATAAGTGACTGTAGGCAAGCTTTTAAAATATAGTCCTTACATGAGATTTTTTTTTCCTAATCATAAAAAGGAGCCTGGTATGCTTTAGAGAATTTTCTCATTATAGTAACATAACTTATAATATTGTGCTGGTAAAACTTTTGTTAGAATTTTTAATTTGTCTTCATTTCTATCTCATAGGCTCAAGATGCCTCCACATGTGAAATCTTAGAATAAAACATATAATTTGGTGTATGTTACTGTAAATTCTGAACCTGGGGAAAAATTGCTACCTTCATTCAAAATAAAACTGAGAGGCCCTATAGTAAGGAGTAAATGAAAGTTTTACCTGTAATTATGCTTTTAGTTGGATATAATTTCACATTCTATCAAACTAGCCTTCATTCTCACATTCTATATCCACCTGCTCTTTGTTTAAAATTAGTAATTGGGGAAAATGTAGCTTTGTTTCTTTTCCAGATTTTATTTAAATTTGCTTAAAATAATCATCTGGGGGAGAGATTTAAAATAGCCTTTCGCTGAGAAAGTGATTGTCAATGGTCTTCCCCCAAAAAAATAATTAAAAGAGAGACCATTTTCACTTGATAATCTGAGGTTACTTTCTCTCACTAAAAGGCAAGAAAGGAACACTTGCTGAAATGTATGCTTGGATAATGCTAATTTTTATGAATGAATAATTGTTACCTCTGCATCTTTTTTCTATCTATATTTTTATCTCTAATTTTATTTTGAAAAGTTCCATTTCATTTTGGCTAAACAATGATACAGTAATGATTCTTCCTTCTTATTCATCCTTTCAACTTTAAAAACCTTAAAAAAACACATAAAAACTAATAGACTTCATGTTTATTTAGTTCATTTGATGGTTTTTTCCCTCTGCTTTGTACTAAATTAGTTCAAGCCCAAAGCTGGAGTAAAGTAAAACTGATGATTCTTTTGGCTGAGAAGTGTCAATAGTCATTTACTAGCTATAAAAGTTGATCCCTTGGTAAATTGTGCTACTGAATTTCTCTTTTGACTCCTGTTTACACATTCATTTTTCTGATTAATATGTTTAGACAGAAAAAATATCAGAAAATGGAAATAAATACATACATACACGTAGAGTAGTCCAAGAGTCTTAGGGTAAAAGCTCACTAAGACTCTTGGACTACTGTGCATGGAGAGATATTAATTTTATATTCTATTTTTTGTTTGTTTAAAATGGTTTGTTTAAAAAAAGACACGTACAAGAATATTCATAGTTGCACTCTTTGTGGTGGCAAAAAAATGGAAAATGAAGGGATGCCCTTCAATTGGGAAATGGCTGAACAAATTGTGGTATATGTTGGTGATGGAATACTATTGTGCTCAAAGGAATAACGAACTGGAGGAATTCCATGGGAACTGGAACAAGTGATGCAGAGCAAAAGGAGCAGAGCCAGGAGAACATTGTACACAGAGACTGATACACTGTGGTACAATCAAATGTAATGGACTTCTACATTGGTGGTAATGCAATGACCCTGAACAACTCAGAGGGTTACAGGAGAAAAAACACTATCCACATTCAGAGAAAAAACTGTGGGAGGAAAAACACCAAAGAAAAACAACTGCTTAATGACATGGGTCGAAGGGGATATGATTGGGCATATAGACTCTAAATGAACATCCTAGTGCAAATATCAACAACATGGAAATGGGTTCTGATCAAGAACACATGCGATACCCAGTGAAACTGTACATTGGCTATGGGAGGGGTTGGAGGGAGGGGAGGGAGGAATAGAAAGTGATTTTTGTAAAAATAAAAAAATAAACTAGGTTTAATGAAATAAAAAAAATGAAATGATTTGATGGTTTTTCCTTTATCCTAATTCACTTATTAATCAAATACTATCAGCTCACTGGAATTTAAGTGCCTGTCTAAAAATTGTCTGCCTTTTTTCTGGTCTTAACTGTATTTAACAATATATTTTCACAGATTCAGGTTAAGGAAATGATTTATAAAATTAAAATTTGAGCTTAGCTTTTTTTTTTTTACCTCACATTTGTTATAAATCTTGGACACGGGGAAGACTTTTTGGAACTTCATAATCCTCCTTATAGCATTCCAAGGAAAGAGCAAATCTCTACCTTAGAAGTCAATCTTTCTATAAGGATCCCAGGTATTAGCTTTTATGCTACTCAGGATCAGTAGCAATTCTGAAGTTAGAATTTCCTATTCACCTAAAGCACATCCCCCAAATGTGATGCACAATATATGTTCTTTGAGACATATTGCATGAACTTCAAGATTATTATGCCAAAATATAATACATTCTTAAAGATATTTACATCATCATCCATAGCTAGGTGACAGAGTGGTTTGGACACCAGGTCCATAATCAGGAAGACTTGAGTTTAAATCTGGACTTCCAATCTTATTGCCTATGTAATCCTGGAAAATTCACTTTGATATAGCTTCCCATATGTAAAAATGGGAATAACCATAGCACCTTTCTCCCAAAGTTGTGGAGATGAAATGAG
Source organism: Monodelphis domestica (assembly GCF_027887165.1). Taxonomy (NCBI): domain Eukaryota; kingdom Metazoa; phylum Chordata; class Mammalia; order Didelphimorphia; family Didelphidae; genus Monodelphis; species Monodelphis domestica. The sequence continues at coordinate 48,731,564 of NC_077230.1, forward strand.
ATAAAAATATAAAAAAGTATTTAGCACTAGTTACTGTTCTATAGTAAGCACTATATAAATGTTAGCTGCTATTATTCTTATCTATCAATGGCCCAGGTTATGAGGAATTTTCTAGTGGAGTTCTTTTCATGGCTTGCTATTCATAGATTGCAACCTCTGAATTAGGGTGGGATGGACAGAATATTGGGTTGTGTTTCTTTCTATTTCTTTCTTCTTGACATTCCTCATGGATTAGTAGCATGGTCATTGAGCCTTGACTTTGCCAATGCAAGTCAAAATTCCATATAGATTCCACTAATATTTTTCTTTTATAAAATCTAACTTTATTTTTAAATTTTGAACTTACACACACAATAAATGATTTCCACATATATATTTCTTGATATATAGATAGATATATATGCTTATAGATATATATGTAAACAAAACAAAAAATAAATCGGTGAATCTACATTTGATACCTTTTGCTATTTTTAAAGTATATAAAGAATTTTATAGTTTACTTTCAAAATTACCATTCTCAGGGCAGCTGGGTAGCTCAGTGGATTGAGATCCAGGCCGAGAGATAGGAGGTCCTAGGTTGAAATCTGGCCTCAGATATTTCCCAGCTGTGTGACCTTGGGCAAGTCACTTAACCCCCATTGCCTAGCCCTTACTTCTCTTCTGTTTTAGAACCAATATCCAATATTGATTATAAGGCAGAAGGTAAGGGTTTTAAAAAAAATACCATTCTTATCTAGGATTCAACCAAATGGTGGGTGGGTTACTTAAAATTCAGTAGTTTTCTTTTTGTTATATGTATGCAAACAATATCCTCTGAGTTATATATTGTTTCCTAGTTGCAAAGCTTTTTTTTCTTGGACAAGCAATTCCCTGAATTTTCCTAATTAACAGTTCCATCTATTACCATATGTAAAGTGCCTCCAAGTTCATGTGATGAAGAAAATCCCAAAATAAGGAGTTATATGTATGAAAAAAAATCAAAGCTAAGAATAATCAATAAATAAATGGTCAGTGATTCTCTTGGTCACAAGCAAAGTCTTGAGTGAGTGCACCTGCTATCCCTATGACAACTCATTTCCCTAAATAGCAAAAGACAGCTCTCCTTGGTGGGTACTTAATGAGAAGGAAGAGTAAGATTTCTCAGCTTTTTTTGGACAATTGCATTATTGGGGAGGGAGGAGATATCAGCTGAAAAAGTGGCTTGATCAAGAGTTTCTAGTAGCCTTTGGCAATCTAGGCAAGAAAATCTACTTTGTTTTGGTCAGATTTAAATCTGATGAGCCATCATCCCATACCTCAGTGAGGTGGACTAAAGGCAGAAGCTCATTGTCTGCCCCCAGGGAGCATCTAGTTTAGGTTAGATTCTGTTTACAGAGGGAACAGAACTTAAATCCCCACTTGGGTGATGTCTATCCTAATTTAACAGATCTCTTAAAGCAGGAATGTGCAGACATGGGACTGTCAGAGAAATCTCTTCTGAACTCAGCTAGGGAGTGGGGAAGACTTAAACAGCAAAGGGAATGTTGTAGATTAATACTAAAAATCAAATAGTACAGCATTAAAATTAATTGTTTTCACTAATAGAACTTATTGTTGTCCACAAATGTAGAACAAAGAATTAAGTCTCTGGATTCTAAACTAGGCAACAGATTACTGGACCCATTGATCTAAAAACTAATAACTCAGCTAAGGACTTCCACCAAAGGTAGATGCTGGCAGCAAAGAAGCACCCTAGTCATCAAGGAGAGTCTACACAAGATTCTCATCTAGCTCTGGCCTTGATCTGATGTATTCTAGTGGGATGGTAATGAAAACCCATATATATATATATATATATATATATATATATATATATATATATATATATATATAGTATGTAACTGTAAAACAAATAGCTTCCTTGTAGCAGGAGCTTTTGGTAAGGGCAAAAGGCAATTAGTTGATACCTCATGCCTCCCCATGGCTCTTTGTTGACATCATCTGTCAGATGACTTTTCCTGCTCTGAGCCTGCCATTAAAGACTCTTTCATTCCTCTTTGTGTAGACCACTCAATTCTTTGGGCTTAGTGTTATCCCTATCTTAAAATGACTGTCAGGTCACCTCCTGAAACAACCCTCCCTCCTTCACTCAAAGCTTCATTACCTTGGCCTAAACTTGTTAAATTCTCGTCAATTCAGTTAAATCACCCTTTATTCAATGCATATGGACTTAATCAATCTAGTAATGTAATAGGCTCTGGGAATACAATGACAAAAACAAAACATCAAAAAATGTTTGCTTTTAAAAAATCTTATATTGTACCAGGGAGATGGACCATGAACAAAGGGAAGGAAATTCAGGTTTGGTGCATAGAATTTGTAAAGTTGGGAAGAATCAATGATTGGGGGATTAAACACATTGCAACTTTTACCATTATCTCCCTTTGAGACCCAATATGAAACTTGAAAAATATTAAAAAGTTGTACCCATTCTAAAATTTGTTCATGTATTATTTTAGAGAGACTGAAAAGCATGTGAATAAAGAAAGACCTGATCTCAGATTGAGGATGATTTGGGTTCAAATACTACTTTTTAACTCATTCTGGAAAGTCATCTTATCACCTAGTACTGAGCCAATTATAACAATTTGTATATATTATATTACTTATTATCTTACAAATGACACATCATATATAATTTTAAAGTATAGTTTGCAGAACAATTTCTATTCTACTTTAAAAGCACAATGAAATCACCGATGATAGATGTGAGCATAGGCATAATTATGTATATTTGTTGGAATATACAATTTAAAACTCAATTTTGTATCTTCATCTATAATTTAATAAGGCATGAATAAATTCAAAGCACCTTTGGAAGTTGTGAAATCAATAATGGTAACAACACTTGGCATACAGTGCTTTAAAGTTAAAAAACCTCATCCAAATGGTAAAGTAATATTACCTATAAATCCTACTGCAGGTTTGCATTAAAACATATAAAGTTATTACGCTGAAAGAGCCTTTTGGATATAGCTTGTAAAATTACTTTAAGCAATGACTAAGTGCTCTAATTGCAAGGACTAATGATATTTTAAACTTTGGGCAACAGCAAAGAATAACTTCACAAAACTAAATAAGGTTAGATATTTGGTAAAGAAACATCTCAAAGGAGAGCTTATTTTTTTACTTTTTAATATGTCTTTTGAACATATTTCCCATAAAGAAATGATGTAACATTATATATATTAGATGACATGAAATCTCAAAAAATCACACAGTCCAAAGATGATAACATTTATAAATAATTTCAGATATAAGTAGTATTTTTCAATGATTTTGAGGCCATTTTGATTGTTCCTTTGTTCTGGTTCTTTGAAGCAAATGAACAGGGACTAGAAACTAGGGTTAATCCTAAATCAAAGAGATTTCCTAAATAATCCATTACATGTACTATGGTATTCTCAATGGTAATGAGGAAAATTTCATGTTCAAAAGTAAAACAGGCTTTACAAATCAAGATATTGCTTTTTGGAGGAGAAAAAATAAATAAGCTAAATCCTAATCAATATTTATGAAAGTCCAAATCCCAAGTAAATTTTCTGAAATGTCACCAAATCAGAGTGGTTTTCTAAACTCAAAGGTGGGAAATGGTGGGAGATTGGTGACATTATGAATTGAGTATGAGTAGATAATATATTTATCTATGAACACTCAGAAAAGAAACATCGTTTTATGAAAAGAACATTAGATTTTGAACTAAAAATATGTCAAAGTTCCAGTTTTAATAATAGCTAAGACTCAGTGTTTATGCTAATAAAATGGGCATAACAATACTCTCACTACTTATGGTGGGAAATGTACTATAAAATGTGAGAATTTACTATAGATCCAATTGCAAGTTCAGTCAGGAAATACATAGCTTCATAGTGTTAGGAATAACAGAACAGTTATTTCAATAGAGGTAACTAATATTCTAGCTTCCTATAAAATTTCAAGTTTTACAAGACAGAAAAAGTTCCTATTTTCCCCAAATGTTTCATGTAATGAATTTCTAGAAGAAAATTACTACATTTCTCTCAGATTGGATCTAATTTCAGCTTTATGAACTTAACACATATTTATTGTCATAAGGTAGAGCATATGTTAGCCTACAAAAATAGGACTACTAAATCTATACCACAATCAATAAATGCTTAAAAGAAAATAATATATTAACCAAAGAGTTTTTTTAAAAGCATGCTAAGAAATATTAGTCACTAAATATTGATTTGTTATTTATTGAACAATATAATCTAATGTGCCATAATGCTTTTGCCATCTTTATTCATACTTTCCAATCTTTTAATCTCTTCCATAAAGGATTATGAATCACTTGTGACAGAGAATTGTCCTGGAGATTTAGTTCATAGAGTATTGACAAATCTTTCATCTTTCCTTGCCCTAATTTCTAGGCTATCCTTAAATATTCTTCTCTTTAGGTTCTTTTTATCCCTTGATACGTCCTCCTCAATCTTTTCTTTATTTTTTTTTCATTCTCTTTTTAAAAGCAAAAATACCTAGTAAATACTGTTATAAGGAAAAGAAGATGCAGGAGCTACTGCAAAGAGCAAGGTTCTAGAATTCTGGGGCTATGACAGCTTGGCTTTTGACTCATAACAGTTGAAGCTAAGGGTGTCAGTGAATCTAGCTCCTTGGGTGGACCTCGTGAGTTTGACTAGTCTCCCTCTCTTGTGACTGTATCCCTTATCCAATGGATGGTTCCTGTGTCCCTGTGTGTGTATCTTGTGTCTCATAGAGTGATTTCCAAAAGAGCTGCTCAAGACATCCAAGTGCCAACTCTCAGTGAGAACTCTTTCCTCTTGTCCTGGTCCTGCTACCTTCAATTCCTTACCATCTTTATATATCAACTAAGGTGTGTGGGGGGTTAATTTAGCTAGTTGTAGGAATTAGATTTGTAGGTAGAGAAGTGTTAAATAGTGTAGGTTATCAACTTGATTTGGGGGGGGAGGTTATTTTTTCTATATGGTGAAAAGAGTTGTGTATCTTTTTAGTAATGTGCTATATATATTTATTAAGCATCCTCTTCACTTTATTGTTTAAAAAATTTCCTTTTAGCATGGTCTAACTGGTTTGTAATTTGAACTCAAGTTCTTTTCATATCAATCTGGACTTTTTGGTTTCTTCTGATGCAACACCATGACAATATCTCATAACATGCAACAATATACATTCCTTGATTTTGTAAATACTCTTATTTCAGTTTTCTTTTTAATATTATTGACTTTTCATTATCTTTTTTACATATATTTATATAGTACATGCATACAACATATACATATATGCTATACATGTACACATATACACTTATGTACACTTCATATTTACACATATTTTATATATTTACATACGCAAATACAATTAATTTACAGTCTTATTATACATACTATTTACATATATTTACATATTTATTTACATTTTTGTTTGATATATGATATTTGCTGTTTGTTATGTAATGTATGATGTAGTGCAAGTTAGTATCTAATTTTCTAATCTTATTTTCTTATTCATACCTAACTAATCCCTATCTTTAAAATTCTTCTAACTAGATTTCTATACTTAAACTAAATTTAAATATCTAACTACATTTTATTAGTAACTAACTTATCTATAGCTAATTATAACATTGTTAGTACCCTAACTATACATTGTTTCACTCATTTAAGTAGTGATTCAATGTACCCTAATCATGTCTATGTTTTGTGTTTATGTTTTGTTATGTTGTTACTTTTGCTTTTTCATATTGTTTTGCAATTTTAATGTAAATGTTATTGTTATGTCAGAGTTACTTTACTGTTGTATACAACATACTTACCTCTACTTCAGATCTTTCCTTCTCTTCTCTCCTCCTTCTTGAATAGTTATTCTTCTGTAATTCTATAGTAGTAAATATATTTGTGTTTGTATGTGAATATATTCTATGTTATTTTCTCCTATAATATATAACCCCAAAGTATTAATTCATTAGTCCATTTATCCTGCAATCCTCTTCATAGCAAATTTATCAGTCTTTAAATTGATAAAAGTTTTGGTCTTTTAACAATATCCATTTATCCTCAACTCATTTGCTTTCATACCACACTTATTTCTTGATTCATTTTTCATATGTCCCATGGGAAACCTTCATAAAGCACTTGCACCCTTACTCTGATCACTTTTTTAGTACCTGGCTGTATTTTGGTCTAGCTCCAGAATTTACCCATGATTGCATAGTATCTAGATTTGGAGCTTGTTGGCCCTGGCAACAGGCATTTTGATTAAAAACATATCTGTTTTTATTATTATTGTTATTCCATTTGTTGTTATAATAACAATAATTATTATTATTACTCCAGTTATTATATTGTCTATTAAAACCATTATTCCTATTTACTTGTCTTCTGACTTGATTTCTGAATCTGCAGTTTTGGTACAGATTTCGAGCTGATCACAAAGGAAAAAGCACCTACGACCTGATTTCCTCTCACTAGGCCTATAATTATTATTATACTTTGGCTGCACAGATCTCAAAGCAGCCACAGCCTTTACTTCCTTATTTTCACTTTGCTTAGCTTTCATTTCAGCTTCCCTTAATTTTCGTTTCAAATCCTCAACAATGGAATCTCTTTCCTCAGTTTTTTCTTCTGGATCATTTGTTAAATAAGGAGCCTTTCTCCTCAATTCCTCCAGATCAAGCTCTTCCCAATCTGGGTAAGTTGACTTAAAGAAATGTCTGACCCTTGGAACTGCATTCTTCACAAAGATGCATTTGATGTGGGCAATGGTGCTTTCTTCCAAGTGCATGCATTCCCAATAGAGTTTTGGCTGCCATGATTATCCTTTCCAGAAAACCACAGGTGCTTCAGATACTTTTTGCTTTATGGCCTCAAACTTTGGCCAAACATTGGACCTCTTTCTATATCTCCCCATAACATCTAGGATTGCATCTCTCATTTCAATTAACATATCATAAACCCAGTCATCTATAGTATCCAGCTTTAAGTTCTCTGACCAAGATTGTAACAGAGTGTCTGGTCTTGTCTCCTCTATAAACTTACTTCTCTCTCTCTCTCTTAGTTAGAACCTCTTTCATTAAAAGAGCAAAATCATTAAAATCAGGATCATATAATTTAATTGCTCCATGAATCTCCTTAATCACTTTATTGGATTCATCACTAAAATTTGGGGTTCTCCTTTTAATGAATTCAGGGTCTTCTGGGAAAAATCTTTTGTGAGTTCTAACCTTATGCACCTCATTCTTTGTAACCACTGGCAGATCTCTTAGGGGACATAAATTCACAATTCCTTCTGCTTCTTCCTGCTCCAACCTATTTAACCTTTTTTCTTTATTGTTTATATTATTGATATAACTTCCACATCCCAGATTCAGAATGATGTTATTCATAAAATGTTCCAGTGTGTCTATTTGTTGTTTCATGGGCATGATCAAAATTTTCAAGTCAGAATCCCTTTTAAACCAAGCTACTAGATCTTTCAGCCCATTTCCACAAATGCACAAAGAGGCATGAGACTTGTACACAACTCACCCACAGATAACAATAAGGGGAAAATAGGCCATTGCATCACATAACTTTATGTCCATTACAGGTTGCATACAGTCCATTTGAAATATATAATGACAATAATTAGGGAAAGATACAAATATAAAATAAGGAACACATATTGCATATTCACATAACAAAATTAACATAGTATTTAACTTGCCTGATGATATGTTAGCATCCATAGGTACAGTAAAATTTTAAATAATATTGTTACAATGTTCTTTATACATGTAACAAATAAGAGGTTACAATTTTCAAATTTCAAAAAAAAAAAGTTTTTCCAAGATGGCTGCTCCAAGATGGCTGCTGGGAGTATGTGATGTAGTCAAACTAAACCCCCTTGGGTAAGCCAATCCCTTAGAATTCTATTTGACTTTCCTCCTGAGCTCCTAGTGGCTCAGAGAGATTTTTAGAATGTAGGTTCAAATTGAACTCCCTATGGCTACTTTACCATACTTAAGAAATGCTATACATATACTATACAAACAATAAACCTAGCTGGCTCTGCCAACTGTAATAGAGAGATTTAGTAGGGGAATGAACAAGAAGGAAACATATAACAATTAGGTTTTTTTTTGGGGGGGGGAAGGGATGAAGGAAAAGGGGTTAGGAGAATTATTATTATCTTAAACCTTAATTTCTATAAATCTATCTTAACCCATCTTATCTAAGCTACAACAATGTTTCCCCAATAACCAAATCTTACAAGTGGAGTCCAATCAAATGGGCCAGGATCTTCAGATGAATACTGTCTAAAACAGGTCCAGTGGAGAAGTGAGTCCTCAGTCCTCTGTTCAAGCTGCCAGCAGCGAGATCAAATGATTCCTCTCTTCAGCTGGTATCACCAAAAGCCAGAAACCTCTTTTCAAACCTCCAACCCAAGGTCCTTCAGGAGAGAAGTGTCAAGACTTTTGGGACCTTAGAATCTTTAACCAGATCCTGACCCTTATGCTCCCATGTGACTCTCTGTCACATGCTCCTGTCAATCACTCTAAGGTTTGTATTACACAGTCTTTTGCAAACATCCTCTCTCAATCACAGCATTAGTGATTCAGGATGTTTTCAGTGCAGAAATAATAACTTTCACCAAATCAAATGAGTTAGACTTTTGTCTGACATGAGTAATTATGTCTTTAGGCTAACCAAGGACTCATTAGGCAATGGTGGCATTTCTAGACTTCAAGTTTGTAGGACCAATGTTATATAGAAAAAAAAGTCTAAATTCATTCTCTCCAGAGATCAACATGATATAAAGGAAAGTATCCTCCTGAGGTATGATTGTGTAAGGGAAATCTTTGTCCTTTTCTAAATTCTATATGCTTAAAACAAACATTCCTTTTTATTTATTTTTTAAATTTTTATTTTATTTATTTTCCAAACATTATTCATTGGAAACAAAGATCATTTTCTTTTCTTCCCTCTCCCCCTCCCACCACCTCTCCCATAGCCCACGTGTGATTCCACTGGGTATTACATGTGTTCTTGATTCAAACCCATTTCCATGTTGTTGGTATTTGCATTAGAGTGTTCATTTAGAGTCTCTCCTCAGTCATATCCCCTCTACCCCTGTAGTCAAGCAGTTGCTTTTCATCGGTGTTTTTACTCCCACAGTTTATCTTCTGCTTGTGGATAGTGTTTTGTAGATCCCTGCAGATTGTTCAGGGACATTGCATTGCCACTAATGGAGAAGTCCATTACCTTCAATTGTACCACAGTGTATCAGTCTCTGTGTACAATGTTTTCCTGGTTCTGCTCCTTTCACTCTGCATCACTTCCTGGAGGTTGTTCCAGTCTCCATGGAATTCCTCCACTTTATTATTCCTTTTAGCACAATAGTATTCCATCACCAACATATACCACAATTTGTTCAGCCATTCCCCAATTGAAGGGCGTCCCCTCGTTTTCCAGTTTTTGGCCACCACAAAGAGTGCAGCTATGAATATTCTTGTGCAAGTCTTTTTCCTTATTATCTCTTTAGGGTACAAACCCAGCAGTGCTATGGCTGGATCAAAGGGCAGACATTCTTTTATCTCCCTTTGGGCATAGTTCCAAATTTCCCTCCAGAATGGTTGGATCAATTCACAACTCCACCAGCAATGAATTAATGTCCCTACTTTGACACATCCCCTCCAGCATTCATTACTTTCCATAGCTGTTATATTAGCCAATCTCAAACATACCTTTTTAAAAGTTATTGGTGTTAAGTTAAATGGAACTGGGGCACTAGTCCCTGAAAGATGTATTAAAAAAAAAAAAAACCTTACCTTCTTTCTTGGAGCCAATTGGTTCCAAGAAAGAAGAGTGGTAAAGGCTTGACAATGGGGGTTAAATGACTTGCCCAGGGTCACACAGCTGGGAAATGTCTGAGGCCAGATTTGAATCAAGGAACTCCCATCTATCTCTGGGGCTGGCTCTCAACCACTGAGCTACCCAGCTGCCTTGCCTGAAAGATATTAATGGGGAAAGGAGGACACAAATGGTAGACTCAGACTGGAAGTTATAAAGCAAAATTCTACAAACCTTTTGGTTACTCCTAGAAACTTGTGGAGTCATGTACTTGGAGTGGGGGGTGGGATTTTGAATGCAAGTTTACATTTGATCTGCAGAGGAAAGCTAGGTTACCACTAGTAATGTGGCTCTTCACTGATATAGGAAGTACTCAAACCTTCAACCACTTATATTACAGAGACTAGGAAATGGAGTTGACAGGATTTTTTGAGGTCCTATTTTCTAACTTCTTAAAACCCATAGATAGGAAGGAATGTGGCTAAGTATATATAAGAGGAAAGTAGACAGAAAATGGATTTAAATTTATGTCTTCTAACTCTCAACATGGAGTTTTTTCCCCATTGATGACTTATTTTCTTATTTGTGTCACTAAGGGAGTAAATAATAGACCTACCTCAGCTTTTTTTCTTGCACCACTTTCTCCCCATGGTTATAAAACATAGAATATTTAGTCTTTGCACATGTGGTATTAGAATACTGGTAAAGCAAACAAAACAAAACAGAACAAAAATTCAATGTAATTTCTGACTCTCTATACACACATATCTAGATATATCTATATCTACATCTATATATCTATTGATCTCTATACATATATATTCATTTGATGGTTATTGTTAAAATAAATTTCCATTATATAGGAATAATCAATCAAATTACACATTTGAGGTCATAATTTCTTCACAGGTCTTTGTGAATCCTAGTCATATGGCTTATTAAATTCTTGTCTTTTGAAGAATTGTGAGCTTGCTTTATTGAATATTAGTCCATCAGTAATGCTGTATTGGACACCTGCAAAAGATCCTGAGAATATTGGGAAAATGAACTGGGAAGCAAAGTTAAATTAAACCTCTGAACCTTGACTCATCCCACTTCTCCTGCAGCACTATTGGTAACAGATCTCTTGGGAAGCTCCTGGTAAACTACTATAGATCAATAACTGGCTATGTTTAATTAGGCTTTGTGTTTTCAAGAAAGTCTAAAGATGGTCAGAAAATGAACAGTTGTTTTTAAAATAATCATGGATGGACAACTGTGTGTTTGTGTACACATGTGCATATATGTGTATATATTTATAAATCCATATAGGGAGCTATATACATATATATGCATGTGTATGTGTGTTTTTTGCAAATATCAACTTTAAGGGATAACAAATTCATGTAATTTATTATTTATTATAAAAGTAAGAATTCAGAAGTGGCAAAAGGTTAGAAGATGATAGAATATGGTTGTCCCTCCCTTACTATAAGTTTTAAATGTCCAGAAGGCTGAGGAAGAGGGTTCTTTGAACAATTCATCTTCCTGTAGAGCAAGGTAAACATCACCATTATCATTATCATCATTGCATCATATAGATTATATATAATGAATGTTTCTCTAGGGACCCAATTTGGATGAGTAATTAGGAATAAACTGATTTGTTAGGACTATTGTAGGGAAGAATTATTATTTTCTACTGGTACCACAAAAGGTAGTCAGTCATAGAGTTGGACCATTTTCTCCCCTTTTCAGAGAACAGAAAAAAGGAATTACCATGTCCTGAGCATCTTCTCTACTCATTCCCAATTGAAAAGTTAGACTCAGCCCCTGGTGCACATCAAACTTTAATATGTCAGGTTTAAAAAATTATACAATTAAAAAAATTTTCCCAGATTATAAGTCAATGCAATTTTTCAAGATTTGTTTTCTAATATTTTGATATCCATGCTCTCTCTTTCCCCCTCCCATCACAATCCCTAAATAATATGAATTGTATATATACATATGTGTAAAATCATAGAATACATATTTCTATGTCATGTTGTGAAAGAAGACATATTGCTTTCACTAGAGGAAAAATTCATGGAGGAAATAAAGAATGGCATGTTTATCTTTTTAAGATTTATTTTTAATTTTATTTTCCCCAATTACTTGGAAAAACAGTTTCCAACATTTTTCAAAGAATATTGAGTCCTGAATTATCTCACTCACTTCTTCCTCCCTAACTCCCCATCCCCTTTGAGATGGTAAACAATCTCATATAGATTTTATGTATGTAATCATATAAAACATGCCATACTAATCCTTTCTTTGAAATAAACTCAGAAAAAATTAAGAAAGTGAAAAAAATTTGCTTTGGTCTGGTTACATATTCAATTTCTTTTCTCTGGAAGTAGATGACATTTTTTTTAATCATGAGTCTTTTCTGGTTATTTTGGATCATTGTATTGCTGACAATATCTGCTATTCATAGTTGTTCATTGCAAAGTAATCCTGTCATTGTACAATCTTCTCCTGATTCTGCTTAATTCGCTCTGCCTCAGTTCATTTAAGTCTTTCCAGGGTTCTTGAGTTCCTCCTGCTTGTCATTTCTTACAGCTCAATAGCATCCCATTAAAATCATATACTATAGCTTAGTCAACCATTCCACAATTGATGAGTATCCCTTCACTTTCCAAGTTCTTGCTCTTCTAAAAACTTGTTTAAAAATATATATATATATATATATATTTTTTACCTCTAGGGTCTTCCCTACCTGATTTTTAAAATTTCTACGATACAACTCTAGTAAAAGTATTGCTGAGTAAAAGGATATGTGCTGTTTTATGGTCTTTTAAGCATAGGTCCAAATGCTCTCCTGAATGAATGAATCAGTTCATAACTTCCCCAACAATACATTCAATGCCAGCTTTCCTATATATCCTCTCCATGTTCTCTCATGCCTTAATTTAATTTTATCTTTTATATTATCCCAACCTGTTCAACTCATCCTCTGTCTAGGTATATACTCCTTTTAAAAATGGTATATTTTAATTTGCATTAGGACTCCAGCTGTTCCTTCTATGGTGGTGATCTTAATTTTTTGTCACAAATCTCTTGGAGTTTTCCTGGATCCTTCTCTTATTGATAATAATTAACTGTACACTATTCTCTTTGTTTTACTCACTTTACTTTGAATCTCTTCATATAAATATTTCCAGATTTTTTGTGGTCATGACATTTCTTATGTTACAATAGTATTCCAGATATGGCAAGTTATCTTGGTTGGTTCTGGGCCTCCATATTACTCTTTAACATCTCCAGCCTTATATTCCTGAAGTTTCCCTCCCCTTTCTACTTCTCTTCAAGATTTTTTCTCATTAGAAAGTAATCTTCACTTCAGGGATTTTCCTACATGCTTTTATACAGAAGTATGCACTCTGCCTTGCACATAAAACAGGCTTAATGAATGTTCTATCTATTTATCTGTTTATCTCTTCTACCAATCATAGTTACCATTCAGAAGCAATAATGTCTACTTTGAGACAGTCATCCAGGAGTTTTATGTGCTCTCACCCACTCCACTCAAGATGACTTTATAGATTCTCATTCAATAGACTTATTCCTAGACTGGTAAGGGCAAAGCTACACATGCTTTCAATTATGTACTCCCAAGAAATGGGAACCACATATCCATATAATGGGAGTATTTAAATCTGAGACATCTAGAAATATAGAAGGAAGATTTCTTAGCATCCCCAACTTTGGGTGTTCTTTATTAGCAACTCAATTATGAGAGATTTGGAACTGAATTTCTGGGAGAGAAAAAGAGTCTTGGGCAGTCCCAGTAGTGTGTGTGTGTGTGTGTGTGTGTGTGTGTGTGTGTGTGTGTGTGTGTGTGTGTGACAGTCAGACAGACACAGAGACAGAGACAGATATATATGGAGAGAGAAAGAGACAAACCCTCTGAGACAGAGACACAGAAAGAGGCAGCGAGTGAGAAAGATGATCAGAAATCCAGTTTTCAAGCAACAGGAGAGAACTTAAAAGGTGTTTGCGTATGAAAAAGGGGAAGATTTTGTTTATGTCCCTATGAAACCCAAAGAATAAGCAACTACAGTCATACTAAGGGAAACCAAAGACTTGGACTGTTATTGTTGATATTTCTGTGAAGTATTAAGATGGTGAAATATTGATGAGAAGGATGCTGCTTCTCTAGGATTTACAGTTAGTGAGTCAATAAACATTCACTAAACACCTGCTATGTGCCAGGAAGTGTGTTGAGTTCTCAGTATTTAAGCAAAAACTGAATTACATTCTTTGCCTCAAGCAGCTCACAATCTAATGGCTGCTTTCTTGCTGGATGATAGTGTGAAATCTCAGATCTGCACAATAAATTGGGGTGCCTATATGGGTTCCTGGTGTGCCTGGGAGGGTATAATACTTTTGGTAATGTTAGGGGCAGGTATTGCCCAATTAACAACTAAAAGTTTCCTTCCAGGGATAATTTACACCTTCATGGTGTAAAAATGGAGATTTTGAAACCCAGACTTCAATCCCCAGAATTCCCTATAATCTCACCTGAGTCCCCAGGTTGGCGAAATCACAATTGGTATTTAACTGGCAGTAATGCCTCCCTCTCTCTCTTCAATTGCAATGATGTTAGTGGTAAGCTAAATTCAGATTCTGAATTGGCTAATCAGCCATGGGCACGGGGTTTTTATTTTGTATCTTCTTTATTCCTTGATTTCTAATAATCCTTAATAAACCTCATAAAATATAATATTTTAGTATTAGATAGAATTTTAATTTTTACAATGGAAATCCCATAATACAAAACTTCTACAGTTAGCTGAGGTAAAGTTTGAGCTCAAAAATGACATGGGGTGGGAGGGTGGTTATCTTTGTAGAAACATCAAGTTCAATTTTATTTTGTGGGAAATTCAATCCCTTGAGTCTGTAGGATCTATAAGTCTTGGAAGTATACTGACATTTATCTGAGAAGAGGAATTATATCAATTTAAATGGCCTACCCTGAATCCTTTATTATTTTGTAATGTACCGTAGGATATAATAAAGTCTGTCCTCTATCTGAAACTCATTGTTACCTTTAGTGCTTGTGTAGAACCGTGGGCATATTCATTAGTCACATCTTTGGAGATGTGAGTGACATAGACAATAACTAAATTTCCCATGTACTTATATCTTCCAGAATAAATTCTATTTGATAAATACTTGACTTTTTGTTTTTATTATGGCCTGGGAACATTAATATGTATACATTTTGAACATTTTAATTAAAATAATATGATCTGATAATATTTTATTTTATATATTTAAAATTTTATTTTTAGCAGTTTAAATTTTCATCAGACTTCCAAATGGGTTAACAGCCCTTAAAATGTTAACAATCTTTGCATTAGAGAATATTTCAAGATAGAATGTAAGGGAGCAAAATACTGTGTGGAACAAACTTTTAAGTGTTCTCAAATTGAGAATATTAATTGGATATTAACTATGTTTATATTTATTGTGCAGTGGGTCTGGAATGAATTAATCACATAGTTATATTCCAGTTAAGGAAATTCCACCTACCAACAATAAGTGAGAAAAAATATTGCAAAGCTTTTAATCTTAGCAAATTAGATGAGGCTCAGAGGGGACAAGTGACTTGTCCAGGATTACATATTAAGTATGCATGAGAAAAAGATTTTAATCCAGGTTTATATTACTTGGAGACAAGCTCTCTATCAACTCTACCATGCCAAGTCTCATGAATGTACTATATAATTACAGTCATCATCATAATCACAGATGACATTTGTCAAGTGTTTTAAATTTTACAAAATATGGTGTTTGTTATTTCATTGGACCCTTCAAATAACCTCATGAACTAACTAGTGTATTAATGCCATTTTTTCTTTTTCTTTTTTTTTTTTACATAAGTGGAAATACTGTCTCAGAGGTAATAAAAGAGTGGGTTTAGAATTAGATAAGATGATGAAAGTCATTTTGCCTCATTTCTGAAATGAGGCAAATGAAATTCAGAAAGACTGTGATTAGCCCAAGGTCATACAAGGTTGTACATAGCATAAGCAACCTTTAAAGACAGGACATCTAACTCCATATCCAGCAGTCTTTCTTATGTTTTGTATTCCCACATAAAATTATATTCCCATTTATTCCCATCGTAAATGCCAGAGGTAGGATTTGAATTCAGATCTTGCTCAACCTAACTCCAACATTGTCAAAAATATTAAAGCATCTCTGTTAACCAGGAACTAACTATATCATGTAGTACAAATAATTTTCATTTATAATGTGTTCTATTCATAGCTCACATACTGAAAAGCTCAACTTCAATCTTTATGCTCAGGGAAGTTTCTATAAAAATTACTGATAAAATTTCAGAAAAGAATTCTATTTCTGTGGTTGAGTTTAGGTGCATTTTTAGTCCTTAATTGAATGGTTTCAATTTTCATTACACATAAAATTTGAGGAGAACTGTGAAAATGGAATGATTGATTTCTTTTGGCCTTATAAAATAAGTAGACACCCTATATTCCAAACCCCTAAAATGGTTCACAGGTCTGGTACATACACAGGTGGCAATCTGTAGGAAATATTAGCCTTCATGCACCTTTATATGATTCTGAGGGCTGAATGAATATTTTTTCCAAGGAAAATGAGTATGATTTTTCTCATTGAATATGTACCAGAAAGTGACATTCAATAAACTTTGAATTACTCTAATGGAGAGAGAAGACTGATGAAAAATATTTGTAGCCTGATGCATTTTTTAAAATGACTTCCAATAGCTAATTTTACTTCAATTCACAATTTGATTACTGTCCAAGCTAGGACTTGACAACTGTTTTGGAATGTTATGCCAAACTTTCATTCATTCTCTTTTTCAAGATTGGGGGTAAGAAAGGATTAAAAAATTGATAGGAAATGAACACTCTAATGCAAATACCAACAACATGGAAATGGGTTCAAATCAAGAACACGTGATACGCAGTGGAATCGTGCGTCGGCTATGGGAGAGGTGGTGGGAAGGGGGTGGTGGGGAGGAAAGGAAAATGATCTTTGTTTCCAATGAATAATGTTTGGAAATGACCAAATAAAATAATGTTTAAAGTGGAAAAAAATTGATAGGTATAAGTGATATGGTTTTCCATTATGAACAGGGGGAATAGGTGCTCTATTCCTCTATATAGGGAGATTGGCTGCCTCTGGCTACATATTTCTAGAGCATTGGTGACCACATCCTAAAAACAAGGTGAACCCTTAGGGATAAAATGTCTGGAGAATGGAGCATAGGAATGAAAAGGTATAAAGAAAAACATAATAGTATGGAAAAAAAGTAGTATTTTCCATTCCCATGCACAAAAAATTCTCATTAGAATCTCCCTTCCCCCTGCCCCTGACACATACTAAATATTTTACAACGTTTGATGCCATGCAAAAGATTCATGCTGAGCTTAATTATGCTTTCTCAATAAATTGAGAACCTCATGATATCAAAGATTAAACATAAAAAGTCATAACAACACAATAAGACAATATTTTGCAAAGAATTAGGGCTCTCTTGGACATCATTTAAGGGATTTTAGGCACTGAAGTATCTAAAGAAAACAATATAATTATAATACTCAGTTTTACTTATGTCGTGACAGCTTTCTGTGAAATCTGAGGATGCCATTATAGCGGGTAAAAAAAATAATACAACATATTTAGAGTACAAAAGTAAAAACAAAAACAAAACTCATTTCTTTTGTATATTTTGGACATAGAAGTTGTTCACAGTTATGTTTATAAATGCAAGACTTCCCACAAAATTCCCTGAATCACTGCAGACTATGGCTAGTATTTACTTTGCAGGCCTATTATTTTGGGAGGTCGATAAATGATTAACTGTAGCTTATTTTGTTTTGGCCCAAGCATTGGAAAGACTGCCTTCCTCACTTTATCTTCTCAGCAGTGATGTGGATTATGGAGATGAGCTGAAGCTCTAGTGGAAAATGCATCATTTATATATGTCAGTCTGATGGCTTAGTGCTCTTACTTGGGAGTCTGTTCTCAGTTTCTGGGAGATTTATGATGGTTATCAGCCCCTTTTCCTTCCCATAGATCTTGCCAGTGTAGAACACTTTCCTCGACTAGTACATTTGCAGAAACCAGGCATGGTGAAATAGAATAAACGGCAATATGGTCATTTCCAGAAAGAACACAAAATGAAATATATACATATATATATATATATATATATATATATATAGACACACACACACACACACATATATATATGTATATAGTTCAGATCAAATGGTGGAGGCCAAGGGCCTTTTTTCTCTTTTGGTTTGATTTTGTTAAAATGTTTATCCTTATTTTCATGGAAATCATCACCAATCATTGTCAGCTTAAAAAGAATGTTTCTTTTGGAACAGAGACAAATAGGGAATAGAAGGAGCTGAGACAAAAATCTAAGTCAAGGGTTCAACAGAACTTGATCATGTTTATAACACTTTAAAAAACGTTCTTAAATAGTCATTCAGGTCCTTCCTGAAAGATAGAACCAAAAGCTGATTTTGACTCAATCTCTCTCTCTCTGTCTGTCTATCTCTCTCTCTCTCTGTCTCTGTCTCTTTCTTTCTATGTCTCTCTCTGTATCTCTCTGTCTCTCTATACATACTCTCTAGGATGTATTTTTACATGTAACTTTTCTATTTATGTTCTAGAAAGGATAATATAAACTGAAAAATGGAATTATTAATCTGAAAAAAAGTATTTAGAGATGGGGAGTGTTACCATCTTCAAATTGGGATATTCTCTGATAAAGACTTTTCATATGATTTGTGAATTGATTTATATGAGAAGTATTTTTAAAAGTGTGACAGTTAAAATACAATTTTACTTTTGTTGCATTGTGCTTATCAAAAATATCACCACAAAACCAAAAGAAACATAAAATTCAGCAATATACCCTAGAATCACTGACTCTCAAAGTCAGAAAAGTTTTGACAGGATATATAGTCCAAACTGTACCTAAGTAAGGATTCTCTCTACCATGTCCACAAACACAGGATTATCAAACTGAACTATGAATTCTTCCATTAGATTGTGAAATTTTTGAGAAAAAGGACTGGTTTTGCCTTTCTTTGTTTTGCCAATTCTTCATACAGTGGACCCTGAATGAACATTAATTGTTGACTTGAAAACTAAAGTTTCCCTCTACAGTTTTCTTCCTTTGGTTTAGTTTTTTTCCATTGAAGTTCAAAATTAATCTGGCCCTCTTTTATGCACGATCATTTATAGAAATACCAAGGACTCTTTTCATTCTTCTATTTACTAGACCAGATGTTGCCCATTCCTTTAGCCACTTTACTATCTCATAACAAGGGTTGATAGACTTAACAGCTTTCTAACCTTTCTTCAGATACATTAAAATTAATCAATGCTTTCTAAAATGTTGCATCCACACCTGAATACACATACTTCAGATAGGACTGAGCCAAAGCAAAGTATAATATGATTAGGCTTTTCTTCATCCAGGACACTTTGCTCTTATTAACCAACTAATTAATAGGATTTAAAAAAGCAATTGTGATATGAAACCCCTTTATTAAATTATAAATTTAATATAAATAAAATTTAAAAAAAGATCCCAAATGAAAGAGCTTACTAATAATGGAGAAAACATATAATAGAAATGGATGCATAAAAGGAAAAGTAAGTATAGATGGAAATAATCTTATAGATGTAATTCACTAGCAGCTAAGATGGCCAGGACAAACCTGCTATAGAAGGTGGCATTTAAAATCAATCTTGAAGGCAGCCAGGGATCCTTAGAAATAAAGGTGTGAAGAAGAACATTCTAGACAGATGGGACAGGATATGGATATGAGGAACAACAAGTAGATAACTATGACTGGATCTTGGAGTACTTAAAGTTGAATAATATGTAAGAAGACTAAAACAATAGGAGTTTGTCACTGATCTTGGGGGTAATAAGAAGCCATTACATGTTAATAAATCAGATTTCTGTAAAAGTTGGAATTTTTAACTGTCATTTGAAGGAAGCTAGGAGGCAGAAATGAGGGGATAGAATATCCTAGACACAGCAAAACAGTGAATAATAACGGATATTAAAAATAGTGTGTCTTTTTTTTCAGGAACAGCAAGATCACAGACTATGTAGCAGGGAATGGTGTGTAAGAAGACTGCAAAGGTATATGTTGAGGGGGATGGGTTGTTATGAAAGACTTTGAACACCAATTAGATCTTTATTTTTGATCTAGAAGATGAAAGGGAGCCCCTGGAATTTATTGAGTAGGTAGTGAGATATTCAGAACTGTGCTTTCAAAATACTGAATGTGAGATGACCTGGAGTAGGAAGAGATTTGTGGCAAAGAGAACAACAAAGAAGTTGTTCTAATGGTTCAAGCATCAACTGCCTGTGGATTGAAATTAATCTCTTGCTAAGTACTTTCTGTGCCAGACCATTCAACTCTGAATTCACTTGACTATACTGACATTTGGTTCACACATTTTCATGTTTTCTGTAAGATAATTAGGAGAGTTTTTGTCAAATTTTCTTTAAAAAACTAGGCATAATAGTTTAAAAATATTCTCCCAGTTTACCAATCTAGGTGTCTTGTGATAAGGAGGAAATTTGCTTAGTATAGCATAATGATGAATGTATAATGACTCAAAGGAATCACTGATTGTCTTTATATCTTTAAAAATGATTTAAAATTATAAATCCACATCCACAATTACAGTTACGACAGTAATAAAAATGTCTAGGGAAGCCAATACCATGCATTTAATAACAATAGGGATTTCTCAATATAAATAACTGATAAAATCAGTTTTTAAATGTAGAAATGCAAATTGTTAGCATCCATAAGAAAAATCCAAAATTTTAATGATAAAAACATAAATTCAAATAAAAATATCTGTCCATCTTATTACTGATCAAATTGATAAAGATGTTAATTGAGTCAACTAGGCACACTTCTATCTACAGCTTTCAGTCAAGAATACCTGAGTACAACTCTGACCTCAGATTCTTACAAGCTATGTGACCCTGAACAAATAATCTCCATTTGCCTCAGTTTCTTCATGTATAAAATATATATAATAAAATCTTCCATTTTTGCAAGAAAAAATGAAATAATTTTTTTGAAGTTCAACAAACTTTTTTTCTGAGTTCATGCTAAACATAGTTCCTTATTACTCATTTTGGTAAGTGAATAATCTTAAAAAAAAAAACCCTGAATTCCCAAACACATATCCAGATAATCAAATAAAATATTGTGTGCTTTCATTTGCATCCCTACTCCAACAGTTATTTCTCTGGAGGTGAATAGCATACATTGTAATAAATCCCTCAGGATTGTTCTGGATCACTGCATTGCCCATAATAGCTAAGTCTATCACAGTTAATCATTCCCCAATATTGTTTTTACTGTGTACAATATGTTCATGGTTCTGCTTATTTCACTCTGCATCAGTTCATGTAGGTCTTTCCAGTTCTTTTTGAAATTGTCCTGTCCATCATTTCTTACAGCACAATAGTATTCCATCACCACCATATATCACAATTTGTTCAGTTATTCCCAAATTGAGGGCCATTCCTTTAATTTCTAATTCTTTGCTGCTATAAAAAGATTAGCTATAAATATTTTTGTACAAACAGGTCCTATCCCATTTTTTAAAAATCTCTTTGGGATACAAATCTAGTAGTGACATTACTGGATCAAAAGGTATGCATTCTTTTTAATAATAGCCCTTTGAGTATAATTCCAAATTGCCCTCCAAAATGGTTGGATCAGTTCACAACTTCACCACTAATGCATTGGTGTCCCAATTTTGCCACATATACTCCAACATTTATCATTTTCCTTTACTATCATAATAACAAATCTGATAGGTCTAAGGTGGTACCACAGTGTTGTTATAATTTGCATTTCTCTAATCAAGATTGATTTAGAACATATTTTTTCAGATGAATATTGATAAATTTGATTTCTTCATCTGAAAGCTACCTATTTATATCCTTTTACCATTTGTCAGTTTGGGAAAGATTTCTATTATTATTCATTTGATTTAGATCTATATGTATTTGAAAAATGGGATCCTTATCACACAAATTTATTATAAAATACACACACACACACACTGTTGAGTCCCTTCTTATCTTGGTTGCATTGGTTTTGTTTCTACAAAACATTTTTAATTTAATATAATCAAAATTATTCATTTTTTCATCTTGAAATGTTCTCTATTTCTTGTTTGGCCATAAATTATTCCCTTCTCCATAGTTCTAATAGGTAAACTAACTTATAATATCATTCTTTACATTTCAATACTATACCCATTTTGACTTTATCTTGGTATAGGGTGTGATTGATCTAAATCTAATTTTTCCCATATTGTTTTCTAATTTTCCCAGCAGTTTTTGTCAAATAATGAGTTCTTATCCTCAAATATGGGATGTTTAGGATTATCACACACTAGATTGCTGAAATTATTTATTACTAATCTATTACACTGACCTATTCTTCTATTTCTTAGTCAGTCCCAGATTGTTTTGATGATTACTACTTTATCATGCAATTTAAGATCTTGTGCTGTTGGTGAACAACGTTCAAAAGTTTTTTTCATTAGTTTCCTTGATATTCTTGACCTTTTGTTCTACCAGATTAATATTATTATTGTTTTTTCTAATTCTATGTAGCAGTCCACCCCTAGCTATGGGCAAGGGGAACAGTTGGTATGTGCAGATTGCCTTAGAAGAGAGCATGCTCAGTCTTGAGCATGCTCAGTATTGCACATGGCTGGGAAATCCTCTGACCCTTGACCTCAGCTTCCCCCAGGTTAGGTGGGAACACAGGTTTCTTTGTGCTCACCTGGTTAAGAGAAACCATACCTATACCTTGTCATTAACCAATGAGAATCATCCCTATGTACTGTGTATATTTGCATATCAAAGACTATATTTAGCCCAGCAAGCTCCGCCTCTCTCTCTCTCTCTCTTTCAGGCTAGCTGATGGCTGTCCTGGCAGGAGCTTCCATCTTTAAATCTTCTCTATCTCTCTTTCATCTCTCCAACCTGTGTGGTATTAAATGTGGATCTCTGGACTGGTAAAAGCCTTCGAAGTGGTCCTTTGATCAAAGCTTGGCTGTGGCTTATGGATAATTAATAAAGACTCATTCCTGCCACCTCATATCTCTAATTTGACTCCATCATCCCCTTCATGGTATCTAAAACTTCTATCCTGTCTCTATCTTCCTACCTTAAAGCTTCTCTCCCCTCTGAGGAAGCTTTATTCTATAAAATAATTATTTGGTAGTTTGATTGGTATAGTATTGAATAAATAAATTAATTTAGGTAAAATGATATTTTTTATATTATCTCAGTCTACCCATGAGCAATTAATATTTTCCCAGTTCTTTTGATCTAAATAGATTTTTGTATTTTGTAGTTGTGCTTATATAATTCCTGCATTTGTCTTGCAAATAGATTCCCAATTATTTTATATTGTTTAGAGTGATTTTAAATTGAATTCCTCTTTCGAACTCTTGCTGCTGTTTTGTTGGAAGTATAGAGAATGCTGATGACTCATGTGTGTTTCTTTTGTATCCTGTAATTTCGCTCAAGTTATTAATTAATTCAATGAGTTTTTTTAGTTGATCTCTAGGATTCTCTAAGTATACCATCATATCATCCACAAAGAGTGATAGTTTCCTCACTGCCTACTTTAAATCCTTCAATTTCTTTTTCTTCTCTTAATATCAAAGCTAGAATTTTTAGTAAAATGGTAAGTAATCATTGGAGATAATTTGTTGTGTAGTATTTTTGACCTCTAAAACTCTGAATAAATGTTAAATACAATTATCATAAGTACATTGATTGCATGGTTTATGAAAAGAAAAGTGTTCTAGTATACCACTTTTAGAGTTCTGAGTTGTTCTAAAAATTTAGAAAATATTCTGTATGTAACCAAAAAGTCAATAATCATTTGATTAGGACTCATCTCTGAGCCTGCAAGTACTGATATTAGGCATGTTACTCAAAAACAGTCAACAATAGAAGTATAGGAACTATATTTTTCTGGGAAAAATATTTTTAAAAAATGGATAACCCTCAGTTAAAGAACTGATTAACAAAACATGAATATAGCAAAATTTTATTACACCATATGAAATTAAGAACATGACAGATTCAGAGAAATATGGAATGATTTGTATGACTTGGTGCCAAATAAAATGAACAGAAATTGGAGAAAAAAACAAGACAATAATAACCCTAATAATAATTGCAAAACTTTTCAATTATTGTACAATTTAAACAAGAAGGAAACAATAAAAATTTCAAAAGACAGAAGCTATATCTCTCACATTTTGACATTCAATGGCCCAGAAGAACAAAATGATATTCAGATTCTTAGACACTGTTAATGTGGTTAGTTTATTTGACTGCATATTATTGAAAAGAGAGGGCTTCTACCTAGGGTCCTTTGGGAAAAGTGAGTTGGATGAGTAATTACGGGCATGAAAAGAAGTATTAATTAAACATTAAAAATGGAATATAGACCCAAATCAAAAATTAATTGGAAATTAAATAACATGATACTCCAAAATCGGATAGTTAGAGAAGAAATCATAGAAACAATTAACAATTTTGTTGAAGAAAATGACAATGGCGAAACATCCTTTCAAACCTTATGGGATGCAGACAAGGCAGTACTTAGAGGAAAATTCATATCCCTGAGTGCATATATTAACAAATTAGGGAGGACAGAGACCAAGGAAATGGAAATGCAAATAAAAAAAACTTGAGAATGAACAAATTAAAAACCCCCAGAAGAAAACCATACTAGAGATCCTAAAAATTAAGGGAGAAATTAATAAAATAGAAAGTGACAGAACTATTGAGCTAATAAACAAGACTAGAAGTTGGTACTTTGAAAAAACAGACAAAATAGACAAAGTACTGGTTAATTTAATTAAAAAAAGGAAAGAAGAAAGGCAAATTAACAGCATCAAGGATGAGAAGGGGGATCTCACCTCCAATGAAGAGGAAATTAAGGCAATCATTTAAAACTACTTTGCCCAACTATATGGCAATAAATATACCAACCTAGGTGATATGGATGAATATTTACAAAAATATAAATTGCCTAGACTAACAGAAGAAGAAATAGTTTTCTTAAATAATCCCATATCAGAAAAAGAAATCCAACAGGCCATCAAAGAACTTCCTAAGAAAAAATCCCCAGGGCCTGATGGATTCACCAGCGAATTCTATCAAACATTCAGAGAACAGTTAATCCCAATACTATACAAACTATTTGACATAATAAGCAAAGAGGGAGTTCTACCAAACTCCTTTTATGACACAAGCATGGTACTGATTCCAAAACCAGGCAGGCCAAAAACAGAGAAAGAAAATTATAAACCAATCTCCCTAATGAATATAGATGCAAAAATCTTAAATAGGATACTAGCAAAAAGACTCCAGCAAGTGATTAGAAGGGTCATCCAACATGATCAAGTAGGATTTATACCAGGGATGCAGGGCTGGTTCAACATTAGGAAAACTATCCACATAATTGACCACATCAACAAGCAAACCAACAAGAACCACATGATTATCTCAATAGATGCAGAAAAAGCCTTTGATAAAATACAACACCCATTCCTACTAAAAACACTAGAAACCATAGGAATAGAAGGGTCATTCCTAAAAATAATAAACAGTATATATCTAAAACCATCAGCTAATATCATCTGCAATGGGGATAAACTAAATGCATTCCCATTAAGATCAGGTGTGAAACAAGGATGCCCATTATCACCTCTATTATTTGACATTGTATTAGAAACACTAGCAGTAGCAATTAGAGAAGAAAAAGAAATTGAAGGCATCAAAATAGGCAAGGAGGAGACCAAATTATCGCTCTTTGCAGATGACATGATGGTCTACTTAAAGAATCCTAGAGATTCAACCAAAAAGCTAATCAAAATAATCAATAACTTTAGTAAAGTTGCAGGATACAAAATAAACCCACATAAATCATCAGCCTTTCTATATAATTCCAACACAGCTCAGCAGCAAGAACTAGAAAGAGAAATCCCATTCAAAATTACCCTAGACAAAATAAAATACTTAGGAATCTATCTCCCGAGACAAACACAGGATCTATATGAACACAACTACAAAACACTTTCCACACAACTAAAACTAGACTTGAACAATTGGAAGAACATTAACTGCTCATGGGTAGGATGAGCCAATATAATAAAAATGACCATCCTACCCAAACTCATCTATCTATTTAGTGCCATACCCATGGAACTTCCAAAATTTTTTTTTACTGATTTAGAAAAAACCATAACAAAGTTCATTTGGAAGAACAAAAGATCAAGGATATCCAGGGAAATAATGAAAAAAAATACAAAGGAAGGGGGTCTTGCAGTCCCAGATCTCAGACTATATTACAAAGCAGCAGTCATCAAAACAATTTGGTACTGGCTAAGAGACAGAAAGGAGGATCAGTGGAATAGACTGGGGGCAAGCAACCTCAGCAAGACAGTATATGACAAACCCAAAGATCCCAGCTTTTGGGACCAAAATCCACTATTTCATAAAAACTGCTGGGAAAATTGGAGGACAGTGTGGGAAAGATTAGGCTTAGATCAACACCTCACACCCTACACCAAGATAAATTCAAAATGGGTGAATGACTTGAACATAAAGAAGGAAACTATAAGAAAATTAGGCGAACACAGAATAGTATACATGTCAGACCTTTGGGAAGGGAAATACTTCAAAACCAAGCAAGAATTAGAAAGAGTTACAAAATGCAAAATAAATAATCTGGATTACATCAAATTGAAAAGTTTTTGTACAAACAAAACCAATGTAACTAAAATCAGAAGGGTAGCAACAAATTGGGAAACAATCTTCATAAAAACCTCTGACAAAGGTTTAATTACTCAAATTTATAAAGAACTAAATCAATTGTACAAAAAATCAAGCCATTCTCCAATTGACAAATGGGCAAGGGACATGAACAGGCAGTTCTCAGCCAAAGAATTCAAAACTATTAATAA
Source organism: Monodelphis domestica (assembly GCF_027887165.1). Taxonomy (NCBI): domain Eukaryota; kingdom Metazoa; phylum Chordata; class Mammalia; order Didelphimorphia; family Didelphidae; genus Monodelphis; species Monodelphis domestica. The sequence goes on from NC_077230.1 coordinate 48,758,527, forward strand.
GCACATGAAAAAGTGCTCTACATCTCTTGTAATCAGAGAGATGCAAATCAAAACAACTCTGAGGTATCACCTCACACCTAGCAGATTGGCTAACATGACAGCTATGCAAAGTAATGAATGCTGGAGGGGATGTGGCAAAGTGGGGACATTAATTCATTGCTGGTGGAGTTGTGAATTGATCCAACCATTCTGGAGGGCAATTTGGAACTATGTCCAAAGGGCGATAAAAGATTGTTTGCCCTTTGATCCAGCCATAGCACTACTGGGCTTGTACCCCAAAGAGATAATGGACAAAAAGACTTGTACAAGAATATTCATAGCTGCGCTCTTTGTGGTGTCCAAAAATTGGAAAATGAGGGGATGCCCATCAATTGGGGAATGGCTGAACAAATTGTGGTATATGTTGGTGATGGAATACTATTGTGCTAAAAGGAATAATAAAGTGGAGGAATTCCATGGAGACTGGAACAACCTCCACCAAGTGATGCAGAGCGAAAGGAGCAGAACCAGGAAAACATTATACACAGAGACTGATACATTGTGGTACAATCGAAGGTGATAGACTTCTCCATTAGTATCAATGCAATTTCCCTGAACAATCTGCAGGGATCAAAAAAAAAAAATACTACCCACAAGCAGAGGATAAACTGTGGGAGTAAAAACACAGATGAAAAACAACTGCTTGACTACAGGGTTGGAGGAGATAAGACTGAGGAGAGACTCTAAATGAACACTATAATGTAAATTCCAACAACAGGGAAATGGGTTCGAGTCAAGAACACACGTGATAACCAGTGGAATCATGCATCGGCTATGGAAAAGGGAAAGGCCGGGGGGGGGGGGAAGGGGAGGAAAAGAAAACGATCTTTGTTTCCAATGAACAATGTATGAAAACGACCAAATAAAATAATGTTTAAATAAAAAAAAATGAAAAAAAAGATAAAAAGAAAAAAAAGAATATTTTACTACTTAAAAAAAGAAAAAAAATGGAATATAATAAAAAGAACAAGGATTCATTCATAGAGCATTATTAAATCTAATGTATTTTCCTTTTAAAAAGTTAGAGAGATGTCCATAATTTTTATGTAGTCATCTCCCTCTTTCTTTTTTCTTCATAATTAAATCCCCAATTTTTTAATTTTTAGAAAAATCCTGCCATTTCACTGACCTGTAGTTTTAAGAACCCATATTCTTCCTTTTTTTGGACATTAAAAGTAACAGTTGACTTTCTTCAGGTCTACAACTCTCCCACTTATTATGATTTTTGATTCATCAGAAACAACAGTTTTGGGATAGCTAGGTGGCTCAGTGGATTGAGAGTCAGGTGCAGAGTTGGGAGGCTCTGTGTTCAAATTTGACCTCAGACACTTCCTAGCTGTGTGACTCTGGGCAAGTCACTTAAAGCTCATTACTAAAACAAAACAAAAACAAAACAGTTTAATAGTCATACCTGCAAAGTCATTTTAACTCTGTGAGAAGGATTTGGTTTGATTTTATTTATTTCTATTCATTTATATTACTCTCTATCAATCTTATCAGTTACTCCTTTAATCCCCTGTTTACTATATTTAATATGTTTTTTTAGTCTGGAAGGAATTTTTGTTAAGAGAAGAAAAAACCTGGGAGTGGGACATGAGTATCAAAGAATGAATATTTCTGCCTTATCTCCAACATATATTGTTAGTTCAAACAGTCTTAGCATTTATTTTGATCTTTTTAGTTCCAAATATATATACATTCTTTTTTAACACAAACCCTATTTGCTCTTAAAGTATGCTGTTTTATTGTTCATGTCATTAATATTGTATTACCAAACATTACACTTTTGTATTCATTCTCAGTTATCTATTTTTCTTTTCATTTTCTATATGATGTATTTTCCTTCCAGGTTAATTGGTTGATGAGATCTCTGTATCTCCAATGTTTTCTTTAGATCTTCACTTATCTTTCTGATTGAAATACTTCATTTCAGATTCATGAGGAATTGAAACCAATTCATCCTTCTTCAAGTGCTTCTGTAAAACAATCTTGAGCTGCAAAATCCAATCAGTTAAATATCAGATCACTTTTGTTCCTAGAGTTATATGTTACTTTTGCTACATGAGTTCTTCCCTCATAAATCCTGAAAACCCCATGTTACTATAATTAGAATGACAAAAATTACATGAGAATACAGCATTATTAGCATATTCTTATCTTTCCCAAATTTTCAGCAATTTTCTACAAATACTTATGTATATTTTTTCTTTCAAGATTATTGATAATATTCATTATTACATGAGTTTAAATATAGCGATTATTTTGTTATGTATGAGAGAAGAAAAATGCCATAACATTTTTCTATAATAAAATCCCTAGACCACTCCTCTCTAGAAAGATTTCTAAAACTAAGCGAACAGAACAGGAGTTTTTTTTTTTTTAATTTAATTTAAAATTGAGAGTTTTCTGAGAAAAAAATGAAACTACATAATTACCCAAAAATGCAAGCAGATATCATATGAATTACTTTATTATGGTATACATGATCATCTAAGCTAGGATTAACAAAGTCAAAGAGACAGAATTGATTTTTTCTTCTAAATTTTTATATTCACCTTTCCAAAACTTAAGTGCTCCATTTTTATTGTGCTCTGGATCCCATGCTTCTTTTCCTAATACCTATAAATTCTTGTTCTATTAATCATTTCCCCTAACTTTTATGCATTTTCAGTATTTTCTATCTTACAGGCAATTTTTTCTTAATCTACAAATATATTTAGGTCTCTTTTATGCCCCTATGCCCTAATATAATACTGAACAAAACAAAACAAAAACCTTTCTCTGACCCCATTATTCCTTCAAGCTATCATATCATCCTTCTCCTCTCCCTTTCACTGATAAGCTTCCGGAAAGAATGATTTATATTTTTTTTTACCTCTAGCATCTCATTATATATCTCTCCTTAGTCATCTATTCTGTCTTTTACCTCTACTAGTTTGGTAAAACCATTTTTTCAAATGATTCCAATTATCATTTTCTAGTAACCTCAATGGACTAATTAAAATTCTCATACTTCTTAACCTTTTTGCATTATGTGATTCTATTTCTCACTGCATCTTTGGTACTCTCTCCTCCATCCATGATACTATATTATATTTTCTTTTCTTATTTAGAGTTGGCTCTTCTCTGTCTCTTTTGAAGTTTGTATATTTATTAAGTGTGAATATTCTTAAGAGAAATTAGGTGGCACAGTGTTTAGAATATAGGGCCTGAAGTCGAGTCAGATGTGCGTTCAAATCCTGATTCAGACATTCAGATCATGGGCACATCACTTAACCCTGTTTTCCTCAGTTTCTTCATCTCAAATGAGTTAGAGAACGGAATGGTAAACCACTCCAGTAATTTTGCCAAGAAAATACTAAATAGAGTCATTAAGAATTAGACATAGCTGAATAAAAATAATTAAGTATGAATGCTTCCATGATGCCTTGTCCTTTGGTATCAATTTCTTTTCTTTCTACATTCTCTCCCTTATCAACTTCATTCTATGACTTAACTTATACTTCATAGTCATCATATAAGAAAAGGGAATTATCAACTTTCTTCTAAAATTCATAATAACCTTCATTTATTTTAGTTATGATAAAATTGCATTTTTCCAGATTACATATCAATATAATTTCTGATATTCATTTTCTTTAATTTTGCAATACATATTCTTTCTCTCTTCCCTGCCCGCTCCACTTCCTTAAAAGGCAGGCAATATGATATATGAAATACATATATAGATAGATAGATAACCATATACAATATATATTCCCATGTTCATCATGTTGTAAAAGAATAAACATATTGCTATATAATTGAAAATCTATTACCCTAAAAAGAACTACATTTCCTGGGAGCCCATTTACTTCCTGTCTACATATTTCCTGTAGATAGGGGATATTAGGCAGTGACATAGAGGGTCCTTGCTCTTTACTTCCTGTTGGCGAGCATGGTGGTGGTAAGCAAGATTTTGAACTGGCTAATTAGCTATGGATACATGGTTTTTATTTTGTATCCCTTTTATTCCTTTATTTCTAATGATCATTAATAAATATAATATTTTCATTATTGAGATCTAATTTTAATTTTTACATTGCTTACACTAGAGAAAAAATTCATGAGGGAAATAAGGTTTAAAAATGGTATGTTTTAATTTGCATTTAGACTCTGTTTCTTCTATGACAGTGGATATCCTTTTGTCATGAGTTTCTTGGAGTTGCCCTGGATCTTTGACTTGTTGATAATAGCTGCCATTCATGGTTGTCTATTATACATTATCCTTTCCTTTATTTTTGATCACAGTCCATCGTCTTTTAGTTAACCAGGCTTCAGATTTTAAAATATGTTAGTCTTCTGCCCCAACACAAAGTTTCCCTTCCAATGTTATCTCACAAGTCCATATTCTTGTTTTTGATTCTATTATTGCTCTATAGGTCCATCATACCTCTCACCCTAACCTAAGTAATCTTCCTGCTTCATTACTTTCATCTAATCTTTTCTTGACTCAGCCACTTCACTGGCTCCCTAATGGAGTGTATTAATGAGTATGTTGCTATCCATTAAAATGGCAATAGATAATACCAGTATCTATTACAGGCATTAATTTCCCTTTAAAAATTACTTGAAAATAGGATGTATTTGTTGTTTTGCTTGCATTTTTAAATTTGTCATTCTTTTAATTCCCAGAACTTAACACAGTGCCTGACATATTGCCATATAGGAAGTACTTAATAAATCCTGTATACTTGTTTGACTTGATTCTAGTCTACCTTTCCAAACTTCTTTTACTCAATTTGACCAGATTGAACTATTCAGTGACTCATTCTTATCTTCCCTTCTTTTAGTCCCTGTACTTTTGCTCATGCTAACCTTCCTCTCTCCGTATCCAAAATGGATATATCCACTTATCTGCTTATTAAAATATTGCCTTTATTTTAAGGCCTGACTCAGCTGCTATGTACTCTATTCAATCTTCCTTGATCCCTCAGGTTAAAAATTATTTTGGGGCTTTATATTTCTCAAGGAAATTCATCTAGACTTCGTTAAAAATTTCTCTATTGTGTTTGGTTTCTCAAATATTTGTTTTTATATTCTTTTTGTATTCTAAGTGAGAGAAAACAGGTAGTATCTTTTGCAGAAATCTAGGACATGGCTTTGCAGAAGAAGGGCTGGCACATGCATAGAACTAGACAAGGGAGATTCCACAAAATGTGAGGAATATATAATGGGAGACTCACAGAATCAGTTGGGGGGGGAGTGTTCCTGTCTCTTTAAGAGTTAGGAGGGAACACTTCCTGCCCTTGGTTACCTGACTTTCTTTGGGAAGCCATTTGTCCTGTTTCTGTGAATCAACTAGCCTGGGGTCTTCAAGAGAGAGATCCTGATTTCCCATAATCTTGCCCATCTTGTCTTCCATCTAGCCTGAGTTCCTGAGATCCAGTGTTTAAGTGTTGTGACAGCTGAGAAGAATCATACCAGAGCCCAGTGTCCTGACTGTGTGAGAGACAGGCCGGAGCCATTTTGGCTCGGGCCCAAGAGGGTGAACCACTCAAAGATCAAGTCCTATCTATTATTGATGAACCATAAACTCATCCACCATCCAAGTTTCGAGGTCCAGTTGATCAGCAAGCTAGACTGGATTGGGTTACCAAGACAGAGAGGCAGAAAGAAGACAAAAAGAGTATTTTGTAAGAAATCCGTAGACTGGAGGGAGAAGAATTAGAGGAAATAGATTAGAGAATCCGTTCTCTGATCCTCCTTCCCTTCCCTGTGTTGAAAGAAGTTAATAAACCCAAATACTGTTTCCATTATCACCGTGTAAGTCATCAGATAGTGTTAAAACCTTCAACATCTGCAAGTGAGGCCTACCATACTGGCCTACAGCCTGTGATCAGCTATACAGCATACAATACTAAACAAACCACTATCATCAGTCTAGGTTCAAGTAATTACCTTATTTCAATATAAGATCTTAAAGTCAAAGATGGATGTTTTGATCAAGATGTTTCAAAAAGGATAAAGGAACTACTTTAGGTTAGATTAGATGGTTTGTTGATCAGTCAATAAACATTTGTTGAATTCTTATTATATGTCAGGCCCTGTACTAAGCAACAAGGATATAAAAAAATGGCCAAAACCCCTCCCCTTGCCCTCAAAAAGCTTACCTTTTAACTAGAGAGATTACATGTAAAAAACTATGCCCAGAAAAACTATTCACTGAGTAGATGGGTCTTAATCTCAGAGGGAAGGGACAGTACTGGGGGAAAACAGGAAATGGCTCCTGCAGAAGAAGATGGGATTTTACTGAATTGTGAAGGAAGTCAGGGTGCTGAAGAAAAACATTCCAGGGATGGGAGATAGCCAGGGCTACAGTTCCAGAGCCAAGAGAAAGAACACAATATTTTGCATATATATATATATTTTTTCCCTTTAAGGTTAAACCCAGAAATGCATAAATATAAATATTTCCATCCATTTGGGTATTCATTCTTTAATTTATCATTATATACATCTCACAAATGCATTTTATATTTTGTGTATATATACAAATGTACTAGGTGGTTTGGGAAGAATATTATTAGATTGGAATAAAGAATTATCTGAACATAACTGTTGATAGATAGTTGTGAATTATAATGTAGAAAAAAAGCCTTGGATTTTGGTTCTAGTCTCATTCCTTCAAATAAATAGTTGTATAGCTTTGCTCAAGGCATTTAACCTTTCTGCAACTGAGTTTCTGGTCTGTAAAATAAGAAGAATGGCCAAGAAATCCCTAGGGTCCTTTCCTTGCCCTAAAATCCTGCTGTTTAAGTACAGTTCAGTGAAGAGAAGTAACCCATTGAAGGTTTGGAGAATTAAATTTTAAATGCTTCTCAGAGTGGCTAAATGGGATTGCAAACCATATATCTTACATATCCAGATATTCTTAAAATGAGAAAAAATGCATTGATATCAGGTTAATGTTTGGCTTATTTAATACAGTGAAGAATTCAATCAATCAATAAACATTTTAACAAAATTGACTATTTGTAAGGCACTGTGCTAATCCTTAGGTTATACAAATAAAAAAAAAATCTGTGTTCTTATGAATGCCCATCAATTGGGGAAATGGCTGAACAAATTGTGGCATGTGAATGTAATGCAATACTCTTGTACTATAAGAAATAATGAGGGGAATATTTTCAGAAGAACCTGAGAACATTTATGAAATGATACAGTGAAGTGAGTAGTACAAGAATATTGCATGTTAACATCAATATTGTAATTATGACCAACTGTGAAAGACTGAGCTACTCTGATGAATAAAATAATTTAAGACAATTCCAAAGAATTTAGGATTGAAAAATGCTATCCAGCTCCTGAAAGAATTGATGAAATCTGAGGGCAGATCAAAGCATGTTTTTTCCTGTTATTTTTCTTACCATTCTTTGCAATGTAGCTAATATGTTGTGCACAGCTTCATGGGTACAATGTTTATCATATTGCTTAACTTCTCTATATGTAGGGGAAGGGTTTGAAGTACAGTGAATTTGGAACCCATTTTTGTAATTGAATCATATAAGCAAACAAATAAATGAAAGAGTGGAATAACAGAAAAAAAGCATATTGCTAGATAAATGATAGTTATTATTCAATAAAAATAATTAGAACCCCCCAAAAGAAAATTTGTGTTCTTAAGAAGCTTATAGGGGTCAGTTGCCTGGCTCAGTGTATTGAGAGCCAGACCTAGAGATGGGAGGTCCTAGGTTCAAATCTGGCCTCAGACACTTCCCAGCTGTGTGACCCTGGGCAAGTCACTTAACCCTCATTGCCCAGCCCTTACCACTCTTCTGCCTTGGAACTAACACATAGCATTGATCCTAAGACAGAAGGTAATAGTTAAAAAAACACTATATTCAACTGGGAGACAATATGTAAATATATATATATATATATATATATATATATATATATATATACACACACACAATCAATAAAATGTCATTTGTTGTTTCAGGGAGGAAGGCAATGGAAGCTATGGAGATCAAGGAAAAAACTAAAGTCAAGTATAATATTTAAAATGAAGTTTGAATGATGCTAGTTATTCCAAGGGAAAGTGGTAAGAAAAAAAAACAGCACATTAAAATATGGAAATCTATGTGCAGAGGTTTGTTGTGTTTCAGGTGTTAGACATTTTCTTGGAGTAATCTTTGGTGATATGGGAGTACAAACCAAAATATGACTAACCACAGATACAAGAGGGGTGATGTATTGTGTTTCATTTAATTTTCCATATAATCATGGTTTAGGCAGACTACTTTTTAAAGTTCAAGTCATTTTTTATTTTAATTTTGCTAAAATGTAATAAATGGTTTGAAAGGTTCACATGAATCCCACATAACTGAAGGAAATAGTTTAAACCCATCTTGAGCATTCTGGAACTTTAAGTCTTTTTTTTTTTTAGCCCAGGAAATGAAATCTTCTCTTGATTTTGACTAAATGGAAGTGAGTTTGTGCCAACCTCATAAGTTTTGAATTGAGCAGTATCAGAAAAAAAGGGGCAAATTTAAGGTAATAGCAGATTTGGGGTGCTATGCAATGTAACTCTAGCAACTGAGGCTTTTGGGATGTTTAATGTGTAGTTAAATTCTAGAGTGTGGTTAAAGTCTAGTATGTAGTTAAAGTTAAGAACTTGAATATGATTGCTTAGTCAGGATAATCTGCTGATGATAAAATGAAAAAGAAAACTCAAGACTTCTTGCTACTGGGAATTATTGTTCCCTCTCCAAGAAGTGTGTGTGGGACAACTGCCAAATTACTTTCTCCAATTCCCCTGCCTCTTTTCATAAATAGAAAATACCTAGCATGATGTTCTGATTTTTTTCTTACTCTCACGTTTTTCTGATATACTGATTCCATTTTCCATACCAAAAATTTTAAAAAATGATTGACAATGAAAGCTGAGTGAATATGTATACATCATTAGTGTGAAAGGGGCAAGGGTTGTTCATGGAAGACCCAATGGCCAGCTGAAATTTACACAAGATTAAATATGGAAAAAAAGGATTCCAGTCTCTGGTCACTTATTAAAGGATGTCTAACTGGAACATGATGTGTTGTTATGAATTTTATTAATAATGCATACATTTAGATAAACCTCCTAACAAGCAGAGTTTTAAACTGATTTTGGAACTTTTGCATCTAGAAAAATGGGCCTCTTGTAATAAACTGTAACTGACAAAATCTCCAACTCTAACTACAGAAAGAGTGGGGGCGAGGAGAAAAGACCAATGTGTATAACTGCCCCCTTTAGTAAGATCTTCAGCTCTTTATTAAGTGAAAATGGGAGAGACAGAGTAAGAAAGATAAGACAGAGGACCACCTTGAGCAATCCTATGAAAGCAGCAATGCCTGGTGTGATAGGATTTGTCTCTTTCTGCTGCTGGATGATATGGTACAGTGCTTAGAATCAGGGAAACTGACTTTCCTGTGTTCAAATCTGCCCTCTGAAGCTGTTTGACCTGGGCAAATCACTTTAATCTCTTTGCCTCTGTTTCCTCATTTGTAAAATGAGTTGGAGAAGGAAATGGCAATTCATTCTAGTATCTTTGACAAGAAAACCCTAAATGGGATCATAAAGAGTTGGAAATCACTAAACAACAACTTAGAGAAGAGAGGGGAGAAAATTTAATCCATAATTAGCCAGTCAGCAAATATTGCCTTATATAGAGATACTTTCAGGTCACCAAAAAACCCTGAAGCAAAACAAAACAAATATATACTTATAATACTTTACATTTTATAACTTCTTGAAAGTTCTCAGCAAGCCTCTGATTTTATAAAGCAAGGGAGTTCTGATTTAAGTCTACTTTTTTTTTTTCTATATTACGTTGTTACTCAGGGGAAACCATTGTTATACAATTATGGAAAATTCTGCCAGGTATCAAACCTAGGTTATATGATTTTGTATCCAGTATATTTTTCTCTTACACTGGCATACAAGATTAGTTTAGCCCATAAGCTATTAGCAGAATACTCTGTTTCATTTACATCAATTGATAGCATTAATTGAATTCATAAGATTATATATTTTTGTGGGAGCTGGGACTGGAGTCATCATTCCGAATGCCATCAGTCATTTCTTTCTAGTATTGCTATAGGTGTTGAAAGAGTTTAGCTTTAAAAGTACACCGATTCCAAGTTAAACCAAAGGCACACAGGCACAAATATAATGAATTCCCTGATATGTTCATCTGCTTCCGATTTTCCTTTGCTCCTAAGTCTTGACTGCAATTGACAAAAGCTGAGGAAAAACCTTCGGTAAAAGAAATAGACTTTTTAAAAGTTAAGTTTAAGAAGGAAGGTCCACTGAGAGTTTAATGTAACAAACCAGTGTTTTCCTTTTCTAAATATTGTTTTATTTTGTTTTCAAATGATAAAGTTGCTAACTGTTATTGTCTACTTAATAACTGGATGTTTAAACACAGAGACTACACATATCCCATGCATTATGCAATAGAAACTTCTTTCTTTTTCCCTCTTTTCCTTTCCTTAATATTCCTTTTCCACAACTAGAATAATGTATGCAACATATCTATTCTGGTACTTTATTTGAAGATGCAAGTAGATTGAAAGTGAAATCTGTATTTTTTTCTTATGACTCTTGTATAGCAGTGATTCACTTATTATGAATGCACGGATTAATTAATATAGTAAAATGTACTCCTGTTGAAAATTAATTTTCTCAGTGCTATTAATCTGTTAGTTATGGTAAAAGCTTTTACTGTGCAAGATTAGTTAGATTTTTCTTGTAATTTATTATTTTAAAATTTGGAGTATTTCTATGAGGTATTTCTAAAACCATTTGTATATTGTTGATTGCCTAAACTATAAGGGACAACCATAATCTGAGTTATTAAGCCAATCAATAATTAATGTGAGAGTAGGAATGAACATTTTCTAGAAAACCAACTCTCCTTTTCTGAATATTCTTCTTACATGGAAAAAAAGGTAGGTGTATGTGCCTAGCATGTGAACTAGATCTCTTACATCTGAGTGAGAATCAGAGTATCTATTGTATAAACCATTTTGTCACGATCAACTTACAAAGAAGCTTGGTTTACAATGCAGTTTTATGGGAGGGCAACAGCGGGAGATGATTTTGTTCATTTTTTATTTTTTAAATCCCCTGTCTTAGCTTATTAATCAAAGTATAGCTGGCTTTTAGGACTACCTATCTGTTACAAATGATTAGCTAAGCTTTAGGTGACCATGCCTCTAAGAAATTAGGGGCATAGAATCAATTTCTCCAAAACATGGATTGTATGGAGTGTGAAAGCCAATAGGCCTAGGGTGGTTTCTAATTAACAGAGAAGGATGCATGGATGTGCTTCATTTCATTTCATGCTAACAAGAATAAGATGCAATAATTCCATCATTTCAGTCCATACCTTATAATGAAGCTTCATCTTCTGACACCTGCTGGGTAGAAGACATAGATTAGTTATAAATCAGCCTGAAACTCAAAGGTTTGGCAACTACTTTCAGTTTGTTTATGCCTCTTGGGCACTGAGGGCATAATACTAAGCAGAGAAAGACTATTCAAACCCTCTTACAGAGAAGGCTCTTAATCTTGTTAAAGAAGATTATTTTGTGATGAATCCAGGATTTTCAGGAGTGTAGCTTCTTTCTAATCAGATCATGGGTATGGAAGAAAGAAATTTCATAGTTCCAATGTTCTTCCATAGAAATACTCTTTCATTTTTTATATTTCCTCAATGGGCAAATAAAAGTTGATAAAAATATGAGAAATATCATATATATGTAGATATGTTTTATAGAATTATATATAATATCTATCTATCTATCTATTTATCTATCTATCTATCTATCTATCTATCTATCTATCTATTTTATATATATCTTCATTAGATCTTTGATTTCTTTAGTATAAGGAGTTTCCAGGTGAAGAATTCTGATTGAGTCATATCAGACTTTGTCTCTGTAATTCATGGTCAGATAGTTACCTAAGACACTAAGAAGTTAAATGATTTTCCCTGGGATACTAAGGTAATATTTGGCAGAGGCTAGTGTGGACTCAGGTTTCCTGGCTTAGAGTCCAAATAAATGTCAGTTTTGCTATGTTACATTTCATTATATGTAAATATGCATGCATGTTAATATTTACATATTCTTCTCTATATGTACATAGACATGTGTGCATACATTTATAGGTAGTAGTAATCTCTTGGTAACCGAGGATGACGTTTGTCTTTGTGCACTTTCATCTGTGATGTAGATGAGTGTGCACAAAGACACTTGTGGGTGAAGGAGATTTAAGTGGAAAAGTCAGTGCACAGAGACAGTCCCATTCTCTCGGCGTTGGAAGCCTGGGTCCAGTGGCACGAAAGGTCATTACACCTGGAGACTTCCTCAGCTGCATTGGATGGCCATGTTGTCTTTTGTGCTCCATCACGCCCTAAGCACTCCACAGTGCCTTGCTGCGTCGCCATCTCAGCCGTTGAACCTTCTTGTTGGTTTCTTCCATCTGTTCGGCCAAAGCAGTCTTCACATGCTGGGTGAGCAAAGCCCTAGTTCACCAGGGGTCCACGACGACCCGATGGCTGCCCTCACAAGGTTTAGCTGGCCTATCGAAGCCTTTGCCCGAGGTGTGGCCGCTGCCACATGCTAGCAGCTACTGGGAGCCACAAGTGAGAGCTGGGTGTCAGGTGAGGGTCAGTGGCTGGAGAGCTGCCCTACGAGGGCATGACAAGCCCTCCATACCAGAGATACTACCCTTCCCTGAGTACCCCATATGACCCATATATAGGTACATGTATATATATATATATATATATATATATATATATATATATATATATGTATAATTTCCATTTGAAGAGATGTATTTATTCTATGTCTTAAGTTTCGGGAAGATACATTCTCCTACCATTCCATAAATAGTCATAATAGACAGATTGCCCTGAAGACTATCTGTTCTGTCATTAATAAAACTAAGGAAAAAAGAAAAAAAAATACTTTCAAGTTTTAGATCCTATATGATATTCCTGCAAACCAGGCTTCCTTTTGATCTATAAAAACATAACCCCCAAATTCTGTTTTAGTAACAGCTTTAAGACAGAATAGTAAGATCTAGGTAAGAATGGCTAAGTGACTTTTTCAGGAGCTAGTAAGCTAGAAAGTGTGTGAGGCCAGATTTGATCCCTAGTCATACTGACCCCAGGCCTGGTGCTCTAGCTTCTATGCTACTTAATTTCCTCTTATTTTACTTTTTATAGAGATGGTCTTAGAGCTGAGAAAAGTTGGGTTCAGACCTCTCTATGGAAAAATAACTGGCTTTGTGTCACTGTTTCTAAGAACAAATATGTTATAAGTTATTGTGACAGGTTTAAATGGTTGACTGATATTTTTACTGAATTTCTCTTGTAATGAACAGAATAAATATATTCAGTGGTGACAAAGTTACATAGACACAATGAAGATTCCAATATCATCTCATCAATTATCTGTACTACATGTTAATTGATTTAGATAAACCAGAAGCCTAACTCAATAGTATATATTCAATGAATTAAGAGACAAAAACAAAGCAAAACACTGATGTCTATAAGAATTATTATACTAAATCAATCAGACTATTTATATTAGTAGAAATCAAGTAATAGTTGTTCATTGGACAAAAATGGATGACAAAATAGGTACTCAGTATATGTTGATCCATTTGTTGGATGTTGAAACAGTTAGGGAAATGGCTACTCAATTAAGCAACAGACAACAGTTCTCTTAAATGAATTTTTCTGAATGTAGTAAAGCTCATTAAATTGAGTTGAGGGGTGACAGTTGTGGTTCAAACTGAAGTAGGACTGACAGATATACATTTTCATAAGAAAAGAAAGATTTCAATGGGGATGAGGAAGGCAACTTTAGACATGGTCTTTGTAAATGGAAAGAAAAAAGAGAGAGGAAAGGGAAATATTGGGAAATGTAGCAGATCAATTTATTTGGAATACTGATTCCTATTATTTATATTATTTCTCTAAAAATTTCTGCACAGATAGAAATTCAGAAATGAAAATTAGAAAACTATTCCCTAGCCCTAATTAATTCTAAAAATGGCTTCTGTTTTGGGGCAGATCCAAGATGGCACCTTAGTAGTTGTGAAAAGCTGAAATAACTGTGGCAATCCTTCTAAATGAATTCTTAAAAACTCTTCAAAATCACAGTAAAAGCAAGATGGAGTGAGGGAGCTGTCCCACTGAACACAACCTGAAAATTAAGCAGGGTTGATTTTTATGGGATAAGGGGGAACTGGAAGCAAAACTGCACACTGAAGAGTACTGACTGACCTCCCAGACTCCACCCAGATATTGAACCTGAAATAGGCCAATTTTGGTATCCTGGGACCTGGGTTACAAAAACAACAAAGCATCACAGATTCATCCCTTAAGGTCACAGACCCTGGCATTAGGCAACAGTGAGGCCAGGCAGTCCATAGTTCTTGGCCCTTTCAGGCCTGTGCTGTGGTGAAGACCCAACTCCAGGGCTAAATAGCTCACAGTGCTAAGTCCTTCAAGGCAACAGAGGTGATAGAATCATCACCTTTCAGAATTCCCAGTCAACAGGCCAAAAAGAAAAAAGAAAAGAAAAAGGCTTGGAAAATGAATAAACAGCAAAAAAGACATATGACTCTTGAAAACGTTTGTGGGTAAAAAGAGCAAAGAACAAAACCAACAGGAGATGATGACATCAAAGCAACTATAAACAAAACTTGAAAAAAATGGAATTGGTCTCAAGCTCTGGAAGAACTCAAAACAAAAAATCAAAAAATAAAATAAGACAGATCAAAGAAAAATGGGGAAAAGACTTGAAAGTCATGCAAAGAGAAAATAAAATTAAAAAGCAAGCAAAACTGGTGAACTGGAAAAAAGGCACAAAAATCCAATAAAGAAAAGCACCTCTAAAAAGCAGAATTTATTCACTGGAAAAAAGGAACAAAAAACAAATTCAGTGAAGAAAAGAGTTCCATGAAAAGTAGAATGGACCAAATGGAAAAGGAGGATGAAAAGGTCATGGAAGAAATTCAGTCTTTAAAAATTAGAATTGGGCAAATAAAAGCTAATGACTTCACAAGATACCAAGAAACAATAAAACAAAATCAAAAGAATGAAAAATATAGAAGAAAATATGAAATATCTCATTGAAAAAACAACTAAACTGGAAAATAGATCTAGGAGTGACAATTTAAGAATTATTGGACTACTTGACAGTCATGACCAAAAAAAAAGTCTAAACATCATATTACAAAAAAAATTCCCCAAAAAACCTGTCCTGATATTCTGGAACAAGAGGGTGAAAGAGAAATTGAAAGAATCAACAGATCACATCTTATAATAAATCCTCAAATGACAACTGTCAGGAATGTTATAGCCAATTTCAAGAGCTCCCAGGCCAATTAAAAAATACTGCAAACTGCCATAAGAAACAATTCAAATATCCCCAGCCAGGATTATACAGAGTCTGGCAGCTTTCACATTGAAGAATTGGAAGGCTTGGATATTCTGGAAGGTCAGGAAATGGAGTTTACAATCCAAAATCACCTACCCATCAAAACTGACTATTATTTCAGGGGAAAGTAAGATTTTTTAATAAAACAGAAGATTTCCAAGTGTTGTTAAAGAAAAAACCAGACTTAAACTGAAAATTTGATGTCCAAATACAAAATTCAAGATAAACGAAAAAAGAGAAATAAGAAAGAGAAAAAGCAGTTGAAAAAATGCAACAGCAATTCCTATTAAAAATATTGGAAAGCATAGGAATAAAAGGGTCTTTTCTTACAATAATAAGAAGTAGCTACTTAAAGCCATCAGCAAGTATCATCTGTAATCAGAATTAGTTACAAGCCTTCCCAATAAAATCAGAATTGAAACAAGGATGCCCATTATCACCACTATTATGTAGTATTGTACTAGAGACACTAGTTTCAGCAATTTGAGAAGAAAAAGAAACAGAAGGAAATAAAGAAGACAATAAGGAAACTAAATAATCACTCTTTGTGGATGATATGATGGTATACTTAGTGAATCCAAGAAAATCAACTAAAAACTATTTGAAATAATTAATAACTTTAGCAAATTTGCAGGATACAATATAAACCCATGAAAATCATGAGCATTTCAATATATTTCCAAAAAAACTCAGCAGAAAGAGTTTAAAAAGAGAAATTCCATTTTAAATCACTTTAGACAGTATAAAATAATTGTGAATCTATTTGCCAAGAAAAATGGAGAATTATACGAACAAAATTAGAAAACAGTTTTCACAGAAATAAAATTAGATCTAAACAACTGGGAAAATATTAATTGCTCATGGGTAGACCAAGCTAATATAATAAAGAGAACAATCCTACATAAATTAATTTACTTATTCAGTGCCAGGTCAATCAAACTACCCAAAAACTGTATTGTAAAACTAGAAAAAATAACAAAATTTATCTGGAAGGATAAAATGTCAAGCATATCAAGGGAACTAACAACATCAAAAATGTGAAGTCTGGTCACCTAGGAGTACCAGATCTTATATTTAGTATGAAGTTGTAATCATCAAAATAATCTGGTATTGCTAATAAATAGAAGGGTAGATAAATGGAATTGATTGGGGTAAATGACCACAACAATCTCATTTTTGATAAACCAAGATATCCCAGCTTTAGGGATAAGAACTCACTATTTGACAAAAATTTCTAGGAAAATTGGAAAACAGTATGGCAAAATTTAGGTTTTGAAAAAACAGGTTGGTAAAAAGGGAACCAAAGTGTTATTTTAGCCTAGGAAACTGCCTAGATATCCAGCTGTAATTTCTGGGTATCTTGGCTATTACTAGTGAAAGGGAAGCAGATGTCCACTTTCCCTCACTGAACCAGCAGTGCTGAAGGCCTTGGAACCAATGAGATATTTAGATATACAGAAAATATCTTTTTAATTGTAAATAAATTAGAAGGTGAGGATTAGGAAACGAGGAGTTCCTACTTCTAATTTTTCTACTCTTGCACTCACCTTCCTACATTTGTCACAAACAAATTCTTCAGTTTCTTGAGGTTCCCTGACACTTCCTGATCTAACTAAATTACCCCAAATCTAAGATCTGCCTGGCTAAAAATCCTCCTTTTTACTACCAAAAGTTGGTTTCAAGGGTTTGGTGACTATGGCTCAGAATGACAGAACTCACTCAGCAGGGTTTGACACTGGGTTGGACCCCAAAACCCAACCTAACTTGGAATAATGCCCAGGCAAGTTGGCACACACTCACAGACAACAGGGATAACCAGAACTGCTCCAAACTGCTCTTTGCTGATCAGGAACCACAGGGAAGTATTGAAGGGTTTTCCTTTGTTCTCCAAAGACTTGAGATAGGAAAAGGTTCTAGAAGCAACTCTTCCTCCCTCTGTTTGGGCAGCACCAGGATCAAAATGGCAGTTCAAGACCAAGACCAAAGACCAAGTACCAAGTAACAGTTGTCTATCCATTAACCCTTCTTTCTCTACCCCCTGGCTTCTAGAATGCTTTCTCCAAAGTTCTTGGCATGTGCCAATGCCAGTTTCTGAAAGCCCACTTTCCATCTTATGCTTTTCTCTATAACTTCCCTATGACGGTTTTGATCAAAATCTCTATACCAAGATCAAAATGGGTTTGTGATTTAAATATAAAGAGTGATATTATAAGTAAATTATAGGAACATAGAATATTTTACCTTTCAGATCTATGGAGAAGGGAAGAACTTATGACCAAACAAGAGATATAGAATATTATAAGACATAAAATGAATAATTTTGATTATATTAAATATGAAATTTGTGTACAAAGAAAACCAATGCAACCATGATTAGAAGGGAAGCAACAAACTGAGAAAAATGTTAATTAAAAAATTTCTCTGAGATAGGTCATTCCTCAAATATATAAAGAACCAAATCAAAACTATAAGTATCCAAGACATTCCCTAATTGATAAAGGTCAAAGGATATGAATAGGAAGTTTTCAGATGAAGAAATCAAAGTTACACAAAATCATGTGAAAAAATATTCTAAATCTCTCTTAATTAGAGATTAAAGTAAAGCAAATTAAAGCAACTCTGAGTTACCACCTCACACATATCAGATTGACCAATGTGACAGTAATCTTGGAGGGAATGTGGCAAAATTGGGACGCTAAAGTATTGCTGGTCGAGTTCTATAGGGCAATTTGGAATTATGACAAAGGGATATAAAAGAATGCATACCTTTTGATCCAGTAATACCAATACTCAGTCTGCATTCCAAAGAAATTTAAAAAAATTAGAAATACCATTTTTGTACAAAAATATTCATAGACGCTCTTTTTGTGGTGGCAAAGAATTGGAAACTAAAGGGATGTACCTGAGTTGGGGAATGACTGAAAAAATTGTAGTGTATGATGGTGATGGAATACTTTTGTGCTATAAGGAATAATAAAAAAGTTTGAAAGATTTATGTGAATTGATGCAGAGTGAAATAAGAAGGATCAGGAAAACATTGTACACAGTAGCAACAATATTGTACAACTATCAAATATGATAGACTTTGCTACTAACAGTAATATAATGATCCAGGAAAATTCTGAGGATTTATGAAAAAGAAAGCTATCTTCCTTCAGAGAAAGAACTCTTGGAGTAGAAATACAGATGAAAAAATGTGATTTATCACTTATTTATTTCAGTATATGTTTTGGGATTTGGGTTTTATGAGATTATTTGCTTAAAAATGAATAATATGGAAATATGTTTTATGTGATAATACATGTATCACCCAAATGGAATAGCTTGTCAGCTTCTGGAATGGGGAGGGAAAAAGGAAGGGAGACAATATGGATTATATATTATTGGAAAAATTATGTGGAAATTTGTTATTAAAAGAAATAATTTTTAAAAAGAATGCCTCCTGTCACATCAACAAGTTTTATCAAATTTTTCATAATACCACCAGTAAGAAAACCCCTATGCTTCCAAGGTAGTCACTTGCATTTTTTAAAACTTTTATTAGAAAATGTTTACTTGCAAAAAAAAAATATATATATATATATATATATTTACCTCCTTGTAGTTTCTATACATTATTCTTAGTTCTTCTAACTTCTTTTCTTCTGTGTCCAAGCAGAAAAAGTAAATCTTCATCTATTTGAAGATTCCTTTCATATGCCACCACATTTTCTTTCCCATATGCAATTATTTCAACTAGTCTTTCCAACCTTAAGCTTGCCTTATTTTGTTTGTCTATTTCTAGTCAAAACAGTAAGGTGTTTAACTTAAAATTTTCTTCAGATAATCTGGCCTGAGTCAAATTCAGTGAAAGTATAACATCTCTCAATCTTGATAAAGTATTAATAGCTAACTTTTATATAGTGTTTACTCTGTGCTAGGTGTTGTGTTAAGTGTCATACAACTCATTTGGTCCTCTCAACAACCCTGAAAGGTAGGTGTATTACCTCTGTCTGTCTGTCTACCCATCTATATTCATGAATATTTATTTGTTATGTATAACATACATACACACATATGAATATGAGTTATCTAGCAAGAATAAGACATTCTCTTGGTTGATACACTAAACACACCTGTGCTTATAGTTCTGGCTCAGTCAATCTACATTAGCTAGCACTTGTGGTTCTGGGTTTTGGTTATGAAAGTGAACTCCCTCAAAAGCAGTGGGGAGAGTGTCAATGAACTAATAGGAGTCAGTATCAGACCTCAGTTCTCAGAATGTTGGTGTTAGTTTAGAATTTGTTGCATGTTGACAATTTCATGATAACTATGACCCAAAATAGACAGTTTTCCTGTTTATCCATTATAGAAGCTGAGCTTTTCAACATAAAACACATTAAAACAACCATTGGAATCAATTAGTACCATGAAAAGCCTAATAATATTACATTGAACTGGCAAAACTTTGGAATCAACCCACTTCTCTCTTTTATCTACTTACTTGGAGTTCTTTGCCCCCACAGGATACTGTCAAGCTCTAATAAAAAACAAAGCAATTATCTTTAGCTTTGACCTGTGGAAGGTTACTAAATAAGAATATAACAGGTTCTCCCCTTCTGCATCTACCCTTCTCATCCTAATTTCCTTATTAGGCAGCACCCTGTGGCAGACCCACCAGGGAGCTGGTCCATTAAAAGATATTGTGTTGTTAAATATGTCATTGTTATAAGGCCATTTGTAAATACAAAGAGCAAGCTGTGAAAAGATACAGTGTTCAAGTATTTCATAATGTGTAAAACACAAAGAAATCACATAGAAGACAATTTGAGCATCATGGAGGTGACTGGCCTTTTTTCTTTTGTCCTTCCTTCCTTCCTTCCTTCCTTCCTTCCTTCCTTCCTTCCTTCCTTCCTTCCTTCCTTCCTTCCTTCCTTCCTTCCTTCCTTCCTTCCTTCCTTCCTTCCTTCCTTCCTTCCTTCCTTTCTCTCTTTCTTTCTTTCTTTCATAATTTTAATGAACTGTCATCATCATTAACTATATGATAAAGAGTTGGGCTATTATCTGAGAGATAACATGTGGCTAGACGAGTTGGTAGGAGGAAATTCTTTGTTTTGTTTTTGTTTTTGTTTTTTGAAGTTTTGAGGGGCACTAGTGTTTAATTGAATTCTATCACACTTTGCATGTTATGAGCACTTAATGAATTCTTGTTGAATGATTGGCAATATGGTCATTATGGGAATGAAATTAGCATAGCTCCCTCTGGCCAACCCAAGGCAACTTGTTCCATCATAAAACAAATAAACAAAACACCAAATGCCCCCCCCCTTCTATTTCCAATTTTCCTTTGTATCCTCAAAGGAACTTATAATCTACTGAGACTCTAGGAGTTGTAGCTGTTTATATTCTCAGATCACCAAGGCACAAGTCCTTGAATCAAATTAGAGTTCTTCCATAGAATCACCTTGTCTATTTTGCCATTTTTGAATGGTGCTGATATGTATCATGTTTTAGCATTCAACATGCCAATTTAAGTAGATGTGTGTGCATATACATGTATGTGTATGTGTGATGTGAAGCGAGAACTTTATCTCTGGCGCACTTGTTTCCTCACAGTTAAAATGATGACTAGTACCCACTTTGTTCTTTGGCTGGGGGATGTGATGCCTACTGGAGAATTATACACCATCATAACTTTAGGAGGATTAGAGCTTGAACTAAATATCATTATCTGAACAGCTAAAGTGGGCTCTCTTCTCTCTTTAACCCACTAATGTTTTGTTTAGTAAGTTTCACTCAGTCAGTAAAAACACACATTCTAGGTATGGAAAATATTTTATTCTATTAACTTGAGAGGTTTTTTTGAGGCAAGGAACTCTTTCATTTTTATTGTTTATCTTTCATTCTTAGTATGTGGTATATTGGAATAAGAATAGGACCTAGAACTATGGTTTTCTCAGTATGTAGAATTAAGGAAAGGAAAATCATTTTACCAATATTGGATATCAGTCCCTTTCCCATATATTCCCATATATTCCTAAAGAATTGTGTGAAGCACTGAGAATAAAAATATCTTCTTTAAGTGCACATAGACTGGATGTGTCAGGAGAGTTGAGTCTAGATCTTTCTGGTCTTAAGACAAATTCTTTATCTGAAATGCCATTTCTTTCTTTGAGCCAGTCTTTCTCTCTGCCTAGCAGATGCAACATGCCTAATAAATATTTGCCAAATTGAATTGAAACTGTCATAATTACATATTAATTATTGTTTTATGTTTTTAAGAGCACAAAGTGATGGATTGGGTTTGAAACCTTCTTAAAAGAAATATAAAGACTTTTGTGAATAATTTTGTGTTGTTAATTTCTTGAAAAAAATAATTAATCCTTAACTTGAGCAGAACACTCTGCTAGGTAGAAGGGAACATGTACAGTTTCTGTGAGGCATGACCTCTTTATTCTGATGAAACTTATAGTTTACTTTTCAAGTTTCACTGCTCAAATAATTTAGGTATAATTAATCATTACATTTTTAAAGATACACGAATATCTTTAATGTAATGGAAATTTCTGCCAAAATCATGACAGTAAAATGAACACAAAATACAAGAAATTTAGGTAACAATTAATTATTACATAAGGTTAATAGGAATTTAGATGGGTCTTTCACAAGTTTTCCTAATATATCCCACAAGCTAAGTTTTTTTGTTTGTTTGTCTTCTTCAAATTTGGCTGATGTTGAATTAAGAATTATGAGAATTAAAATGAGAGAAGACATATACTACAGAAAGATTCCTTGGATATGAATTAGGAATGGATTGTAGCCCTGGTACCCACCATTAACTCTCCTGTGTTATCTAGAACAAATCAGTTAAATTTAACATTAAGTACCTACTAGTCACTGTACGAGGCATCAGGAATGCCATATAGCACTTATGCTTTTCCTCAAAATGAAAAGAAATGTTTCAGGGATTAGTTCAGTTGTGTGATAATAGACTAAGCTAGGGTGTGAGGATTTAAAAAGGGGTGAGTAGAATGTGAGGATTGAGACAGAACAAATGATAACTTTGTTATAACACATGTTGCCTTTTTTCTCTTCTCTCTTTGTCTCTTTCTTTCTCTTTACATCTCTCTCGTTAGTTTATTGAAATGAGGGAGCGAAGCAGTTTAAATACACTGGGATAACTTCTGACTAGCATATAAGGACAAAAATGAAAGTTAAAGTCATGTACCTAAAAGAGGTGGAGATCTGGGAGCACAGCTGAATTCACTTTTAGCAGGGATGGCAATGGAAGCCATAGCTCATGAAGGAAGGTACTTGTTTATCTTACATAGAGACAAATGGAATCTTCTAAGTTCTTGTATAACACCAACAGACTGAGATATTGATTGAACTACTGCGTTTGTTTTGCTCTAGGGAAAAACGTCCTGAGCAATCAATCATCTTCGCTGGCTAGTCTCTGGGATCTCCTGGTAAGCTCCTTATGAGGGGAGGAACTATTTCACCTTTGTCTTTGTATAGCCAGCAGGTAACACAGTGCCTAGCACATAACAGATGCTTAATCAATGCATATTGATTAGTTGCTTGACAATGACTGAAATGAACAGATCCTTTCAGACTTTGGGCCTTACTTATGGTAGGGATTAATGCTGTGACTTAAACAGGAATTCAAAGGCTAGTGAATGAGCATTTTGTGTAGTTATTTTAAAAACTTTACATGTAGGAATGCTTTTCAAAATCTCCAAACTGAAGGGAGTTTTCTATTTAATATTGAAGCCATTTTATTTTCTGATTAGTAAAAACAATAATCTTTGCTTTAGATAGTTAAGAAACTTGACAGCATCCACAAGATTTAGAACCAATAAATAAATTACAGCCAGTTCATCTGCAACTGTAAAAGAGATAGAGGGAACTTAGCAATTGTGTCAGAGTATCCACTGGTTCTGTTTTCTGGGTATGGAACATTCAGCTAAGCATTTCATTGACATCACATGCCCAAGTTCTAATTACTGAAGATGATCAAACTATGGTCATAGAACTTTTTTTTATAATATCCCATATGAGATCTCCAAGAGATTTCTGGTGACTGGATTTAAGAATTATTTTATCAAATAATTTTAATTTTTCCTACAGAGACTTCTTCCTGAAGAGCACTGCTGTTATATTGTATTTTTCTATTCTATTCTATTCTATTCTATTCTATTCTATTCTATTCTATTCTATTCTATTCTATTCTATTCTATTCTATTCTATTCTGTTCTGTTCTGTTCTGTTCTGTTCTATTACATTACATTACATTACATTACTATATTATATTATATTATATTATATATCTTATATATATTTTCTGCTAAAATATATGACCTCAAATGTGCATAGTTAGAAATTTAGTACTTTTGTCTGCAGCATTGTTGAATAATACACTTTGATGAGAGTTTGAGCTAAGAAAAACAAAAAGATAAATTAAAATTGAAGCTGTTTGGTTTCCAGTGTTAAAACTGAAAATGCCACAGAAGCTTTTACTATGAAGAATTCCTTCTGGCATTGAGGAAAAAAAAGTCAGAGACAATAGTACAGGCAGCTGATAGTGCAATGGATATAGAACTGGCCATTTCAATTGAAAAATTCAGTTCAAATTTGATGTTGGATGATTCCTAACTTTGTGACACTAAGCAAGTCACTTCTGTTTATCTCAGTTTCCTCAAATGTATAATGGTAAGACTAACAGAACATAAATTTTGGTGTTGTTGTGAGAATCAGATAGATGACATTTCTAAAAAGCATTTATAACAGTTCTTGAGACATAACAAATGCATTGTAAATGATTGTTCCTTTCCTTTCTTCCTGTGAAAAGGATGGGATGTGACGTTAAGGTACTTAATGAACACTATATGGAGAAAGACAAAAGCTATAGCTAGAAACCTATCATTGGCACATGTCCATATTCCTAGAGAGATAGACATTGCTAAGAAAAATAGGAAGTTTGTCACTAGACACCAAACCCACTCCCACTGAGAAGAGATAATAATGAAACTGAAGTGTTCTTTGCAAAAGCAGGGACTTCCAAGACTCTATGAGATAAGCATATGGGAAGGCAATAACTAAGGAAGCTAAAAATACTGGGTAGCTTTCTGAGAAAGTTTTTGTATATAGTCAGGAAACTGTACCTCAAGCTAAGGAGCTTCTTAGAAGAATACCGCTGGTTCCCTAAAAAGGGGCCACTTTAGTCCTGAATTAGACATGGTATAGTGCCATGTTGGCAAACCTATGGAACACATGTCAGATGTCAGGTGGCATGTCAGATGGTGCTGCTCCCCTTCCCCTTTCCACATGCCCCTGAGGACATTTCTCGCATGCCTTGCCCTTGTGCCCAGCAGCCCATGCCCTGGGGTAAGGCAGGGAGTTCACATAAGGCATGAACATTGCAGTTTGGGCACTCAGTCTCTAAAAGGTTTGCCATTACTGTTATAGAAGAACACTACAATAGTGAATAGTGAATGAATAAAAAAGCATTTATTAATCACTATAGGCTACCTCTGCTTTTGTCCCAAGTTAAGCTCATTACTTCACTGCATACCTAGAGAAAATAAGCAACATCACTTTAAGAGAATCTGAGTTGTCTCCATTTGAAATGTTATAATGAATATAAGTAAAACCAAAGAAATTAAACTTAACTATAAAAAATACTCTGCTGTGATTTTTAAGACTTTCCTGAAAAGTGAAGGCAAGCATAAATAAATGCAGAATGTAGGGACTTTGGGGTTTGATAAGAAGATTTTTCCCCTTTACAGACACAATGATTTAACATCTGAGATATTTTGCCAGTTCATTCAAATGTCAAAATGGAGTGCTAATCTTTGATTAAAAAAAATAACCTTTATGTATTTCTGAATACTCCTAGAAATTATTCTAATGTCTAAAATTAAAACTTATTAAAAATTAAAACTAAAAATTGTTTGAAATCCCAAGTCTTCCTGTGCACCTTTCTAAAAAAATTCTTTGAGTCTTAATGTCATAATAATTACTTCAAGTTATGAATAGATCTTAGATTATAGAAATTACTTTTGGGTGCACCATTGTGACTTGTTTATACTGGAAGATAACATTTGGGTTATTGAGGGAGGTGTTGTAAACTGTTGTAAGGGTTTACTAACCCTTACTAGATTATTTATATAGTATCTATATATAGTATATTTATATAGTATAGTATCACTATTAATTTATCCTAGGTGTATAGGTTGTGGTATTGTGATTGTTGACAAAAATGGCTCTCAGAGCACTCTTAAGAATTATGTGTTGACCAGTAATATAAAAAAATATATTTATCATGAGTAAAAAAAAAAATCCCTGAAGAAAAGGATAGAAAAAGGAAATAAGTGGGAAAAATTCTTATAATATATTGATCCCTAATCTAATAAATTCTTATCTAATCATGAAGAAACAAAATGCTATCACGGGAACTTGCCCTGCAGATGATACCCTAAATAGGGTCCCTTGTTGTAAGAACTAAAATTAACATGTCCTTATTTATGTACTGCCATATGTTATCTCAAGTCTTCAGGTTTCACTGACCTGACCTAGGTCGCTGACTGACCAATTTTAAAAAGGAAACATCTGGGACTAAGATTGATGTGTCTTCACTTTTGGCGACTCCCACCCTTACCCTCTCTATATAAACCAGGACTATGCAATGCTCAGGGTCTTCTGCTGCTTGTGGAGTCCCAAGCTAAAGCTTGAATAAAGTACCTTTTGTGTATTGCATTTCCATGTGTCTCCTCCTTGGAACCAACCAAACAGTGTAACCCACAAGGGTCTCTTTGGTACCCGACAGAGTTGGGGTTACACTCTTTTCCTATCTATCTTTTCCAAAAATAAATAAATCTATTTTTATCCTAAGTTCTTAACTTTTTTTAACATTATTTTATTTGGTCATTTCCAAAAATTATTCATTGGAGACAAAGATAATTTTCTTTTCCTCCCCTCCCTCTTACCACCTCTCCCATAGCTGACGCGCAATTCCACTGGGTATCACATGTGTTCTTGATTCGAACCCATTTCAATGTTGTTGGTATTTGCATTAGAATGTTCATTTAGAGTCTCTCCTCAGTCATATCCCCTCCACCCCCGTAGTCAAGCAGTTGCTTTTCCTTGGTGTTTTTACTCCCACAGTTTGTCCTCTGCTTGTGGATAGTGTTTTTGCTCCTAGATCCATGCAAATTGTTCAGGGACATTGCATTGACACTAATGGAGAAGTCCATTATGTTCGATTGTACCATAATGTCTCAGTCTCTGGTTCTGTTCCTTTTGCTCTACAGCACTTCCTGGAGGTTGTTACAGTCTCCATGGAATTCTTCCACTTTATTATTCCTTTTAGCACAATAGTATTCCATCACAAACATATATGAAAATTTGTTCAGCCATTCTCCAATTGAAGGGCATCCCCTCATTTTCCAATTTTTGGCCACCACAAAGAGCACAGATATGAATATTCTTATACAAGTCTTTTTCCTTATTATCTCTTGGGGTACAAACCCAGCAGTGTTATTGCTGGATCAAAGGGCAGACAGTCTTTTATCACCCTTTAGGCACAGTTCCAAATTGCCCTCCAGAATGGTTTGATCAATTCACAATCCCACCAGCAATGAATTAATGTCCCTACTTTGCCACATCCCCTCTAGCATTCATTACTTTCCTTTGCTGTCATGTTAGCCAATCTGCTAGGTGTGAGGTGGTATTTCAGAGTTGTTTTGATTTCCATCTCGCTGATTAAAAGAGATTTAGAACACTTTTTCATGTGCTTATTAATAGTTTTTCTTTCTTCATCTAAAAACTACCTATTCATGCCACTTGCCCATTTATCAATTAGAGAATGGCTTGATTTTTTGTACAATTGATTTAGTTCTTTGGTAATTTGAGTAATTAAACCTTTGTAAGAGGTTTTTATGAAGATTGTTTTCAAATTTGTTGCTACCCTTCTGATTTTAGTTACATTGGTTTTGTTTGTACAAAAACTTTTTAATTTGATTTAGTCAAAATTATATATTTTACATTTTGTGACTCTTTATAAGTCTTGCTTGGTTTTAAAATCTTTCCCTTCCCAAAGGTCTGACATGTATACTATTCTGTGTTCACCTAATTTACTTATAGTTTCCTTCTTTATGTTCAAGTCATTCACCCATTTTGAATTTATATTGGTGTAGGGTGTGAGGTGTTGATCCAAACCTAATCTCTCCCACAGTGTCTTCCAATTCTCCCAGCAGTTTTTTTTTTTTATCAAATAATGGATTTTTGTCCCAAAAGCTGGGATCTTTGGGTTTCTCGTATACTGTCTTGTTGAGGTCACTTAGCCTAAGTCTATTCCACTGATCTTCCTTTCTGTTTCTTAGCCAGTACCAAATTGTTTTGATGACTGAAGCTTTATAATAGAGTTTGAGATCTGGGACTGCAAGACCCCATTCCTTTGTATTTTTTTTTATTATTTCCCTTGATGTGCTTGATCCTTTATTCTTCCAAATCAACTTTGTTATGGCTTTTTCTAAATCAGTAAAAAAAAATTTGGAAGTTCAATGGGTATGGCACTAAATAGATTAATAAGTTTGGGTAGGATGGTCATTTTTATTATATTGGCTCATCCTATCCATAAGCAGTTAATGTTTTTCCAATTGCTCAAGTCTAGTTTTAGTAGTGTGGAGAGTGTTTTGTAGTTGTGTTCATATATTTCCTGTGTTTGTCTCAGCAGATAGATTCCTAAGCATTTTATTTTGTCTAAGGTGATTTTGAATGGGATATCTCTTTCTAATTCTTGCTGCTGAGATGTGTTGGAAATGTATAGGATTGCTGATGACTTATGTGGGTTTATTTTGTATCCTGCGACTTTGCTAAAGTTGTTGATTATTTTGACTAGCTTTTTGGTTGAATCTCTAGGATTCTTTAAGTAGACCATCATGTCATCCGCAAAGAACGATAACTTGGTCTCCTCCTTGCCTATTTTAATTTCTTCAATTTCTTTTTCTTCTCTAATTGCTACTGCTAGTGTTTCTAGTAAAATGTCAAATAATAGAGGTGATAATGGGCATCCTTGTTTCACTCCTGATCTTATTGCGAATGCGTCTAGTTTATCCCTATTGCAGATGATGTTAGCTGATGGTTTTAAATATATACTGTTTATTATTTTTATGAATGACCCTTCTATTCCTTTGTTTTCTAGTGTTTTTAATATGAATGGGTGTTGTATTTTATCAAAGGCTTTTTCTGCATCTATTGAGATAATCATGTGATTCTTGTTGCTTTGCTTGTTGATATGGTCAATTATGTGAATGGTTTTCCAAATATTGAACCAGTCCTGCATCCCTGGTATGAATCCTACTTGATCATGGTGAATGACCATTCTGATCACTTGCTGGAGTCTTTTTGCTAGTATTCTATTTAAAAAATTTTGCATCTATATTCATTAGGGAGATTGGTCTATAATTTTTTTCTCTGTTTTTGACTTGCCTGGCTTTGGAATCAGCATCATGTTTGTGTCATAAAAGGAATTTGGTGGAACTCCCTCTTTGCTTATTATGTCAAATAGTTTTTATAGTATTGGGAATAGCTGTTCTTTGAATGTTTGATAGAATTCCCTTGTGAATCCATCAGGCTCTGGGGATTTTTTCTTAGGGAGTTCTTTAATGGCCTGCTGGATTTTCTTGTTCTGATATGGGATTATTTAAGAATTCTATTTCTACTTCTGTTAGTCTAGGCAGTTAATATTTTTGTAAATATTCATCCATATCACCTAGATTGGTATATTCATTGACATATAATTGGTCAAAGTAGTTTTTAATGATTGCCTTAATTTCCTCTTCATTTGAGGTGATGTCCCCCTTTTCATCTTTGATACAATTAATTTGCTTTTCTTCTTTCCTTTTTTTAATTAGACTGACCAGTATTTTGTCTATTTTGTTTGTTTTTTCAAAGTACCAGCTTCTAGTCTTATTTATTCTTTCAATAGTTCTATCACTTTCGATTTTATTAATTTCTCCCTTAATTTTTAGGATCTCTAGTTTGGTTTTCTTCTGGAGGTTTTTAATTTGTTCACTTTCAAGTTTTTTTTTTAATTTGCCTTTCCAATTCATTGATCCCTGCCCTCCCTAGTTTATTAATATATGCATTCAGGGATATGAATTTTCCTCTGAGAACTGCTTTGGTTACATTCCATAAGGTTTGGAAGGATTTCTCACCATTCTCTTTTCCTCAATAAAATTATTAATTGTTTCTATGATTTCTACTCTAACTGATTTTGGAGTATCATATCATTTAATTTCCAATTAATTTTTGATTTGGTTCTCCATGTACCCTTGCGTGCTGATCATTATTTTTATTGCCTTATGATATGAAAAGGCTGCATTTATTATTTCTGGTTTCCTGCATTCGTATGCCATGTTTCTGTGACCTAGTGTATGGTCAATCTTTGTGAATGTGCCATGTGGTGCTGAGAAGGTGTATTCCTTTTTGTCCCTATTTATTTTTCTCCATATGTCTCTTAACTCTATTTTTTCTAAGATTTCATTCACTTCTTTTACTTCTTTCTTATTTATTTTTTTTATTTGACTTATCTAAATTTGATA
The DNA here is from genome assembly GCF_027887165.1 of Monodelphis domestica. Classification (NCBI taxonomy): domain Eukaryota; kingdom Metazoa; phylum Chordata; class Mammalia; order Didelphimorphia; family Didelphidae; genus Monodelphis; species Monodelphis domestica. The sequence continues at coordinate 48,788,643 of NC_077230.1, forward strand.
GTGGTTGTTACAAGTCTCCCACTAATATGGTTTTACTGTCTATTTCTTCCTTCAATTCTCCTAGTTTCTCCATTCGAAATTTGGGTGCTATATTATTTGGTGCATACATGTTGATTAGTGATATTTCCTCATTGTCTGTAGTCCCTTTTAACAAAATATATTTACCTTCCCTATCCCTTTTGATCAGGTCTATTTTTGGTTTGGCTTTGTCAGATATCATGATTGCCACTCCTGACTTCTTTCTATCAATTGAGGCCCAGAAGGTCTTACTCCATCTTTTAATTCTGACCTTGTGAGTGTCTACCCACCTCATGTGTGTTTCTTGAAGACAACATATGGTAGGGTTTTGGATTCTAATCCATTCTGGTATTCGTCTCCATTTTATGGGTGAGTTCATCCCATTCATGTTCAAAGTTATGATTGTCACTTGTGGACTCCCTGGCATTTTGATATCCTACCCTAATTCTGACCTTTCTTCTTTAGCTATAACCTTTTAAGACAGTGATTTACTTTAAATCAGTCCCCCATGTCCCCTCCCTTGATGTTTCCCTTTTTAGTCCCTCCCTTTTTGTTCCTTCCCGCTCCCCCCTCTCCTTCCTTCCCTTTTTGTTCCCTCCCCCTCCCTCCTCTACTTCCCTCCCTTTTTGTGTTCCCTCCCACTTACTCCCTTGGTTTTCCCTTCTTCCTTACTCTGTTGGATAAGATAGAATTCAAGATCCCAATGGATCTAGGTGCTCTTCCCTCTCAGAGTTGATTTCACTGAGAGTAAGGTTGAAGTAAAAACTCTCTTCCTCTCCTTCTTATAGGAGATTTCCTCTCCTCCCCATGCCATGTGTATCTTTGTGTAAGAATTATTATTCTATTTAGTTTTTAATTTTTTTCCTATTTCTTGAGTATATATTAGTACCATCAACAATTTCCCCCTCCCTTTTTCTTTCTATCCTCCTTTTCTCCATATCATCTTGATACCCCAAACTTTCCCTATGCATGATTTTTCTTACTACTCTAATGATGCATACAATTTTTGAGAGTTACACATTAAATTTTTCCCAAATATTAACATATATAATTTGATATAAATGTAGTTCTTATAGAAGAGAGTTTGAATAAAAGAAAAGGATAATATTTTTCTCCCTTTCCCTTTCCTTCATATTTACCTTTTCAAGTTTCTTTTACTCATTGTGTTTGGATGTCAAACTTTCCACAGAGCTCTGGTCTTTTCTTTACAAATACTTGGAAATCTTGTATTTTGTTGAATGCCCATACTTCCCCCTAGAAATATATAGTCAGTTTTGATGGATAGCTGATTCTTGGTTGAAGACCCAGCTCTCTTGCTTTTCTGAATATCAAGTTACATGCCTTATGGTCATTCAGAGTGGACATTGCTAGGTCCTGTGTGACCCTGATTGGTGTTCCTTTATATTTAAATTGTCTTTTCATGGCTTCTTGTAAGATTTTTTCTTTTGCTTGGAAGCTTTGGAATTTGGCAATTACATTCCTGGGAGTTGTCTTTTGGGGATTTATTGTAGAGGGTGTTCTGTGACCTCTTTCAATGCATATTTTGTCCCCTTGTTCTAGAATCTCTGGGAAGTTTTCTTTGATGATGTCATGTATTATGATATCAAGATTACTGTTTATTTCTGGCTTTTCTGGTAGACCAATGATTCTCAGATTGTCTCTCCTTCCTCTGTTTTCCAGGTCTGTCACCTTGTCAGTGAGATGTTTTATGTGATCTTCTAATTCTTTAGTCTTTTGACTTTGCTTTATTAATTCTTGCTCTTTTGCAAGATCATTGTCTTCCAGTTGCCTGATTCTGACCTTTAAAGACTGGTTTTCTTTTTTAGTTTGGTCTGACCTGTTTTTTGAAGCTTTGTGCTCTTTCTGCATTTGCATATTTTGTTCCCTCAGATTGCTGAGTTCCTTTTGCATTGTTTCCCATTTTTCCTGCCAGAAGGCTTCCATCTTTTTGATAATTTCCAATTTAAATTCTTCAAGAGCTTGTGGAGAATTTCCGTTTCTTGTGGAAGGTTTTGGAGCATTTGTTTGTTTCCTCTTCTATCTTCTCTGTATTTTGTATTTTTGCTCCAAAAATGTGTCCAAAATCACCCCCTTCTTCTTGCTTTTCTTGGTGTTTTGGGGCTGTTGCACCTCTGCACTTTTTACAATCTCTATGGTTTTTCCTCCTCTTTCCAGTTAGAAATCTGAGTGAGGGGGATTGGATCTCAGTGTATCTGTCTGATGATCTTTAGCCCCTGGCAAATTGTCCATCTCTGCAGCTACGCTGTCTTCCTTGGGAAGCCCAGGGTCTGCCCTCCCCTGCCTGCCAGCTTTTCAGGTATTACTGCTCTCAGTTCTCTCCAGTTGCTTCTCCGCTGCCTCACTTCCATGCTCTGAGCCTGGCACAGCACTGTCTGCAAGGTACCTCAGTTCCTTTGCCCTCTCTGAGGTTACAGGTTCCCCCTGTCTCTCTCAGGCTGCTTCTCTGCCTTCTGTGTTGGACGCCCCAAGACTGTCCCAGGTTGCTTTCAAGGTGTGCCCTTCAGCACAGTACCTTTGCCGGCCTGGAGGTTCCTGTCCTTTCAGAAGGCACTGCACTCTAAGTGGCGAGGGGGCCTGGCCTCCTTGAGCCCTGAGGATTGAGCTCCTGATGGCGTTAGGTTCAGCTGGGTTGGTCTGGATGTTCCCCGAGGTAAAAAACAACCTCCAGTGAGACTCTAATGGAAGGACCCAGCCACGGGGCTATAGGCTTCCCCCTTCTCTCTCAGCCTGCTTCCCTGCCATCTGTATTGGACATCCGAGACTGGCCCAGGTTGCTTTCAAGGTGCACCCTTCAGAAAAGCACCTTTGCTGGCCAGGAGGTTTCCGCTGCCACTGGGGGCTCAGCACTCTGGGTTGGGGGGGAGGGGTACTGGGACCATCCTTCTGCCTTCCCCTTAGACCTGAATGTTCTAGGATTCTGGCTTTTGGGGGAGGTACCTTTTGATTTGAGTCCAGAAGGAGGGATCCCCTCCTCTGTCCTGTTGTTGTTTGAATTTCAGTCCCCTAGGCGCATTCAGTTTGTGATCAGTAAGGAAAGGTTTTCAGAGGTCTGAACTTTTGCTGCTTCTAAGCCACCATCTTGACCAGAAGCTAAGTTCTTAACTTATACCCAAAAGAGTAAGTTGGTTTCTCTTCTTTGCTGTATAGTTGGGGGAAAAAAAAACAGCTCAGAATCTCCATAGCCTTTCTCCAAATGCACAGCAAACCAGCTAGGCTTGAAATGAATTTTCACCCAGTGATCTTCTTCGCAGTTATGATCTGTTAGATAAATTTTTGATGTAGAAAAGCATCTGAGAATTTCCCAGTCAAGCTGAGCCTCTCTTAATACCTCCTATCATGACAGGATAAGCCTCAAAGAGTGAATAGCCAGTTGGGCACCATCTTTCAAGGCACTCTGGGAAAATCCTCTTACCCACAATCCATCTCTAAGATTCCATTTAAAGATACCCAAATTAACCATCTTATGTATCTATGAAATAACATGTTACTTAACTCTATTTCCTACTGAACTTTTACTTAACTCTTAATTAATGACTATCCTATTACAGAGAACTAGTATCTCTAGTATGAGGGTTTGCTGATAGTCCTTTTCAGGGTTGCTCATCCATCTTTGATGTCTACCTTTCTCTCAACTCTTACTTTTGGCTCCAAGAAACTATAGTGTACAAAGTACACAGTCCAATGAAACCACCTTGTTAGAAGGGCTAAACCAAGTCGAGGCCTTTGTCTTGCTATTGGAATTTGATGAGTCTGGAAGAAAGAGCAAAGCTGATAGTTTTGTATAACTCTGCCTCCTCACTTAAATTAAGTTCACAGGCAAGTTAAAACATCACACATGATTGGTCTCCTTTCAAAATGAAGAATGAAATCAAAATATGTACTAGAATACAAATGTATTGTGGAAAAAAGACTAGAAATAAGTTCTCAACTTTCTACCACTGTGTTGGAACAAAAAACAGTGGGAATATCAAGAGAGAAGAAATTGTCAAGACTGACAGTTGGCGGGGGAAGGGGTAACTGGGAGTGGCAGTTGAGTCTCTTGACTAGCACTTCCTTCCTGTCTACTTACTTCCTTCTTGATGCTGGAGGTGGGAGATTTGTTGGCTGCCCAGTCTGGATTAGGAGTGTCTCTACTCCGTTCAGCCCAAAGACACAGGCCCAACCAGCTCTAAAGGTTAGAACTGTCCTTGTTGCTTTCTATCTACTGCTAAGATTCTGAAATTGACAAAACTAGAACAGAGGATGGGAGTGTGAGAAATCCTCCACCAGCCTATGAGGCCTGGCCTCAGCTCCAAAGATGAGGAAGACTCCAACCTTATTTATGGACATCCCTCTTCCCTTTTCCCCCTGATTTCTCTCCAATACACACTGGTTATTAAAATTTTTCTTATTAGAATATCGTAGGCAGTGGACTATCTTTTCTGGGTTCAGAGGGAGCTGAACATCAGCTCAGTCATTCGATGACAAATAGTCCTACTGCTGCCTCTCGGCAGGGAGCATCTCTCCCTTAAATTCCTCCATTCCCTGCTACAAACCTTCCTTATCCCCTGTTTTTTCAATTCCCCATCTTCCTCAATAAATATTACAGTTTGTAGTTCCATTTAGACAGATGAAAAAATAAAAATATAACAAAAGGAAGACCTAAGTAAATAAGATAAATGAATAGGTTTTAACATTGACAGTGATAGGCAAAAGAAAGGAAAAAAATATCAGAAAGTACCTATATTCCACTAAAGAATATTAGCTTAAACAAAGCATCCCATGGGAATTTAGGATATAAACCAGATCTTGTTCTCATCATATACAAATCACAACTATTGACTATCAAAACCAGAAAGGACTTTAAAGCTCATTGAATAGAAATTCTTTTATTTTTGATAAGAAAATTATGTCCCAGAGTGGATAACTTTCCCAAAATTACATATATATTACATGTAAAGAAGAACAAAAAGACTGATACCTTTTTAACTTACTGAACACATACATAAATTAAATGCAGAGGGACATACTTGAATCAAAGAAAACCTTTGTGCCTAAGAGACTTCTAGAGAATCCAAGCAAATACTGTTCACATGGTTGGAATGAGAATGTAGTATGGTTTGGGATTATTGGGATTTGGAAAGAGAATTTGATTATTTAAGTTATTTTAGGCATTATCTAGGGAGTTGGCAGAAGTTATTTGATTGAAGAGAGAGTAGTTGGCAAAAGGGAAGTCTCTTCTCTCTACCAACACTTTCAAAGAAAAATAGTGCATTTCTGGAAGAATGAAGGATGAGGGTGGAAAGGAAATGTAAATAAAGGGGGAAGAACAAGTAAGATAAGATAACAACTCAAGGAAGAATTTAAACAGTAGCTGCATGTTATAAAATTGTTTCAGATTTCTCAGTCATTCAACAAGTATTTATTAAATGCTTGCTGTTAATGGGTCATACATAGCACAAGGGATGTAAAGGAAGGCAAAATCAAAATCCTTGTACTCAAGGAACTCACATTCTAATGGGGGAAAACATGAAAGTGAGCATATGTATTCATAATTGATTCATAATAAATAGAGAATGAATTTAGAGGAAAAAATCTGGAGGAGGAGTGGACTCAGCACAGGCCTCATATAAGGTCAGATTTGAAATGAGACTTCAGGAAAATCAGGAATTCTAGGGGTCAGGGGTGAAGAAAAAGACTATTTCAGGCCTGGAGACCACTAGAGCCAAAGCACAATCAACTGACAGAGTGTTATATTTGAGGAATATTAAGTAGACCAATGTAGCTGTATAATAGAATGTGTGGAAGGAAGTAATCAGTCAGGAAAAAAATTATTAAGTACCTACTGTGTTTCAAGAATTGTGCTATGTACTAAGGATGGATAGAAAAGCAAAAGAAAGTCTCTGCTCTCAGGAGTTCATAGTTAATTGAGAAAGACAAGATGGAAATAGTTATAGAGAAACATTTAGATACACATACACGCATATAAACATATACATAGGTATATAATACATATACATCCATATATACACAAAGAGGATAAATTGAAGGTAATCAAGGGAAGGTATCAGTACTAAGGAGGATGAGGGGAAGTTTCTTGTAGAGGAAGGCTTTTAGTTGGAGTTTGAAGTAACTGAGGAGAACCAGGATGCAGAGCTAAAGAGGACGAGAGTTCCAGGCATAAAGGACAGCCAGTGAAAATTACCAGAGAGATGGAGCATCTATTTCAATGAAGCCCAGTGCTACTGAATTAGAATATGTGGTAGCAGTGGTGGTGAGATATTGTGGAGGCTTTTAAATGTGAAAGCATTTTGTATTTGAATCTGGAGGTTATGCCACTGAACTTTATTGAATAGTTCTATAGTCCTGAGGTTAATATTTCATGGGAGAAATCTCTTTCCATGCCCATGTTTGCTCATGTACCACTTCACTACTGAAAAATAAACCAGGAATTGTTGGTGTCTCATATAAATCTGCTCATTAGCCAGTTGAATAGATATTTATGGGTGATCCAGATTGTTTTTTATTTCAACAGTTGGGGGCTGACAAGTAGCTAATGCTTCTACATCCCTCCAAAGTAAGAGGAGGCATTTCGAAGCATTAAACAATTATCCTAGAATTCCAAGGTTTGTGGCAATGCCCACAGATTGGTCTCTATACTGAGGTCTGAGATAAGGCACAGGTGTGCAACCCATGCGGGATCTGTTTTAGTGTATTTCTTTTTATTTTCCTTACTTCATTATTCATGAGTAAGGAACTATATACAATCCAACCAAATTTCCGTGATCTCTATTAAGCTCATGTAATTTAAAGCTATAATAAAAATTCAGTAAGAAAAAGAGAAGGGTAGAGAGATTTGTAGTGAGTTGTGGCTGAGCCCAGGTTAATCATTTAAATTCTTATAGAACAATTATCCAAGCACCCAGAAAGGGATGGGGCTAGCAGGTTAAAAGGGACAGTTCTCTGAGAAGCTTCCTTGTTTCCTCTTAACTTTTGACCTCAATCACTTCTTTCTCTCTCTAGCAACTGAAGTTTGATGGCCATTCACATTTTGATTCCTTCAAAAAATTGCTTCCTCTCAACTCCTCTACCTTACTTCTTGCATGCTTCCTTTACACAGGCATAATACCACCTAAATCATCATGACAAAGACTGAGGGCCATTAAAACAAAAGAGTAAGGGCTTTGTAGATTCATTACTACACTTAATCTTCATAGTGACCCTGTGAAGTAGGTAGTGTAGGTAGATGTTAATGCAGCTGTTTTAAAGAATACATTGAAATTGAGTGATTAAAGATTTGCTCAAAGTCCCCAAATCCTAAATAACAAAGCTGATGATTGAAACTATATAGTCTTCCAGCACATTTCTACACTAGAAAGAGTGAAAGGACAACTCTCATTACCAATGGCAGCCTTGATCCCAGAAGAAAGGACCATCACGGAAGCTGAAGTGACTCAGGACTCAGTTTCTTCAGCATCACATGATTCTCAATTACAGTTCTATCACAATTGTAAAAATATCAGGAATATAACAAAGCTCATCCTGACACAGAGGCTTGGCAGATAGTATGTCGTGTCAAACATGCTATGTCTGGATTGATCACTGGAGAAATATTCCTCAGTATTTTGAGTTCAGGAATACCTATCCTGTTGATAAATACTGGCTACCCTGCTAACTACTTTGTGAGAACTGAAAGCCATTTTGCACCCCTTTCTTGGAAACCTAAGATCAGTCTTGGGGTAGTTCTCTAGTGAATTGGGTTTCCATTCAGCCCCCCAATCTTTGAATGGATTAAAAAAAGGTTTGAGGATTATCTAGATAATGGGGAGGTGAGGTAGGCATACTATGGGGGATCAGACCAGAACCTTGTGGCTCCCTGGTGTCCTGGAGGATGCCTGTCTCTTATCCCACATGACTCCTAGCATCCAGAAGCCTGGCTGCTGACCCAGACCAAGTCTTTCCAGGAGGTGTGACATAGATAAAGTAATGTGATGGGGGTAGAAGTTATGGATCTAGGATGCTTGAGGCTCTTTTTTTTCTTTTAACTTGGCCAAGTAGTGGAAGTGAATAGGGGAATAAGGTAAACAGCAATTAATAGACAGTCTCCAGAGAATTTTTATCATAACTGCTTTCAATGATTATTTCTGTTGATCCTTACCACAACCGTGGGAGATGAGTACTTTTTTATCCCCATAATACAATTGATGAAAGGGAGGCAAATGGATGCTAGGTGAGTCTAAATGTCAAACAGCAAGTAAGCTTCTAATTCCAGTTTTTAACTTAGTGCTTCCTAAGATCACTCCTACAGCTCTATCAACTATGCCTTCTAGTTGCCCATGGAGGTGCTTGAGGAATGCTAAGCAATTTCTGTTTCTGGAGAAACTTTATGGTATTGAAAGTACATTAGTTTGGAAATGAGGTCTATGCTTTATAATCCTGGTTCTACTTTCTAACTGACCTTGGACATTTCATGCAACTCCTTTGAGTCTAATCCTTAAAATGGGATCATAATGCAGGCATTCTTTATTTCTCAGGCTTTTTGCAAGGAACCTTGTATAAATTTTAAGATATCCCTGTTATATAAATAAGTGTGCATAATTACAACACATCAAGCAGTAAAAAGTTTGTCTCTCTTCTTAATGACATGTGTGCTAAAAACCTAAAATATTAGCTTGCATTAGTTACTAAATTTAAATGTATATCTTTGTCAACTTCTATTTGGATTGAAAAAAGAATGGACTGAAGAAGTCAGAAAATTATATTCCAGTACTTTGATATTTTTAACTTACTCAAAGGTACCATTTGGCTTAAAAATTTCATTAGAATGTAAAATATATTTTAATCTATAATTAAACATTTTAATTACAGGAATTTTTTCATAAATAGAAAGTTGTGTTAGAAATTTTTTGGTAGAAAGTATTTGTGGCACTCCAGAATTTTTAGTAAATTTTTAAAAATGTCACTTAACATTAGAAACTAAAGAGGTCATTTTCTAAGATTATTCATATAATTAAGTACCAGATCCAAGATTTAAACTCTGATCTTCAAACTCCAAATCTAAGGCATCTAGCATGACAGCACACTTGCTGGGCATAATAATTTTTCTTATTCATTAGATGTGGAAATCTAGAACAAGAAAGTGTAAATGACTTAACTAAAGCCATAAACAAAATGGAAATACTAAAATTAAAACTCAGATTTCCAAATTCCCAGCTTTGAGATCACTTCGTACATCATTCTTCCTGAACATCTTAGTAGTTAATTATGAATGAAGGTAGTGCCCTTTACCTTTTGAGATTACTTTGTATTACTCTATCTATTTTGAATTAATGATTTTTATACATGTTGTACTTAACTACTAGAAACGTTTCCATTTTATTATCTAATTCTTTGTATTTAGTAGATATTTAATAAGCCTAGAATCAAATTTAATTGAAGATGGATCAGTGTTGAATACTGGCTGCCCCAAGAAAGAAACATTACAGAGAAATCATTTGTTTTCCAGTCATACTAAAGTCAATTATTTGACAGCTGGGTCTGTTTTCAAACACATAGTGTTTACATTTTATTCACAGCAGGAGCAGCAACACACTAATCAGAAAAGAGTGAAAAAACAGTCACATATATAGTTTCAAATACACTCTCAATATGAAGTGATATACACTTTATGCAAACTGATTTGACAAGTTGGAAAGTTACCAAGTAATATGTAGTATAGCCATCAGTTATTATTGCAATATAAACTGTATTTTAAATCAGGATTTAATTCTGAGACAAATCCTTCTAAGACATAAAATTCCTTGAACATTTACTGATTTTAGTTTATTTAATAAACATAATTATCATGTGAGTATAGCATATTTAAATCTTTCAGATGAGGGAAAATAGGAACAATTGAAGTATAATAATTTTAGATTATTCATGGATTCTGTATCTGTAAATTTTCCTATTTGCTAAAATTTATTTTTAACATCTCCATCAAAACTTACCATGCTTTCCTTATCATTTGTAGATATGTATAGTGTGGTGAAAATTTTCTGTAACCCACTGAAAATGTTTACAACTGAGGTTAAACAAACAACACTTTCCTTTTTTTCAGCTCTCAAACTGCATTGCCCTTTTCTCATTCTATTTGTTGCCTCATTTTTCATATTTTTTGTGCTTTTTGTTGGTGATTTTGCTGCTTGAAATAGCCCCCCAATAATGGCACAGAAGAGCTATCTAGTGTTCCTAAGTGCAAAAATGCTATGATGCCTTTATGGGGAAAATATGTTTGTTAGATAAGCTTCATTCAGAAATGATTAATAGTGCTGTTGGCCATGTGAGGACATTGTTAAGGAATCAACAGGATGGTACCTTCAGAAAAATGAAGAGGAAATTCATCAGTCTGTGCTTGAGGCCACTCCAAAAAGTGCTAATATAAGTTTTGTAACTAGGGGCTCAAAGGAACCTAATCCTGAATTTCCCTTGGAGCAATGGTTTAGTCATCATAAATTCAGTGTACCTAGGGATTTATACAGCATAATCAATGTAAATGACAAGAATCAATTATATCTATAAAAGAAATATTTGAAATATAAAATGTATGGTTTTAAAAGAGTTATCTGATTAGGGCATAAGAATGTACATATACACACACACACACTCACACACACATAGACACAACTTATGTGTACATATACACATACATAAATATATCTGTGCCAGATTAGAAGTTCACTGAGTACTCCTGAGTCCCATCCCATTACTTAGAGATATACATTTGACCTGCACTATTTTCTACAAGGTTCGATTGCCCCTTTTCAGGATCCCTACAATCTTGAGTGCTCAGCCTAGTTGGTATTGGCTTTAGTGCGTATGATTGATCACCTTTTCCCACTACAACTCAGAACATAAAACTTAAAGCAGTCCATCAGTTTTCAGTTTCACCTATAGCTGAGATCATAGATGTGCCACAGTGTCAAGCAGGGCATAACCATTTTGAACTGCAGAACTTCAAGGATGTATTGATCTAGATTGCCTCTAAAATTTCTTCCAGGTCCAAATATATGAGACTATGATTTCTATTCATTTTTATTTGTTGTTGTACAAAGTATGCCACAGCTTTATCCAGGACTATTTGAATATTAATAAATTTAATTTTCCCAAGTAATAAAATATATATTACCATATTGGTCTATTTAAGTTAACATTTACATTTAAGTAACTTTGAATTGTGTTTTATAAAATTATTTGAAATTCTATATTAATAATATTGAACCTTTACTTATAAAATGATTGGAGAGAAAAAGAGCCCCACTAGTCTTCTTCTGTATATTTTGATCCTATGTAGCAAATATTTGACCTGAAATTGTTATTAGTTGCTTCACATATGAAATGGTCACTTTTAGAATGTCTCTCAGAAACAGAAAACCACAAAATAAAAATAGAAGTATTATAAAAAGACAAGTATGACTCATTAAATAGATAAAAAGAGGGTTATGTATAAATCTGAACTGAGAGCTTTGGGAAATTCCTATTTCACCACAAAGTTGTTGGAGTGATTTCAGCATTCTATAAAGTTTTCTTACTACTATCACCTAATCAAAAACTGATTATGCCTGAGAAAACAATTATAAATAAAGGTGACATGGATTATTGTGGTTTTTCATCCTTCATTTTCCAAGAGGACCAATGATATCATGGGGTGATAACTTGATTCATGCCTGAATGAAATTTAAGTGAGGCAGAGTTGCACAAAAATGTTAGCCTCGCTTTTTCTTCCAGAGTCATTGAAGACCAGTGGCAAGACAGCAGTCAGGATGACTGGTAATTGCCTGGGATGCAGTGGATAACTTTGGCTTCTTTGACAATTAACTAAGCTCTGTGCTTGTATCACAGCACCTGTTTCTGCCATCTTCATGCCCTTTGAAACAAATTGTTTCTGTCTGCCCATTCTCCTGGGGAAATCTTTGCATGTCCATAAGAGACTTTCCTCATTTGCCAATTCATCAAAAGTTCTGATGCCTGAGGGTTACCCTTAACCTGCTTTGGTCTGCCTGTTGAGACCATTTGCTGGGGTGTATCTTCTGTGTATGCTACAGTTTCTTGGAGTTACAGGTGATCAATAGGCGGCAGGAGGATACCAAAAGGAGGAATGCAGCCCTTAAAAGGGTTCAGCAAATCCCTATGCCAGAGGCATTATTAGTCTTTTCTAAATGGCTTATATAGTACCAGGGATTATTAGTGTCATGCCATAAGTAGACCATCTCACTAAGAGAGAAGTTCAGTAGAATTTTCTTTTATGTCCTAATCTAAAAGATGATTTTAACTGACTGCCACAGACAGCTCAGAAATGGAATATTCCTGAGTGCTGAGAGGTTTTTTTTGTTTTATTTTGTTTTTCTCACTTTGTGGTATTAGCATTTCTGATCAAATAGTCTTTCTTCAGTGTTCATGGTGAATGGACCTGGGCATAAGTATTTGGTAAGAGGAAACCACTTTCCGGGTAATCATGGCTGCAATCTAGACGCCGCACGCTTCCTCTCCCCAGCACCGAACGAAATAGACTACATCAAAGGAGCATAAAATCACCTTTGGAGGAACAGAAGGACTCCCCAGTACCCCACAGAGGCAAAGGTACGTGGGGCTTGAACATTTCCACACTAAAATAAGAAGGAAAAGCTTGCACAGAAAAGTGAACTGAGCCGCCCTTCCCCCACCCCACCTCCCCCACTAAACCAGAGTGAGCTACCTGAGCGCTCACCGGGACAGCGAGTGAGTGGGGAGCGTCTCTGTCTGGGGGGGCACTCCAGGGTCCTTGGGATCTGGGGACTGCCAGGAAAAAACGTCTCAGGGCGCTTTCACTGGAGAATCCAGCAGACCTGGACTTGGGGCGGGCTGCGCTGAACAACGCGCGCTGATTATCTGGGCGGAGCTGAATACCTGGGCTCGGAGGCTGGGAAGAACTAGTCTGAAGCAACCTAAATTCACAGAAAAACCGCTCTTATAACCCAGACCCCAGACCAAAAAGGAAAGGGGAATAAAACCCCCAAAGGGATGGCTCACATGGCCCAAAATCAAGCCTCCAGGAAGAAAGGGAAAAAAGTGACTATTGAAAACTTTTATGGTGGAAGTACCCAAGGAAAAGAGGAGAATGAGGAGGAAATCCAAAAAAATTCAGAACACGCCTCCCAAAATGGAAACTATCAACAAGCTCTGGAAGATCTCAAACTGGAACTTATCCAAAAGATGGAAACCTTCTGGAAAGAAAAATGGGAGAAAGAGATCAGCTGTCTGACAGATAAGACTGCTCAATTGGAAAAAGAACTCGAAGCATCCAATAGAAGGGCAGACAAGGCTGAAAAGCAAATCCAGTCCCTAATGACCAGAATTAAGCACCTCGAAGAAAGTGAGATGATAAAACAGCAAGAATCAATAAAGCAAACCCAAATAATTAATGAATTGGAAGAAAACATAAAATATCTCACTGAGAAGGTCACGGACCTGGAGAACAGAGGAAGACGAGAAAATCTCCGTATCATCGGTCTCCCAGAAAAACCAGAGGTAAACAACAAATTGGATATTATTCTAGAGGAGATTATAAAAGAAAATTGCCCCCACGTTCTGGAGCAAGGGGGCAAAATAGAAAAAGAAAGGATTCATAGAACACCTTCTATACTAAATCCCCAAAAGACAACACCTAGGAATGTAATTGCCAAATTCAAGAGCTTCCAAGTAAAGGAGAAAATCCTACAAGAAGGCAAGAAGAAGAGCTTCAGATATAAGGGGGCTCCCATAAGGATCACACACGAATTAGCGGCTAATACACTAAGAGACCGCAAAGCATGGAACACGATATTTAGAAAGGCAAGAGAGCTGGGTCTCCAACCAAGAATCAACTACCCAGCAAAACTGACTATATACTTCCAGGGGAAAGTATGGGCATTCAACAAAATAGAAGATTTCCAAGCATTTGCTAAGAAAAGACCAGAGCTCTGTGGAAAGTTCGATATCCAAGCACAGAAAGCAAGAGAAACATGAAAAGGTAAATATGAAAGAAAGGGAAAAGGAGATAAATCTTATCTTTCTCTTTAAGTCAAACACTCTTCTATAAGGACTACATTTACATCTAATTATATATATTAATATGTGGGGAAAATGTTTTGTGTAACTCTCATAAATTGTATCATCATAAGAGTAGTTAGAAGAAACATGCATAGGGAAAGATTGGGGAATTAAGAAGATTTGGGGAAAGTTGGGGCAAAAAAAGGAAAAGGGAGGGGGGAACCGTGATAATACTAAGATTAACTTCAAGAAATAGGGGGGGAATCAATAGAATAAACTTTCCCATATAAAGATACACATGGGAAGGGGAGGGGAAGAACTCTCATATGAGAAGGAGAGGAAGAGAGCGTGAAGTGGAATTACTTAAACCCTACTCTCAGTGAAATCAAATCTGAGAGGGAAGAACATCTAGATCCAGTGGGATCCTGAATTCTATCTTATACATTAGGGCAAGAAAGAAAGGAAAATTAAGGAGGGGGAGAGGGGAGGGAGTACAAAAAGGGAGGGAAGGAGAGGGGGGAAGGGAAGGGAGCATAAAAAGGGAGGGGCTAGAAAGGGAAGCATCTCAAGGGAGGGGACTAGGGGGACTGACCTAAAGTAAATCACTGGTTCAAAAGGAGAAAGCTAAAGAAGAAAGGTCAGAACTAGGGGAAGACATCAAAATGCCAGCGAATCCACAAATAACAATCATAACTTTGAACGTGAATGGGATGAACTCACCCATAAAACGCAGACAAATAGCAGATTGGATTAGAACCCAAAACCCTACCATATGTTGTCTTCAAGAAACACATATGAGACGGGTTGACACTCACAAGGTTAGAATTAAAGGGTGGAGTAAGACCTTTTGGGCCTCAACCGATAGAAAGAAGGCAGGAGTTGCAATCATGATATCTGACAAAGCCAAAGTACAAATAGACCTGATCAAAAGGGACAGGGAAGGTAAATATATTCTGCTAAAAGGAAGTATAGACAATGAGGAAATATCACTAATCAACATGTATGCACCAAATGGTATAGCATCCAAATTTTTAATAGAGAAACTAGGAGAATTGAAGGAGGAATTAGACAGTAAAACCATATTAGTGGGAGACTTGAACCAACCACTATCAAATTTAGATAAATCAAATCAAAAAATAAATAAGAAAGAGGTAAAAGAGGTGAATGAAATCTTAGAAAAATTAGAATTAATAGACATATGGAGAAAAATAAATAGGGACAAAAAAGAATACACCTTCTTTTCAGCACCACATGGCACATTCACAAAAATAGATCATACACTAGGTCATAGAAACATGGCACTTAAATGCAGAAAAGCAGAAATATTAACTGCAGCCTTTTCAGATCACAAGGCAAATAAAATATTGATCGGCAAGGGTACATGGAGAGCCAAATCAAAAATTAATTGGAAATTAAATAACATGATACTCCAAAATCGGATAGTTAGAGAAGAAATCATAGAAACAATAAACAATTTCGTTGAAGAAAATGACAACGGCGAAACATCCTTTCAAACCTTATGGGATGCAGCCAAGGCAGTACTTAGAGGAAAATTCATATCCCTGAGTGCATATATTAACAAATTAGGGAGGACAGAGACCAAGGAATTGGAAATGCAAATAAAAAAACTTGAGAATGAACAAATTAAAAATCCCCAGAAGAAAACCATACTAGAGATCCTAAAAATTAAGGGAGAAATTAATAAAATAGAAAGTGACAGAACTATTGAGCTAATAAACAAGACTAGAAGCTGGTACTTTGAAAAAACAGACAAAATAGACAAAGTACTAGTTAATTTAATTAAAAAAAGGAAAGAAGAAAGGCAAATTAATAGCATCAAGGATGAAAAGGGGGATCTCACCTCAAATGAAGAGGAAATTAAGGCAATCATTAAAAACTACTTTGCCCAACTATATGGCAATAAATATACCAACCTAGGTGATATGGATGAATATTTACAAAAATATAAATTGCCTAGACTAACAGAAGAAGAAATAGTTTTCTTAAATAATCCCATATCAGAAATTGAAATCCATCAAGCCATCAAAGAACTGCCTAAGAAAAAATCCCCAGGGCCTGATGGATTCACCAGTGAATTCTATCAAACATTCAGAGAACAGTTAACCCCAATATTATACAAACTATTTGACATAATAAGCAAAGAGGGAGTCCTACCAAACTCCTTTTATGACACAAGCATGGTACTAATTCCAAAGCCAGGCAGGCCAAAAACAGAGAAAGAAAACTATAGGCCAATCTCCCTAATGAATATAGATGCAAAAATCTTAAATAGGATACTAGCAAAAAGACTCCAGCAAGTGATTAGAAGGGTCATCCACCATGATCAAGTAGGATTCATACCAGGGATGCAGGGCTGGTTCAATATTAGGAAAACCATCCACATAATTGACCACATCAACAAGCAAACCAACAAGAATCACATGATTATCTCAATAGATGCAGAAAAAGCCTTTGATAAAATACAACACCCATTCCTACTAAAAACACTAGAAAGCATAGGAATAGAAGGGTCATTCCTAAAAATAATAAACAGTATATATCTAAAACCATCAGCTAATATCATCTGCAATGGGGATAAACTAAATCCATTCCCATTAAGATCAGGAATGAAACAAGGATGCCCATTATCACCTCTATTATTTGACATTGTATTAGAAACACTAGCAGTAGCAATTAGAGAAGAAAAAGAAATTGAAGGCATCAAAATAGGCAAGGAGGAGACCAAATTATCACTCTTTGCAGATGACATGATGGTCTACTTAAAGAATCCTAGAGACTCAACCAAAAAGCTAATTGAAATAATCAACAACTTTAGCAAAGTTGCAGGATACAAAATAAACCCACTTAAGTCATCAGCATTTCTATATAATTCCAACACAGCTCAGCAGCAAGAACTAGAAAGAGAAATCCCATTCAAAATTACCCAAGACAAAATAAAATACTTAGGAATCTATCTCCCGAGACAAACACAGGATCTATATGAACACAACTACAAAACACTTTCCACACAACTAAAACTAGACTTGAACAATTGGAAGAACATTAACTGCTCATGGGTAGGACGAGCCAATATAATAAAAATGACCATCCTACCCAAACTCATCTATCTATTTAGTGCCATACCCATGGAACTTCCAAAAAATTTTTTTACTGATTTAGAAAAAAACATAACAAAGTTCATTTGGAAGAACAAAAGATCAAGGATATCCAGGGAATTAATGAAAAAAAATACAAAGGAAGGGGGTCTTGCAGTCCCAGATCTCAGACTATATTATAAAGCAGCGGTCATCAAAACAATTTGGTACTGGCTAAGAGACAGAAAGGAGGATCAGTGGAATAGACTGGGGGCAAGTGACCTCAGCAAGACAGTATATGACAAACCCAAAGATCCCAGCTTTTGGGACAAAAATCCACTATTTCATAAAAACTGTTGGGAAAATTGGAGGACAGTGTGGGAAAGATTAGGCTTAGATCAACACCTCACACCCTACACCAAGATAAATTCAAAATGGATGAATGACTTGAACATAAAGAAGGAAACTATAAGAAAATTAGGCGAACACAGAATAGTATACATGTCAGACCTTTGGGAAGGGAAATACTTCAAAACCAAGCAAGAATTAGAAAGAATTACAAAATGCAAAATAAATAATCTGGATTACATCAAATTAAAAAGTTTTTGTACAAACAAAACCAATGTAACCAAAATCAGAAGGGTAGCAACAAATTGGGAAAAAATCTTCATAAAAACCTCTGACAAGGGTTTAATTACTAAAATTTATAAAGAACTAAATCAATTGTACAAAAAATCAAGCCATTCTCCAATTGACAAATGGGCAAGGGACATGAACAGGCAATTCTCAGCCAAAGAAATCAAAACTATTAATAAGCACATGAAAAAGTGCTCTACATCTCTTATAATCAGAGAGATGCAAATTAAAACAACTCTGAGGTACCATCTCACACCTAGCAGATTGGCTAACATGACAGCTATGCAAAGTAATGAATGCTGGAGGGGATGTGGCAAAGTGGGGACATTAATTCATAGCTGGTGGGATTGTGAATTGATCAAACCATTCTGGAGGGCAATTTGGAACTATGTCCAAAGGGCGATAAAAGACTGTCTGCCCTTTGATCCAGCCATAGCACTGCTGGGCTTGTACCCCAAAGAGATAATGGACAAAAAGACTTGTACAAAAATATTCATAGCTGCGCTCTTTGTGGTGGCCAAAAATTGGAAAATGAGGGGATGCCCCTCAATTGGGGAATGGCTGAACAAATTGTGGTATATGTTGGTGATGGAATACTATTGTGCTAAAAGGAATAATAAAGTGGAGAAGTTCCATGGAGACTGGAACAACCTCCAGGAAGTAATGCAGAGCGAGAGGAGCAGAACCAGGAAAACATTGTACACAGAGACTGATACATTGTGGTACAATCGAAGGTGATGGACTTCTCCATTAGTATCAATGCAATCCCTGAACAATCTGCAGGGATCTAAAAAAAAAATACTACCCACAAGCAGAGGATAAACTGTGGGAGTAAAAACACCGCTGAAAAGCAACTGCTTGACTACAGGGTTGGAGGAGATAAGACTGAGGAGAGACTCTAAATGAACACTATAATGCAAACTCCAACAACAGGGAAATGGGTTTGAGTCAAGAACACATGTGATAACCAGTGGAATCATGCGTCGGCTATGGGAGAGGGAAAGGCGGGGGGGGGGAGGGGAGGGGAGGAAAAGAAAACGATCTTTGTTTCCAGTGAATAATGTATGAAAACAACCAAATAAAATAATATTAAAATTAAAAAAAAGAGGAAACCACAATGATGATGGCTTTACTCTCCATTTTAATAATATAATCACTCTTTCCCCTGTCCAGATTTCATGTCAGTACAATTTTTAATATTCATTTTCTAACATTTTGCAATCCACATTTTTTTCTTAGTATCTTAGTGATCATTGTGCCTCTAAACAAATATAATGGTGTTTCCTACATAGGACAAACCAATAAGAGTTCTATCTAATTGAATAATAAAATATTTATTATTGATAACTGTGAAAAACTGAGCTTACTAAGAAAGAAAGAAAGAAAGAAAGAAAGAAAAAAGAAAGAAAGAAAGAAAGAAAGAAAGAACAAGGGAAAGAGAAAGAAAAAGAAAAAGAGTGAGAAAGAGAGAGAGAAAGAAAGAAGGAAGGAACAAAGAAAAACAGAAAGAAAGAAAAAAGGAAGGAAGGAAGGAGAAAGAAAAAGAAAGATTATTCTTTTGGTTGGTGATACAATTTATTGCTTTGTAAGAGAGACTGAAGGCTATTCTATATCTTGATTTTTTCTTTTTCTCATTTCTTTAATTAATTTAACAGTTAAGCTAAGAGGTCCCCAGATTATACTGGTTATCAATTTAAAGCTGATTTAAAGAAATATAAAGGTCTACAAGATTATTTATTTGGATGTGGAAAAAGACAAGGTATGTAAATTCCAGAAATATAACTATTCTACAACTATAGATTTTAAAAGTTGCTTGTGTCACTGAGAGAATAAGACGTTTGCTCAAGCAGGTAGGTATTTGTCAGAGGTTAGATTTGAACTTAGGCTTTTGAACTAAAATCCAGCTTTTTAATCTTTATTAACCATAAGTATGATGTTGTTGGTTATAGAAATAAGAACAAACAAAACCAAAATGTATTGCTTAGACAAAAAAGGTAGATCACTCAAGATTGAGTATATTTTTGGACTCTACTTAAGAAAGGATAGCCATCGTCATAGAAGGAACAGATGGAGTGTGAACACAGATTGAAACATAGTACTCTTCCTCCATTAATTTTTTCTAGTCTAAACAATATATGTCTTCTTTCACAATATAGTGAATCTGGAAATATATATTATATGACAATATATGTACAATATTTATCATTTTACCTGCTTTCTTGGGGGGGAAGAAAAAAATGTGGATTGCAAAAAGTTAGAAAATGAATATAAAAATTGTACTGACATGAAATCTGCACAGGGGAAAGAGCGATTATATTATTAAAATGGAGAGTAAAGTCATCATTATTGTGGTTTCCTCTTCCCAAATACTTATGCCCAGGTCCATTCACCATGAACACTGAAGAAAGTCTATTTGACCAGAAATGCTAATGCCACAAAGTAAGAAAAACAAAATAAAACCAAAAAACCTCTCAGCACTCAGGAATATCCCATTTCTGATAATTTACTAAAATTAAAGAAGATTTCTCCTTTCACTTCTTTTTAGTTCATTTAATCAAGAAAAATTTGGGAGCATGACCTCAGTCTTACTTATAGGTATTAAATCTGTCTAAGTGAATGATTATTCTACCAGAAATTTAAGCCTACATAATGTTGTGAGTATTGATTGAGGCTTGCAAGTACAGAGGCAGGTATGATCTCTAGCCTAGTTTAATATCTCTTTGATGATCAAGAACTCTCACTTTGAAATCTATGCTGATTTAATTGGATTTTGTCTTATGTCCCACCATATGTAGACCAGATTGAAGCATGTGTTATTCTACATCTCATCTGTCTTCTCTCCATACATACTCAAGCTCCTACAGGCAAACCAGAGACCATGTTCTTAATGATTTAACCTTTTCATTTCAAGAATTTCTATCATATGTCCTAAATTACCTGATAGGTAAGTACTTCTCATTTCATATAAGCTGGATCCAGCCATGATTCAATCAATAATCCCAGCCTATAGTACCACAGTACAGTTGCTCTCTACAGCATCCCCTTCCACCCCACTCATCTACACTCTAGTCTAATTCTGCTCCTATAATCCCATAAATAGTTTTATAGCTACTGAATTATATTTTCATCTACTCCCCTAAAACTTTACTCATCACTCCTTTGACTTTCCAGACCAAAACATTCCTTCATAGATACTATTCCTTGATTTGCACATAACACTAAGTGATTTTTCTTTCACTGTATATTAATGTTCACTGTGTCACACTATATACTGCTGTTTGATCAGAAAGTGAGATGTTAATCTTGAAAAATATGGCAAATATTTGAAGCAGAAAAGATATTCTACTCTACATCTAGATAGATATATACTCTAGATCAGTGATGGTGAATCTCTTAGAGACTGAATGTCCAAACTTCAATCCTCATGCTGCATATGAGCACCAGCTCCCTTTACCCCAGACAGGGGAGAAAGGAAGTGCTCCCATTGGACTACTGGACAGAGGGGAAGATGATGTGAGAAATATTCTCAGGAACCTGTAGAGAGGGGGAGAGCAGCAGCCTTCTCTGGCATGTATGCCATAGGTTTGTTAATGAAGCTCTAGATGATACCATCAGGAGATAAAGGCAAATTTCCCCTTTTCACTTCTCAAATAAACCAAGAGGAAAATAAAAAAAAAGTAAATAAAACAAGATTTTTTTTCCTCATTACAGAAAATGAATAGAAAAGAAAAAAGAAAAACAAGGTTGATTGAATAGAAAGTGTTTTTAGATTTTAATCATCTCTATTCATATAATTCAAAAAGTACAAGAAACAAAACATTGGGAAAGAACAAAAATATAAAATGACTATTCAGTAGTAGTAGGTGGTTATGTCAAACTGCAACACAAATCAATCTGTTGTAGTCATTTCTGTTTATTAAAAGCAGAGGTAGCTCTTGACTTTGATTCTACTTCTGATAATTGATAAATGTGACTGAGGCAATTATACTCATTTATGGTACTAATGACTGTCAGGCAGCATGAAAATTAACTTAGTTTCCTTATGTAATTTTCATACTGTTTAATCTCAGAGAGTTAAGATCACAGAATCATGAATTTCGAAAGGACTCCAGAAGATCTCTAAACCACTTCACATATGGAAAAGAATCCTTTCTCCAAATCCTAGGAATTTAGTCCTCGCTTCCTATTTTAGGATTTCTAGTAATGGGAAATCCTGAAGCAACCTATTCCACTCTTGTTCAGCTCTAATTGCTAGGGAAGTTTTTCTTAAATAAAATTCATATATTATTCTTTTCAACTGCTACCCATAGAGCTTAGCTCTATCTTGTTAAGTCAAACCGAACACAACTAGTATTTTTCATGAGTGTCCTCAATAAATGATTCTTTCATATTTTCTCATTTAAAAAATTCTAGAGAAATATCCTTATTTTCTTTATCTTATTCTTAAATATGATCTTCAGGCATCTTGTCATATTGACTATGAAAAGTCCCTTGGATCTGTTACCACAGTACCCCTTAAAGTAACTGCATTTAATGTTGGGGATACAAGAGAAATACACAGAGGAATCATGATTTGTGATGGTGTTAGGGAGGGGAAGAGATTTTGAAATCTGAGGGTATATTCTCAGACTCTGATGTTTTGATGTCAATTATTCCATTCTGCTCCTTTACCCCTAGTAAAGAGTCTCATGTGAACCTTAAGGTTCAGGAAACTTATTATGATTATGTCCTGGATAATGGGACTTCCAGAACAATCCTAGTGAACAAATTTCTTCCTGAAGTATTTCTATTGGTTCTTTAAAGATGGGAGGAGTGCCAGGGAAGCCTCAAAATGTTAATAAACATTCTCCTGGTATTTTATTCATGTGTTTTTTTTTTTGTTAGAACACTCATTCCTCTTAATGCCTGTTTCCCCTACAAATCTACTTGGGAATGATCTCTTATGTAAAGGGATCTATAGCATGCTTTCCAGATATCTCTATAATTGCCTGAGAACTCTCTCATTCATTCTATGTTGTTCTTCCTGATAGTCAGGAGATAATTAACCCCTTTTTTGAAATTCCATCAGATATTCCTGAATACCTCTGGTCTTCATGCTCTTTTTTTTTAAACCATTACCTTCCATCTTAGAGTCAATACTGTGTATTGGTTCCAAGGCAGAAGTGTTGTAAGGGCTAGGCAATGGGGGTCAAGTGACTTGCCCAGGGTCACCCAGCTGGGAAGTGTCTGAGGCCAGATTTGAACCTAGGACCTCCCATCTCTAGGCCTAGCTTTCAAACCTCTGAGCTACCCAGCTTCCCCCCCTTCATGCTCTTTTGACATAGGCCTGCTAAAGTCAGCTGTTCCTGTTTAGATTAAGACAAAAGGTTCCCCCCCCCCATTCTTTAGTATCTTTTAAGCAATTAAGATATTGAGTGGATTTTTCCTGATAATTTATTCATTAATTGAGCAAGGGATAATAATTTCATGCAAATCTGAATGAATTTGCCAATTCTCCCAGTAAAAACACCTAAGCCAGACTCAGATGGGAAAGTCTATTTATGGGTTTGTATCTGAAAATAGTTAATTCATATCTTATATCTGGGCATCCAGTGTTTCCAAATTCTGTAATCATCGTCTCCTCAGTCCCTATTGAAGTTACATATTTTATAGTTACTGATTTCTGTCCTGGATTTTTCTCCATCCCAATCCATAAAAATTCTAGGAAAATGAAAATGTTAACTTTCATCTGGAAAAATTATCATCTCAGGGATTTGTATAACCCTACTTTGTTTTCAGAAATTTTACAACAGAATCTAGCTAATATTTTTGGCCAGTTCTCTAGTTCAAAATGTTTATGATTTTCTTTTAATGGCATCAGATGCATAGACATGCCAGGAAGATAGCACACATCCCTTCTTAGAGCTTCTTAGGAGAGGCCACAAGGTATCTAGATCCAGGATTCAGTGGTGACTTCCAAAAGTGGAATATGAAGGCTTTCTTTTAGCTGCTGTAGTGAGCTCTATTTCCTTCAAGTGCATTGAAGCTATTTAGCAACATGTAGCTCCTGCTAAGAGAGCAATCTTGTAGGCAAAAGAGTTCTATAAACAAAGGATTCCCCATTATGGGGAAATTATCCAGCCCCATTTAGCTCTTTTTAGTCCCTGCGCCACTCCAGTTAGATTCCAAGCATCTGTCAATTCTCATGGAATTAAAACAAGCCATTCTATCTAACCCTATTCTAGGAATTCCAGACTATGTCATTTACTTTATATGTATATGAAGAGAAGGGGGTAGATTCTTGGGTCTTATCTCAAGCCTTGGCCCCCATATAGCACCTAATTTCTTATTATTCTACATAACTAGATACAGTGACTACTGGAGTACCATCCTTTGTAAGGGTGGTCATTGCTACAGTCCTCCTAGTGGACAGATAATTAGACAAAATTTTGGTTCTCTTTTAACTGTTCTTTGTTCCCTATGAGGTCAAGGCATTACTGCTCCTATATAAAACACAGACATTTTCAGATCAAAGGCTTGCTAGAGATTATATAACTTTGTCAGGGAATGAAAATATCTATCATCAAATATGCTTATTTTTCAGAGAATTGGCCACTTTGCTACTCAGAGGATTGTTGACTTTCTTAAAAGAATATGGGAGGCCCCAGGTATTGCCAAAGTAGGCTCATGTGTCTGTGTGTGTCTCTTGCCCAATTTCCAGGCATTTAATCAGTATGCTTTCCATGCCAGGGCTTTTGGTGGATGTCTCCTGGCTTTTGAATATTTGCAAATTGATTTTATAATTACACCTAAAGCTGGACATTCTAAAGTGTATCTTATTATAATGGAGAGAATTATAATGGAGAGAGAATCATCTCACTAAATGGAGAGAAGCCTTCTCTAGTACTCATGTCACAGCAGCTTTTATTGTTAAAATTTTATTGATGGAGCTTTTTCCTTAATGTGGCTACTTGAACACATTGATTCAGATAGAGGAACTCGTTTTAATGATTATGTTTTATCACAGGTTTGTTTTATTCCTATTTGGGAATTACTCCCAAAAAATTCCATTTACCCTACCATCTTCTGAGCTCAGGTCAACCTAAATAGAGAACTTTAAAACATCCTTAGCAAATTGTGCACTGAGATTCATTTGAAGAGGCCTGAGCCTTAACCTAATTTTTTTTTCCTTCACAGCAGAACTAGGGTAGATCTACATATTTTACCACTTCAGATGCTTTTTTTTTAAAACCCTCACCTTCCATCTTGGAGGCAATACTGTGTATTGGCTCCAAGGCAGAAGAGTGGTAAGGACTAGGCAATGGGGGTCAAGTGACTTGCCCAGGGTCACACAGCTAGGAAGTGGCTGAGGCCAGATTTGAACCCAGGACCTCCCCTCTCTAGGCCTGTCTCTCAATCCACTGAACCACCCAGCTGCCCCCCAAATGCTTTTTTGACATCCCCTTTATAAGTCAAACCTTTTCCCCCTTCATACATATTGTTGATAAGGAGGGACATTTCTGTTCCTTCTTACATATAGGAATTACTAGTCAAATTATATGAACTCTGGCCTTTGTACCTCTACACTCCATTATTTACACCAAAGAGACAAGCTGTATGTAAAGAACTTCAGTGAACTGGAGGGACTCAGCCTGCTTAGGAAGGTCTTTCAAATGTTGCTAACTACTCCAACTTCTATCAAAATTGAGGGAAAAGAATTGGATTTCTTGTTAACATGTAAAACAGATACCATTTACTGATATCAATTAAATGTATCCTGTCACTTTTTTTGTATCATTGCTTATTTGTTTTTGAATTTTATTTGTTATGTTATTCTTATCTTTTTTTAATTAGGAAGTTTAAAAATAAATCTAATTTAGTTTACTCTAAAAAAATACTGCCCTCATTTGGTACCAGTTTGTTTTGAGCATTAGCCATGTTGCATTTTCTTATTTTCTTCCCTCTTCTGATGACTGAACTAAGAATAGTGCCATTATTAATTAAGGTCCATAGACAAATAGTGCCAAAGACAGAACACAAAGCATTCTCAAAAGTCCTCCCCCTGCTGTGCCCTAGTTCATCACTAGAGAGGCAGAGGGACTCAGGAACAGCTCTCGTCACCCTCTCCACTGTGCCTGAAAACATTTTTTTTCACTCAGAAAATTGCTTTAGAGACCCATGTGGCATCTTCCCCCTGGAACCTCTCATGGCTACAGGGAACAGGTTTGTTAACAACAGTGGCCAAATGGGCCTTTTTAATCCTAACAATTTTTGTCCTTTTCAGACTTTGCCTTACTTGTATTAAAGTCTATGCTAAACTTTTACTAGATGAAAAACATGTACATTGATAGAGAAAAGTATAGCCATGTTTGGGAGATAATAGATTTAACTTTCAAGTAACCAATCTGTATTTATTATGCATATGTTTAAATGTTAAATTTTTTCCTTTTTCCTTTCTCATTTCAGTGTGATCTTTTAAAAATTTCAGTTTATGGCATTATAACTGATACTTTTATTGGAGAACTAGTTTACAATGTCTAATAGCCCTGACAACATTGCATACCCTTAAGCTTAGACTATTCAAACCTGCCATTTGTTATTAAATCTTATGGGACTATAACTGATGTTTGAGTTTGCTTCCAGGAAAACTACAAAGGGACTGCTACTAATTAGTGCTGATGATCCGATGATCAGGAATGTCAACAACCCCTATGGGCATGGTGATTGTCAATGCCAAAGTAGGAGAGCTGTCTCAGTGGAGACTCACAGAAGTCAATATTCAGCAAAGTTCTAAGGCTGGCCTTCTTTATTTCAGCCTGTGAGATAATAGACTGAAAGATATCCCTATTGACTTTAACTCTGGTATTCTAGAGTTATGATGGAGTAGAATGAGATCAAGGGGACCACATTCTCCATTTTTTGTCAGACTTTGGTCCTCTTTTTTTCTTTTGTATAGCAACTTTCTTTAGTCATTGCAGAAGGTGGGTAACTGCAATATTGATGCAGCTGGCCTACATGCTGGTAGGATATATTTCCTATAGCTACCTCCATTAGACTTTGAATATGAATCAGGGACTTGACATGATTTTAATCTATCTATCTATCTATCTCTCTATCTCTCTATCTATCTGTCTATCTATCTATCTGTCTATCTTCTATCTATCTATCTATCTATCCATCCATCCATCTATCTATCTATCGGTCTATCTATCTATCTATCTGTCTATCTTCTATCTATCTATCTATCTATCTATCTATCTATTTATCCATCCATCTATCTCTCTCTATCTACCTATCTCTCTATCTATCTGTCTATCTATCTATCTGTCTATCTTCTATCTATCTATCTATCTATCTATCTATCTATCCATCCATCCATCTATCTATCTGTCTATCTATCTATCTTCTATCTATCTATCCATCTATCTATCTATCCATCTATCTATCTATCTCTCTATCTATCTATCTATCTGTCTATCTTATATCTATCTATCTATCTATCTATCTATCTATCTATTTATCCATCCATCTATCTCTATCTACCTATCTCTCTATCTATCTGTCTATCTATCTATCTGTCTATCTTCTATCTATCTATCTATCTATCTATCTATCTATCTATCTATCTATCTATCCATCTATCTATCTATCTATCTATCTATCCATCTATCTATCTATCTATCTATCTACCTATCTCAACAGTCATAGAGATAGAAGGTCTTGGGTTCAAATGAGGCCCCAGACACTTCCTACTTCTATAATCCAAGCAAGTCACTTAACCCTAAAATGCCTTGCCTTTACTGCTCTTCTGTCTTGAAACAAATATTTACATCATTAAGATAAAAGTTAAGGGTTCAAAAAAATGTAAACATAGTGTCTGTAGCTAAAGTAGAAATGATTAATGTGATAAACACAATAATGGGAACTAAACATTTGTCAAGTAGAATTTAATTAAATTATAAGTAGGAATTTGGTTCTTTTTAAAAATCCCTTCTCCAGGTCTGCCTCTTTACTGAGAACTATCTCTTTCTACTGAGTTTCCCCTTCTGAGTATGTTCTAGTGAGGGTAGAGTAGAGCAACAACCAATCTAGTCCTGGACACTATTTTTTCTCTTGATATAATAGAAAATCATATTAATTTTTCATTTGTTTGTTTTAATGGACATGCCATTAGAATAGAATTTGAAGCTGTAAAAATGGAGACTTGAACTCTGGACTCCATTTCCCAGGAGTCCTTGCTAGCTCCCAGAATACCCTCTAATCTCACAGATATCCACCTGGGCGAGATCAAGAATTTCTATTTAACCTGGCTGTAAGGCTATTGGGTCTTTTTCCTACTTCTGCTTCTGAGCAGACACGTCTCTTTCATGATGTAAGTGAGGTTGTCTAGGTCTCTCTGGGTCTAGACATGTGCTTTCTTATTCTGTATTTTCTTTAATCCTTAACCTTTAAAAATATAATACTCCTTGCAGAGAGAAACTAATTTCTACCTGCCTCTGTTTCCTCCCAAATTTAACTCTTACAAAGCTAGAAGAAAACTAAAGGTATTTCTTCATAGATTGTACTGTGACTTTGTGGATAGAGGTGGAACTGGATTCAGAAAAGACTTGAATCCAAATTCTTCCTCATATACCAGAGGAAAGACATTTGACTTGTCAGCCTCAATTTCCTTATCTGTACATAGGTCTAATGAGAGCATTTACCTCCTAGACTCATCATGAGAATAAAATGATATAATATATGTAAAGTACTTTGTAAACTTTAAAGACTATATAAGGGCTAGCTATTATTGACTCGATCTTATTCCTTGTTAAAAAAGGATGGAGGTGAAGACAAAATGAAGTGACTTGCTTAAAATGACACATTTAATAAGTAGCAGGGCCGAGATTCTAACTTAAGCGTATGTAACTGAATTTAGTACAATTTCCACTGGAATACATTGTCTCTCATGTTACTGAATCACATTGAGCTTGTAATTTAATAAACCCCCATCTCCCTAGAGTTTTTCAAATGAATTGTTGCCTAGTAATACCTTTCTATTTATCCTCAATTTATTTTTTAATATGGTATGACAGTATTTATTTTTATTATTTTTCTTTTGAATGCATTTGGCTTGTAGTTTGTTGAAATATTTTTGGATACTGAATGTTATCTGTATCTGTTGTCTGGTAACTAACCTCAACATTTTTCTCCTCAAAACTTTTATTATTTACAAATTTTATGAAAATACATAATTTTCATTTATTTCATTAACTGCATAGGATTTGTAGGGAAGATGGGGCTAAATGGAGTAAAAAGAGAAGAAAATCAAAAGTAGGAGATAGAAAGAAAGTATCCTTTGACTACAAGAACATGGGAATTGTTGTCAGTTATTTAGTCTGGCTGTGACAGTGACTGAAAGAAGAAATACCAAAATATTTTGAGCAAGTAATTCCTTAAAGGATTCTAATGGATAAATTAGTTTAAAAATATATGTTTTTTGGAAAAAAGACAGTTTTTATTTTATTGTAAAATCACATATGTAATTTTTGAGATTGAACAATTAGATGGGGATAAATCAGAATTCTAGTTATCACTGGCATTCACTAATATTATATATTATATTTTAAGGTTTATATATAAGATAATTATAATGTCATTGAAATTTTTGAAAAAAACTTTATTTCCTGATTTCTGTATTAAAATTAATGTTGTATGCCATTGCTTTTTTTTTTCAATCAGAAAACTGAGGGGTTTTTCTTTGTTTCTGATATCATGAAGCAAAACATGGTTGAGGCCCAAAGGATGAAAAATTCAGGGAAAATAAGAGTTGAGTTATGTAATATTAAAGCCAATATGTTTGACATAATGTTGAGATACACAATGAAACTGCTATTACTCTTGTAAATGTGAGAAAGTAGAAAGATTTTCCATTTTCAAAAGCAGAAAGACCATTAACTTGAATTCTAATACCCATGCTTCTTGTAAAAAAAGATGAGATAAAAAGCAGTGCCAAATATACATTCCTGAGTTGTGTTCTCAAAAATCCATCAAGTAATACTAAATCTTCCTCAAAAGTCTCTTTAAACATATCTTTCAAAATATATATTCATTAAACTGTATTAAATTTTATGATTCTATAAAAGGTATTACTTCATATTCATGTTTGTTACTATATATAGGGTAAACAATATGAATAAAGGAAGAACTTTGGAATACCCTAAAATATTTATCATATAAAATACAAATCTATATAATTGATCACTGCTTTACCCTGGTTATGAGATTTATGTACCCTTTGGAAAGCACTTTGTTATAAAATGTACAAGTATATCATTTTAAGTTGTTTAAATACGGTTTTTGTGCTTCTCCACAGAAAGTTGACCTTCAAAGAAACCACATGCCCATTATAAAACTATATTTAAGGAATATTCCAATTTAACTTATATTATTGTGATTTATAGAAACTTTTACAGGTATGGATGTACATTGAAATACATCTGAGAATTGCCTATATGTTGTCAGATCTTCTCTGGAATGTGTGGTGTGAGAGTCACTAGGAACTGATAATGACACTAGAAGAAATAAGAAAAGATAAAACTCTTTAATATTTAGAAAAAAAATCAACAAAATGCCAAGAAGAATATAAACACCATGTAATTGTGGCAGAATATATTTACTAATATTTACATACATGTAATACATTACTTGGTATTGTACTAAATAATTAAGTGACACTATTACATGCATGTGAATGTTAGTAAGTATATTCTATAACAGTTACAAAGAAACTGTAGAAGTAGATCCATAAAAATGCCTATTACCATTTTAAGCAGAAATCCAGATAGATCATCACAAAATAAAACAGCATAATTAGTAACGTAAACAATAAAGACAACAAATATGTAATTATTTCAAAAGATCCAGGAAATGATGCAATATCATTTCCTCTAAACTCAAAAGGCCAAAAATTGTATTGACATGGAAGGGCTCTTTTTAACATGTGTGTGTTTGTGCATATGAATATGTGTATGTATATTATACTGAATGAAATTCTCTGTAGACTATTTATATTTAATTTTAAAAAGACCACTCAAGGAAAAACCAGCCAGTGGGGTCCTCCACAGTATGAACAGGTACCAAAGAATAAGAACAGGGGTGAAAAAGTGGGATCCTAGTGAAAACAACTGGATGAGAGAGGGAATGTGACCAGAAGAGAGAGGCTAAAAAGATCACTTTGGCAAACATCTTCTATAGCCCTTGTGATATCATCATCCATTCCCTCCTCTGGACATCTCTGCTTGTAACATTATCACACAAGAAATGGACTCAGAAACCTCAACTATTTCACCACTCCATCATAGAATATGGAGTATCCTATGATACTCCAAGAGATCTGCATTGTCATTGGGTCACTGCAGTCTCAAAATAGCTTCCTTGACCTTTCATCACCTCATCTCTCAAGTGGTAAGGGTCACTCTTTATTCCATTATCTCTCTAACAAAGATCTAAACAAAAGGAAGAAACCAACCTAGTTTCATATACTCTGGAGAAACGGTTTGAACTTTAAAATCAAACTGATTTTCAGAGGGGCAAAGAGAATATTATTTCCCAATTCAATATGAATTTTCCATAATATGTATATGTATGAGTATTTGTTTATGTTTATGTATGTATAACCATGAACTAACACTGCTCATAAGAAATAAATAATAAAGAAGTTCTCAGGATAAATGTGGGTAAAGAAAACATAGGAATAGAAGGGTCATTCCTAAAAATAATAAACAGTATATATCTAAAACCATCAGCCAATATCATCTGCAATGGAGATAAACTAAATGCATTCCCAATAAGATCTGGAGTGAAACAAGGATGCCCATTATCACCTCTACTATTTGACATTGGACTAGAAACACTAGCAGTAGCAATTAGAGAAGAAAAAGAAATTGAAGGCATTAAAATAGGCAAGGAGGAGACCAAGTTATCATTCTTTGCAGATTACATGATGGTCTACTTAAAGAATCCTAGAGATTCAACCAAAAAGCTAATTGAAATAATCAACAACTTTAGCAAAGTTGCAGGATACAAAATAAACCCACATAAGTCATCAGCTTTTCTATATATCTCCAACACAGCACAGCAGCAAAAACTAGAAAGAGAAATCCCATTCAAAATCACCTTAGACAAAATAAAATACCTAGGAATCTATCTCCTGAGACAAACACAGGAACTATATGAACACAACTACAAAACACTCTCCACACAACTAAAACCACACTTGAGCAATTGGAAAAACATTAACTGCTCATGGGTAGGAAGAGCCAATATAGTAAAAATGACCATCCTACCCAAACTTATCTATCTATTTAGTGCCATACCCATAGAACTTCCAAAAAATTTCTTTACTGATTTAGAAAAAAACATAACAAAGTTCATTTGGAATAACAAAGGATCAAGGATATCCAGGGAAATAATTAAAAGAAATACAAAGGAAGGGGGCCTTGCAGTCCCAGAGCTCAAACTATATTACAAAGCAGCAGTCATCAAAACAATTTGGTACTGGCTAAGAGACAGAAAGGAGGATCAGTGGAATAGACTTGGGGCAAGTGACATCAGCAAGACAATATATGATAAACCCAAATACCCCAGCTTTTGGGTCAAAAATCCACTATTCGATAAAAACTGCTGGGAAAACTGGAAGACAGTGTGGGAGAGATTAAGATTAGATCAACACCTCACACCCTACACCAAGATAAATTCAAAATGGGTGAGTGACTTAAACATAAAGAAGGAAACTATAAGAAAATTAGGTAAACACAGAATAGTATACATGTCAGATCTTTGGGAAGGGAAAGACTTTAAAACCAAGCAAGACATAGAAAGAGTCACAAAAAGTAAAATAAATAATTTTGACTACATCAAATTAAAAAGCTTTTGTACAAACAAAACCAATATAACTAAAATCAGAAGTAAAGCAACAAATTGGGAAGCAATCTTCATAAAAACCTCTGACAACGGTTTAATTACTCAAATTTACAAAGAGCTAAATCAATTGTACAAAAAATCAAGCCATTCTCCAATTGATAAATGGGCAAGGCACATGAACAGGTAGTTCTCAGCCAAAGAAATCAAAACTATTAATAAGTACATGAAAAAGTGCTCTACATCTCTTATAATCAGAGAGATGCAAATCAAAACAACTCTGAGGTATCACCTCACACCTAGCAGATTGGCTAACATGACAGTAAAGGAAAGTAATGAATGTTGGAGGGGATGTGGCAAAGTAGGGATATTAATTCATTGCTGGTGGAGTTGTGAACTGATCCAGCCATTCTGGAGGGCAATTTGGAACTATGTCCAAAGGGCGATAAAAGACTGTCTGCCCTTTGATCCAGCCATAGCACTGCTGGGTTTGTACCCCAAAGAGATCTTAAGGAAAAAGACTTGTACAAGAATATTCATAGCTGCACTCTTTGTAGTGGCCAAAATTTGGAAAATGAGGGGATGCCCTTCAATTGGGGAATGGCTGAACAAATTGTTGTATATGTTTGTGATGGAATACTATTGTGCTAAAAGGAATAATAAAGTGGAGGAATTCCACAGAGACTGGAACAACCTCCAGGAAGTGAGGCAGAGCGAAAGCGAAAGGAGCAGAACCAGGAAAACACTGTACACAGTGACTGATACACTGTGGTAGAATCGAAGGTAATGGACTCCTCCACTAGGGACAATGCAATGTCTTAGAACAATCTTTAGGGATCTAAAAAACACTATCCACAAGCAGAGGATAAACTGTGGGAGTAAAAACACCAATGAAAAGCAACTGCTTGACTACAGGGGCTGAGAGGAAATGACTGAGGAGAAACTCTAAATGAACACTAATGTAAATATCAACAACATGGAAATGGGTTCGAACCAAGAACACATATGAAACTCAGTGGAATTGTGCACCGGCTATTGGAGAAGTGGTGGGAGGGGGGAGGTGTGAATTTCAAAACTACTCAACCCTGTTCAAACCATTCTTTAGAGGATGGGATTTGGCTATTTCCTTTCTCTCTCTCTCTCTCTCTCTCTCTCTCTCTCTCTCTCTCTCTCTCTCTCTCTCTCTCTCTCTCTCTCTCTCTCTCTCTCTCTCTCTCTCTCTCTCTCTCTCTCTCTCTCTCTCTCTCTCTCTCTCTCTCTCTCTCTAATACCTTTCTTCCTCCTGTTAGTAATTAAAAACTCCATAAAAGGTAAAAAAAATTGATAATTGCTGCATATATATATTCCAGGGGAGACGTAAATCATTTGCATAGCATTTTACTAAACCCTAAAGAAAGTTCATCTTATTCAATCCAGATTCACCTATTCATTTTAATTCTTTGAGTGCTATTAAAATGAAGTTATCTGTGCTAACATTAACTTTATTTCTGGCCATTTGATGACATCTTATTTACACCATGGTAAGAATGAAAAAAAACAGAGTAGCAGTT
Source organism: Monodelphis domestica (assembly GCF_027887165.1). Taxonomy (NCBI): domain Eukaryota; kingdom Metazoa; phylum Chordata; class Mammalia; order Didelphimorphia; family Didelphidae; genus Monodelphis; species Monodelphis domestica. The sequence continues at coordinate 48,822,868 of NC_077230.1, forward strand.
TTGACAGGGAAGAGAATAGAATATGGGGACACTGGACAACTGAAGGGTTATGGTAAGTAAGAAAAGGAAAAAAAAATCTAGGATCTGTGATGAAATACATTATATTTATTTTATTAAGGTGCTTTGCATTGTTCTTATTAAATTAAATTAAATAAAGTTTTATTAAATGAAGTTTTAGAATTCTAAGTCCAAAGTTCTTTTTTCCACATTGAAAGGCTGTTTGACATCATTCTTGCCTTCTTTTCACTATTTTTAAGAGTTTGATTTCTTTGGCTCTATTTTCAATAAAAGATTATGGATTTTAAATTTTCAGAAGATTCCACCTTAATGCAGATGAATAGATATATACCAGAATATCCTATAAATGTGGTTCATAGTGTCCACTGAAAATACCATGAGGAGGGGTTTCTAATAAATTATTTAATTCTTAATTACTGGAGTATTTTAAGCAATATTTTAAAGGTTCATATTAGTTAAATAATAGCTCAGATAGTTGATAGTTGACATTACTTTAAATACTTATTTGAGGAGCAGAATTTGGCATGTTTAACAAGTATCCATATTGAATAAATGTCTTAATTGTTACATAATAAACTTCTGTTGTAAAGATGATTATTATTTTAAGGAAACTATTTTTATTCTTCCAGCAAAACTAACAAAAATAGTAGTGAAATAATGAAATAATTAATACATCTATGTTTTGCTTTGCATAGGAACTATCTTTTATTAAATATAACAGAACATCAATCAAGAATTTATATATATATATATCACTTACTAGATAATATCTCAGGATTTTCATAAGAGGACAAATGAATTAAATAGTCTTGGAGCCAATTATCTTCAATACAAGCCAAAGCTCTCAATGAAAAAATACATGTTATGATTCTATTGTTAAGTCCTGATAAGACCCACAATTCATCCCCAATTTTTTCCTCTTTATTCTGTTGATCTATTGAATGGATATAAATGTATCAAAAGTTGAAGATCTTGAAAATCAATGAAGATTTAATAGCACTTCTGTGTTTTTCTAATATTTTAATTCCTGTTGAAAGAGCACAGTCATAAGAATGTCAGATTTTGAATCAGATGACCCATGGTCAAATTATACCTATTTAACCTGGGACAAGTCATGTAAATTTTCCAGGCCTCAGTTGCATCCCTAAAAATAAGAAAGCTACATTCAATAATCTTTAAGCCTTGTATTGCTGTGAAACAATGATCCTTTGATGTTTTGGTAACTTTTGGTGATATTTTTACCTATTCATCATCTTCTCCCAACTTATCCATTGTATGAATTTGTTCCTCAATCTTAATTGGAATTTAATAATTCCTGACATTCATTTCATCAAACCTGTGGTTTGGGACCCAGAATCAATGTATTTCTGAATTCAGCTCATCAATGCAAGAATTCCAGGAGAACCCTATATATTTTTATTAATAACATTTTTGGGTCTCTCAGTTATAGTCTGGGCTTTCTTCCTACTCTCTAAATATATGCAAAGTCCCTCATTTGGAACCAATTTCTTTTGACTGAAATTCTGACTCTCAGCTATGTACTGTCTTGTATTGCACTAGGAAATTCCTGCGACTCCATGTTATTTTGTAGATAATCATTGATAAAACAATAATTCAGACTGATTGTAGTTCCTTTATAATTTCTAATTAATTATTTGGTAAATACACAATTTGTATGATATTTGTATGTATGTATGTGTATATGTATGATAATGTGTAGAAACACATTAATTCCTAGCAGCTAAATTTCCTATGACCAGCACAGATAAAGACGACTAGTTTAGTTAAATATTTGAAGGGAGGCCATGGCAATTTTAGCCAGGGCTCCTGATTTAGAATGCTTGACATTAGCTGTGGAACTATTATTCTGTTCAGGTCTGACCTTAACACCTTTGAAAGCCCCATGGTCCAGCTCATATGATTGAATCATAGCTCCAAAGGCATAAAAGCATTCAATATTAAAAGCATTAATATTTTATCTTCTGCCTCCTAGCTAAAACCTTTCTGCTACCACGGTGCATCATAAAGTCATGCTGGTAAAGGTTGGACAGGTGTAGGCATATTATTTGGTTCACTTATTTCTAATTAATTAGTTTTATGGTTCAAAAACCTGGTGATAATGGGCAAGTATGATAAATAGCAACCCATTAAACTATTTGGAATACTCTGAAAAAATGACCTGCCCTGTTGCAGGTCTATTTTTATTTTATTTAAAGCATTTGCCCCAATAGTATTTTAAATGCAAGAGAATATGTTGAAAAAAACTCACAAAATTTAGCTATAATGATATATCCCCAAGGTACTTAAGCTACACTAATAATACATGTTGACAAAACAAACACCTTATTCTATATTTTATATTCAAAAACAAATCATATTGAAAAAGCAATTTGATTGCAGTATACATTAATTAATCAATCCATGCACATAAAGAAGTTATATGTGTTGTGTTGTACACTCTATGTTAATCTCATTAAATTATAATAGCATATAATAGCATATCATATTTTCCTTGGAATTTAAGATTGGTGGTACATACAGAAGAGACTGAAATTAGTTCAAAAGTAAGTATGGTAGAATTTCAACATTATTTATTGAATGGGTTTCTGTTAAAATGGATGCAAGCATATTCTTTCCTGATGATTTCAAGAAAGGTCTTTATTTATTATAAAATAGGGAAAATCATTTTTTCTGATACAAAACAAAACTAAATAAAAGACCATAAGGGGGTGGAATGATACTGTTAAATTTTGGAGTTGCAATTTATATCATAGTTCCTTTCTTCATTATAATCCTATGAATTAGTTGATTCAAATAATATTATTCCCATTTTATAGGTAGGAAAATTGACTGCTGACTTCCTGACATCCCTTCCTTCACAAAGTCCCTTAATTGAGACTAAAGGACACTTTAAAATCTTGCCCCCAACCCCAAATCTACAACAAATATCCCACTACAAAATGCTGTGAATCAATGAGTATAAATTACCTGATAGGATTAGTACCTCCAATATTTCTTGCTACTTTACAATCATCTAGGTTTCAAGGCTCGCTCATCACTTCCTTGACTATCAGATAGGGTCAAGCTCCGGCATATTCCCTTATGTCCCCTACTGCCTTCCCTTTTGCCTTTCTATCCTTTATTTAAGAATTGATATTCTAATTATATTGTTATATGATAATAATAATATTATTATTACACAATATTATGTCCATAAAAAGAAAAAAAATCTATTATTTTGTTGCTCATTTTAGAATCTAAAAAATTGTTTTGTATATATTTTCAAAGAAGTCTTTCAAATGTGAATATCTGAGTTCATATACATGTATTTTCCTCCCATAGACCATAAACTCCTTTAAGGCAAATTCTATTATTTTTAGTGTCTAACAGGGTGACTATCATATAGGAGGTGATTAATTTATTCTTATTGAATTAAATTGAATATAATTGAAATGATTGTCAGAGAAGATGTGACCCAAAATTAAACTTTTAAACTTTTGATTCTAGGTCCAATGTCAGTTTACCTCATTGTACCACAATAATTCTAATCATTTAAAAAGATGTATAGTGCAAGATATCTAACTCCCTATTAAATCAGGTATGATGGAGCCTCATATAGGCATTAGTCTTGGTCTATCTGTCCCAGTTCTCAAACAAAGTTGGGATATTGGTTTTATAACTACATGGAAAGGTGACTGAAAGCATGGAATTGGGTGAGAGTACTGATAGCAGAGCTAGGCCTAGACCTGTATGGGAATTTCATTTACCTGATAATCTGGAGGCAAGAGAGTTGGGTTATTTTGCAGAGAAGAGGTTGAGATCAAAGGCCATGCTCTCACATACAACCTCAAAGGAAGAGCCAGAGGCAAAAGGCTATGTAAGTATATTTTAAAGAAAGAGTCAATGGGAGTCTAGGGAGTGAGCAGAATCAAAAATCTGAGGCGAAAGGCTAAACAAAACTGTGTCAGTAAAATAATATCCCTGACCCTGACTTTTCACCTTCTAAAGTTCCCATTGATCCATAATCTGGAATGGCACCTGTGTTCCTAGCTACCTATGGAAGAAGAAGCAGATTTTTATTTTGATTTATATATTCTTGTTTAGGCAATACTACACATTGTAATAGTTAAAGGAATTGTAGGGATTGAAGAGGTACAGGGGATAAGGAAGGTTTTGTAACAGGGAATGGAGTAGTTGAGGGGATAGAAGGAATAAAGCTGCTGATGAGGTAAAAGGAGAGAGATACCGCTCTGCTGAGAGGCTATCTTTGAAAAATGGGGTTCCAGAGAAATGGGCCAACTCTGATCACCTGAGGGGATGTCTTCTTGATTGATGTTGAAGATACCCCAGGGCAGGTAAGCATGAACCCCACCTGAGGGACAAGCCTCCCCACTCCAACCAAGGTCACCCAGAAGGGGTCTGATAAGGACTGTTTATTGTTGAATGGCTGTTAGTTCAGTTTCCTCTATGTTCCCCTGAAATTATAGTCCTCTTATCTGACTGCGGGTTATTTAACTCAAGATGAATTTAATAACATGTTTGGATTAGGAAGATATCAGGGATGAGGGAATCAGGATTTCCCTAGATTGGGTTTGAGTCTCTCTCAGCTTTTTACCTGAGGCTAGGCCTTGCAGGTTGGTGGAGGGTTTCTTTTATTTCTTTCTATGCTAATCTATGCTAGTTTTCTTAAGTTCAGAATCTTTAGAAGTAGACAGCAAGAAGAAGAAAAGATTCTAATTTTCAGAGCTGGTTAGGCCTGTCTTTTCAGGCTGATGCCCATAAAGACTGGCCTTCCAGTTCAAACCATTCCCCTTAGATCCTTTTGTTCAATGACACAATCACAGGAATCCAGGTAAAGCACACAGTTAGGAAAATCCAGGAATAGAGGTACTTCTATCCAGAGACAGGGAGAGAATGCTTCTTTCAGTCTGAGCGCCAGGAAAAAGAGCCTTCTCTCGAGAGCAACTGTCACTCTCCAAGTCACCCACATACACACCCAACTGTCATCACTGTTCATCAATTTCACTCTAACCTTCCAACTGCTGTTAGCTCCACCTCAGTGGTAGAAAGTCCAGAGCTTGATTCAGTTTTCCTTTCTACAACATCCATAGGTAAGCAAATTAAAAATTTTAGGGAAAAATCAATTTACCATAAATATAGCTACCTTTTTTCATATATAATTCATGTGGCTTATTTTCCCACCAAAGTCTTTCCCATCATAATTATTATATTGAGGATTAATTAGCCAATTTTAAGATTTGGAAAAGGGTACTAATAATAGCTCCTTTTCCAAATTTCTGTGATATATTATATTTTTACTTAAGAACAGAAAAAGTCCAAGAGAAAATAAACACAAACTTAGGAAGTACATGTAGTAAAGGGGTAATTGGTTTCTCCAGGTTTCCAGAAGTCCTATTCTACCTCTTTTGGAATGGTCCAGACATATCTCTTAGTCATGTTTCTTTGCTGGGGTCTTTGCAAAATGTTAAATTTGTGTCTTATTTGTCTTTGGCCACCACTTCCACCAGCCACTGCTTTCAGGGACACCACTATGAAGATTGGAATTCCATGATCCTTCTGGTGATTTAAAACTCCCAAAGTAAGTACTCACAAAATGACTCTTTCCCAGAGCCTTCACATATAATATTTCTTAATAATCTGAGCCTTACTCAAATACTTGAATAACTTGGGTTTTGAACTAGTCTATGTTATATTTCATCTAGAGGGCAATACTGAATTGTTTCAGATAATGCAAATATTCTTACTGTCAATGTCCCTATACATTTTCAAGGGAATTTCACTAGTAATCTATAAAAGCAAAATGATAATTTACTTTAAGTAATATGGAGTGAAATGAAAGATTTATTCAGTGAACACTACTTTTGCATTCCCCGCTCAGTCTTGATATTTGTTGTCTCTAGAAAATATACTGGATATTTTTTTTTTACCTCAGAAAGCTGCTTGTTAAATATTTACTATGGCAAACTTCCCTATATCTCTATTTTCAACTAACATTATTTAATAATTTCTCTAAAGTATTTCTTTTTAAAATCAATAACTTGGGAAATTAAATCTGAACTGCACCCTTCAGCAGAGTAGCTCCATTCCAAAATATTTTCTTGCCATGAACAAAGTGATTTGAAGGGTATCAAAGAGTTTCCGATGTTTGCTTTAATGACCTGAAGTCAGATACTTAATGGAATGGGATATAGGACAGGTTATATTTGAAGGATATAGCAGAGCACAGGAAAGATATAAAGTAATAATAATAAAATAATGCTGCCTAAGGAGAAAATACATAAATTTGGCACTACAATCAGTGGACTAGACTAATGGCATTGGTCATCTATTGGGAGAATTTCAAATGACAAAGGGAGTAATAACCATTGGAAAAGGTCTCTGAATCACAAATAATGAAAAAAAAAGTGTATTGAAACAACTTTAATTCAGCCTTCTACCCATCAAATTGCCAAAGATGATAAAAGACAGAAGTAGTGTTGCAGACACTATAGGAGAAAAAGCACTCAAAAACACTGATGGAGCTATGAAATGGTCCAGCTGTTCTGTAAACCAATTTGAAATGAAACAAATCATTTTTACCCTTTGATCCAACAATTCCACTTCTGAACATATGAAACAAAGATGCCAAATAAACAAAGAATGGTGAGATAGGTGTATAAAAATTAATGCCAGCTCTTTGGCAACCAATAGGAAATAAAGTATTTCCCCATCATTTGTGAGATTGCAGAGCATATTGGGATATATAAATGTAATAGAATATTATTGCACCATAAGGAATAGTGCATAACATTCAGAGAAACTTGAAAAGATTTATAGGAAATTCTATAGAGCAAAAATAGTCAGGAAAACAATATTCATAGTAAGCATGAGAATAAAAATTAATGTAATGACCATATTTAATGCTAGAGAAATGATTATGAAATATACTTGACTCTTCACAAGAGGTGTTCTTGACTATAAGAAGTCATGAAATGGTCTATTTCATGGCCAAAAATGTTTTGTCTCATTATACTTGATTTTATCTCATTGTTATAAGAGAAAGTTCAATTTTGTAGGTGGGGAGAGTGAATCAGGAGTGCAATGTTAAGAAATAAGAAAAGTTTTTTTTTGGAATAGGAAAAAGAATGTCAAAATGGGAGATGGAATGAGCATTAAAGATAATCTTTACCTTCTTCACCATTTTGAATAGCTTACTCTGGGTAAAGTATCTTAGTTCATTGACTTTTGCATAAGTGGATATATTAATATAAAAATCCAAAAAAATATTTCAATGTGTTAATGAAATAAACTCCATAGATATAATTTTATTCATGATTTCAAGTTTATAGTGTGTCTCTCACCTTTAATGTAACTGCCAAAATTCAAACATATTGTTCTTCACACAATTTACCTGTGGCTATTAGCAAATCTATGGATTCATATTAATGACAGTTTAAGACATTTTAGTTAACTCTGCAAAAGTTAGCATTTTAAAAATTCAGAAATTTAGAAGAAAGGAAGCACAACTCCAGATGTCAGAATGAAAGTAGGAATGAGCATTTATGTTTCATTAAAAAAAAAACAGACAAATGGATAGACCTTTGAAAATTAAATTTTTATTTTACCCTTCAAAATACAACTACAAATGAAACATACTGACCTTAACGGAGGTAATCTATCTTGTTACTAAAGGGGGGGAAATAATGGCATAAATTATTTGAGTGATTTTCTTCCTTTTTAACTTGATTTTCGAATGTATGATAAAAAAGTGGTGCAAGCATTTTTATGTACCTTGTTTATATTCTTAGATATGGACAATATGACACTGAATTCAATAAAGTTTGAATTAAAAGAACCACAACCCAATTTTTAACATTTCCTCAAAGAGTCATACAATTAGAATGCATACTTTCTTCTAACGAGTTAAAAAGTCTTATAATGGATCTTAAAAATTTTTCTGTAATTACTTTCATTGTCCTATGAAGATATATGTTGAGACAGATAATATCCAAGATTAAAAATGCAAAATGATGCAAAGTCTCAGTGTTTGTTTACTTATAAAGTGTAAAAGACTTGGAAAGTCATTATAGATGGCTATCAAAAGAAAAAAAACTATTTCTCCTCTGCTTCTCAAATTCAATTTTTGTTTGGATACTTTATTGTTTGTACCTACAAAAAATACATATATGGAATGTTGGCAACTATATTTTAAGATAATTGATTTCCTTTGTAATCTCATGTATTCTATTTTTCATTTTGAATTTTAATTTTTAAAAATATTTTCCATGTTTATATAATTCATTTTCTTTCCCTCCATTCTTCTCTCCTCCCTCTCAGAGCCAAAAAAGCAATTCTCTTGGGTTGTACAAATGTTATCACTTGATGCCTATTTCCATATTATTCATTTTTGCAATAGAGCAAACTCTTAAAGCCAAAGCCCCAAATCATATACCCATATAAAAAAGAGAGAATGTGGCTATGAATATTTTTTGTAGAAACATTTTTTGTTATTATCTCTTTGGGGTACAAATTCAGTAGTGGTATTGCTGGATCAAAGGTTATGCAAACTTTTAAAGTCCTTAGGGCTTAATTCTGAATTGCCTTCCAGAATGGTTGGATTAATCCAGAACTCCACCAGTAATGCATCAGTTTCCAATTTTGCCACATCTCCCCATTTTTTATAATTTTCCTTTACTGTCATATTGGCTAGTCTGCTAGGTGTAAGGTAGCTTAGAGTTGTTTTGATTTGCATTTCTCTGATTATAAGGGCATTAGAACACTTTTTCATGTGATTATTGATAATTTTGATTTCCTCATCAGAGAACTGGTTTGTTCATGTTCACTGACCACTGTCAGTTGAGAAATGGTTTGATTTCTTGTACAATTGACTTAGTTCCTTATAAATTTGAGAAATTAGACCTCTGTCAGAGGTTTTTGTTATAAAATTTTCCAAATTTGTTGCTTCAGTTCTAATTTTGATTGCATTGGTTTTGTTTGAACAAAAACCTTTTAATGAAAACTTTTAAATTTAATAATATTCATTTTATATTTTATAATATTCTCTATATCTTGCTTGATCTTAAATTTCTTCTTTTCCAATTGATTTGACAAGTATACTATTCAATGTTGACATAATTTGCTTGTGATTTTCCTCTATTTACTTCATTAATTCATTTTGAATTTATCTTGGTATAGGGTGTGAAATAATGATTTAAACCTAATTTTTCCCACACCATTTTCCAAATTTCCCAGCAGTTTTTGTCAAATAGTGGATTCTTGTCCTAAAAAACTAGGATCTTTGTGTTTAGCAAACTCTATTTTGCTGCTGTCATTTACCCTACATCTATTCAATTGATCCAACCTTCTATCTTTTAGCCAGTGCAACATTGTTTTAGTGATCACTGCTTTATAGTAAAATTTGAGATCTGGTACTGCTAGACATCCAGTCTTCACATTTTTTTTCGTTAGTTTCCTTGCTATTCTTCATATTTTATCCTTCCAGATGAAGTTCATAAAAAATGCTTCTAATTCTTAAAAAAAAGTTTTTTTTTGTAGTTTGATATGCATTACACTGAATAATTAATTAATTTTGTAGGATTGTCATTTTAAGATATCTTACTCATGAGCACTTAATATTTTTCCAATTATTTAAATCAAATTTTATTTCTGTGGAAGGTGTTTTGTAGTTGTGTTCATATAATCCCTAAATTTGTCTGGGCAAATAGATTCCCAGATATTTATATTGTCTAGAGTGTTTTAAATGGAGTTTTTCTTTCTAACTTTTGTTTGTGGGTTTTGTTGTAAATAAAGAGAAATGCTGATGATTTATGTGGGTTTATTTTGTGCCATGTAATTTTGCTAAAGTTATTATTTCCAGTAGTTTTTATGTGATTTTTTTCAGGTTCTTTAGGTATGCCATCATGTCATCTACAAAGCACTCTTTGATAGTTTAGTTTACTCATTGCCTACTTTGATCCCTTCAATTTTTTTTCTTCTCAAATTGCTACTGTTGTATTTATATTACAATATTAAATAGTGGTAGTGATAATGGGCATCCTTGCTTCACTCCTGATCTTACTGAGAAGGCTTCTAACTTATCCCTATGGCAAACGATACTTGCTAATGATTTTAAATAAATACTGCTTATTATTTTGAGGAAAGGCCTTTCTATTCCTATGCTTTCTAATGTTTAAATAGAAATGAGTGTTGTATTTTGTTAAAGGCTTTTTCTGCATCTATTGAGATAATCGTGTGATTTCTATTAGTTTTGTTGTTGATATGGTCAAATATGTGGATGGTTTTCCTAATATTAAACCATTTTTGAATTCCTGGTATGAATGCCAACTGGTCATAATGAATAATCCTTGTTAAAGCTTGTCTTTTAGCTAGTAAGTTAATGAATATTTTTGCATCTATGCTCATTAAGGAGAATTGTCTATAGTTTTCTTTCTCTGTTTTTGGTTTTTCTGACTTGGGAATCAGTACCATGTTTGTATGATAAACATAATTTGATAAGCCTCCTTCTTTGCCTATTTTGTCAAATAGTTTGTAGAGTATTGATATTAACTATTCTTTTAATGTTTGATATTCACTTGTGAATCCATCTGGCCCTGGGGATTTTTTCTTAGGGAGATCCTTGATGCCTTGTTCAATTTATTTTTCTGATGTCATTATTTAAGTATCTTATTTCCCCTTTTTTATCTAGGCAATTTATATTTTTGTAAATATTTGTCCATTTATCCTAAATTGGTATATTTATTGTCATATAATTGGGAAGAATAATGCTTAATAATTTCCTTAATTTCCTCTTTATTAGAGGTGTGATCACCCTTTTCATTCATGATATTGTTGATTTGATACTCTTTGTTTTTTTAATTTGTTTAAGCAAAACTTTTCTGTTTTATTGTTTTATTTTTTCCTTCAAAATAACAGCCCATAGTCTTATTTATTCGTTCAATAGTTCTTTTACTTTCAATTTTATTAATTTCTTCTTTTCCTTATTCTCCTTCTACTTCATTATAGGGTAAATTAGAATTAGAATTCTATACATCAGTAATTACACAATACCACACCTTCTGCCTATATACATTTCTTTGATCTACTATGATAATTAAAATAATTTTCAAGAGTTATAGATATCATTTTTCCACCTAGGAATATAATCAATTTGATATTATTGATTATTTTTCCTTTCTTGTTTTCTTTTTTATGGTTCTCTTCAACGTTGTGTTTGACATCAAATTTTCTGTTTAATTCTAGTCTTTTCTTCAGGAATTCTTGGAAATCTTCTATTTTATTAAATGCCCATACTTTTCCCTGAAAATTTCTAGTCAGTTTTGATGGGTAAATGATTCTTGGCTATAGACCCAGTTCTCTTGCCTTTTAGAATATCATATTCTAAGCCTTGTGGTCTGTCAGTGTAAAGGCTGTCAGATCCTGTCTGATCCTGACTTTTGAATTTTTTTCTTTCTGGCAGTATTTTCTCCTTGCCTTATGAAAAATGGAGATTTTGAACCCTAGACTTCAATCCCCAGAAGTCCTTGGTATTTCCCAGAATTCCCTATAATCTCACCTGAGTCTCCACATTGGAGAGATCTCAATTGGTATTTAACTGGTAGTAACACCTCCCATCCTCTCTTTGATGCCAATGATGTAGCAAGTATAGTGGTAATCTAAGCACGGGGATTTTGAATGTGTTAATCAGCCATGGGCATGTGGTTTTATTTTGTATCTTTTTCATTCCTTGATTTCCTAATGATCCTTAATAAACCTCATAAAATATAATATTTTTATTATTAGAGCTATAATTTAAATTTTACAATTAATTGCAACCACTGGTTGATGAGAACTTCTCATTTTTTTTAAAGGATAGCCTAGATAATTTTTTTTAAGCCACATTTCTCCTGCCACGGCTTTTCGCCCACCCTCGCAAGCAAAGCTGCTTCTCTTGATTCAGCTTGCTCCTGCTGCTCCTGCCTTCAGAGATCCACTCAACCTTCTTGACCCAGATCACTCACCTGGCCCTGGCCCAGCCGTACCCTGGCCTCAGGACCAGCCCCAGCCCTACAAACTCTACTCTGGCCTTGCCCCAGGCCAGCCTCAGGACCCAGGCAGCTGGTAGATGCTCCTGTGTCTTCGGACTCATAAACCAACTGGTAAAAACTGGGATGTTCTTTCCTTGGGCAACAATTAGCCTCCACATGGCAGGGGACTTCAGTGGGGGAAATGAGGAGAAGGAAGAGACTTTTCCAAGCAGGAAGTTACAAGTATGGCATATTCTATGAGAGAGCAGAGCATTGCCTATTTCAAAGGATATTTTTTGAGTGCACTTATTCTTTTACTTATTTTACCTGAGATTCAGGGGAGAAATGCATCTCCCTTCAACTCTTTGCTATTTGGGCCTGCCAATTTGAGATTCCTAAAACTCCTGTTCTTCCTTGATATGGGTAATGCCATAGTACTGACAAGAGGAATCTCAACGGAAAAGAACAAAACAAAAACATGAAAACGAACTTTAAAGAGACTGTAGGTTACATTTTTAAGGTTTTTCAGACTCCAATGTTTTATAAAAATCTTTGTATTTTATTGCATTTTGCTGATTGTTTGGTTTAGGATTTAACTTTGTTGGTTTTAAGTTCATATATGAATGTATTCAGTACTATTCTGTTACACCGAATCATTCTAATGTACTGGGTTTTAACTACTGCTATATTCTGTTGTTTTTCCCCTATAACTATAGTAAACAGACATTATTGAATAAGCCCATATAAAAACAGCCTTTTTTCTATTTTGACTTTGTAAATTGTCACATAGAGGATGGCTAGACTTCATCAAAATTGCTTACAATTGTATAACAACTTTTAGAAAATTTAATGAGCTAAATATCTCAAATTGTTTTAAGGGGTCTTTAGACATGATTTTTAGATTTTTTTTCTTCAACAACTCTGATCATTTTGCCTGACTCTAACAGGAGGTAAGGTCCATTTTAGTAGCTGAAGTGAAATACAATTATAATCCCCACCTCCCACATTTATAAAAATGTGAATGGATGGGACATCACAGTCTCATACCAAAGGAGCTGGGACATTAATCCCAGGGCATACTACCTCTAGATGGCTACCCAAAATGGAGCATCTCTCATTTATAACTCTTCAGCTCACTTTACTTCCACCAAAACAATCTAGATTTCTTGGTGATGTTCTAGACCCAAATAAGTTTTACTTTGTTTAAAAATGTATTTTCCAAGGTTTAAATATTGTTACACCTGAAAAACATGTGACAAGTATCCAATTTCTTGCAATAAGATGTATAGGTTATTTATTTATTCATTTATTCATTCATTCATTCATTCATTCATTTACTTACTTACTCACTCCTTTATTTATTTATTTGTTTGTTTGTTTGTTTGTTTGTTTATTTATTTATTTGCTTATTTATTTATTTGTTTGTTGTCATGGGTTTTAAGTAGTCCAGTAATTCTCAAATTGTCTCTGCTTGATCTCTTTCCCACATCAGTTATTTTTTTAATGAGATATTTCATGTTTCTTAATATTTCTTTTCATTCTTTTGATTTTGTTACATTATTTCTTGATGTCTTGTGAAATCATACTTCTATTTGCCCAATTCTAGTATTTAAAGATGTTTCTGTTTGGTCTATCTGGTTTCCAATTGTTTTATTATTTCATTTGATTTTTGTCCTCTTTCCATTTGAACAATTTTGTCTTTTAAGTTATTTTCTTTTCTTTTCATTTCTTTTTCCCACTTTTGTTCTCATTTTTTTTCTATCTGTGTTACTTGGTTCTTGAATGCCTATTTGAGTTCCTCCAGAACTTGCAACCAGTTTCCATTTTTTTGAGAGTTTACATGGTTTTGCTTGTTTCTCACTCTCTTCTGTTGAATCTGTACTTTGTTCTTTTTCTTCATAGAAATTTTCCATGGTCAAGAGTTTTTTTTTTTACTACTTTGTACTCCTTTTCCCACTGGAGGGTTGGAAGTCTTACATGTCACTGGTCATTTCTATCTTAGCTTCTGTCTTCCAGGGCTTTACCTTTGTGCTATCTTCCCTTCCCTGTCAGAGACCTAAGTGAGCACAGGTAAATCTGTGCTGTTTGTTTTTTCTTATAGGTGTAATGTGCTTCAAAGGACCTTGCCCTGAATCTATATTCCTCTGCTACTGTGTTGCCATTTTGACTCTGCTCTCCTATTTATTTTTTAACATTGTTCTGAGAAGAGGTCTATAGCCTTTCCTAAACTTCTAAAAAGGTTTATAACAATGAAAAAAACAAAAGGTGATAAATACCTGTATTAGACAATATTTATAAAAGCAGAGATCTCAATTAGATATGAAAATATATGGACTCAAATCTGAAATCCATCAAAAACTGGAATCTAATTTCATGCTTTCTCTGAAGACTATGACCCTAGCATTTAATACAATGCCTGGCATATTGTAGGCATTCAATAAATATTTGTTTATTGATTGATAAGTATATTATTATCATTATAAAAGTAACTATAAATATAGAAGCAATAAAATTGATGAAGGAGAAGGAAGGAAAAGAAAGAAGTGAAAGAAGAGGGAAAAGGTCAAATGTAATACCTTTTTATTGATATTCTCTTTACAAGGGAAAAAAAAAAACCTTGATAAGGAATAAATTCCTACAGTATCATACAGTATATACAGATATACTTGCTATCCTTTTTATACCACATTAAGGAGGATTACTTGATAATTCATAGACTAGTTGATACATTTAAATTTATTTCAAGTTAAGTCTATGGGATTAACCTTTAGCAATACTACAAACTTCCTCTGAGAGGCAGGAAGACAAGGGAGAGTAACTATTGAATATTATAGGTCCCCATACTCTCACATAGTCTTTTCTGTGAATCTGACAGAGAATTACGTAATATTAAAGATGATAGCAATGAAAAAGCAATAAGGATTTTTGGGTTGATTCCAAACTTCAGCCATAAGGAATAGAAAAGAAGTAGTTGTATGGTGGATGAGTTACTAGGGCAAACACCAGATAGTTTTCAATAGCACACTGCTTACAGAAAACCACTGTAAAAATGATGGTTTCTGAGGTAAAATAAAGGTTCTCTCCACTGATTTTGGTACTATATTAGTGGAGTTCACTGAGAGTTTCTGGAGAAGGATCAGTAAATGAGGGAGAGAGCCAAAGCTTGGTTGGATCTAGCTTCTGCCCTCCTCTGGGGGAGACAGTTGTCACTTGCTGCACTAGGTTTCCTGAGGAAATGGGTGGTGGAGAATTGAAGACAAGTTTCTCCTACCAACTGAACCCAAGGATGGTCTCAATTCTTCTCCCACAGAGAGTATTTAGATAAAATCCCCAGAAGGGGCTTTGCCTCAGAGGGGGTTGGCTCAGGTGGCTCTCTATTGATCTTGAAACATATACCTTATCAAATCTAAATCAAGAGGCTGGGAGAATCTGACTGCTGTTTGTAAGGTTTAATGAAGGATTTTTAGGATTGCATTTTAGGAAAACTGGGTGATGGAAAGTGGGGATTGGTTACCCTAATGTATTCCTATTCAGTCCCTCACCTGGACAGTGAGATCTTCATAGATCCAGGTTTCTCTGACTCATATCCCCAACTAAATAATCCCACTATTAATTTATGTATCTAACTGATCCAAAGAAACTGTGAAGAGACAGGTGCAAGGAGATTGGAAAGGGCAAGGGAGCTGGGCTCTCACCTTGTGAGTTCACAACCCCCTCTTGGGTTTTGAGGTACCTTCTCCTCAGTTGAGACGTGGTTGGAGATATCAGACTGATGTAGGATTTATAGGAAGATTGAATGCAGGAACTTTAAAGTTCTATATAAATATTGTTTTATAAACTAATAACAGTTATGGTTACTATTATTATACTTTTGGACCTTGCAAAAATCATTCTGCCTTTCATCCCCTCAATGCTCTATGAAGAGTAGTCTAATTTTGAGAGTAGAGGGTCTTTTCAAATATTATTCCCTATAGTGATGAAATCAAATGTCCAGACCTATTCTTCTTATTTTCCATCCTCCTGGAGAATGTGGAATGAATTTCTATTTTGGATTTCTACCAGTTCATCAATCAAGTATTTATTGAATATTTACTTAATTCCCAGAACTCTGCCAAGTTCTACAAAAAGGATTAAGAAGGAGTATAACAGATTTTTAAAATCTTTTTGAAGAATTTATAATCTGAGGAGGAAAAAGAAAATGTAATATACATGAAATAATTAGACAGTATTATTAAATTTGGATTTTCAGGTAAAATTCAAGAGATTCAGAATTTCAGAATAGAGACACTTAAATGTGGTCTGGTAGAGAAAGGAAAGATCTTATGGAGGCAAGTGTATATAGCAAGAAAAACTTAGCCTAAACTAGTTTTGCATTCCTATAATTTAGAGAATGGTTAGAACAAAACAGTCTTGCATATTCATAGGAAGTTCTATGGAACTACATTTCATCTGCTACTTTATGCCAAACCAAATACCCGGATATGTTTATGAAACAGAGACAAAGAATAACCAACTGTTCTTATCATAGTGACATGTAACACAGATCAGACTGACAAAAAGTATATTCTGGAATATTTTTTCAGAGCTAAAATGTTTTGAGACCCTGCTGGCAGTGCCAATTGTTTTGAGACCATCCTTTGTCATAAGGAAGTCCCTCCTGGGATGACAAAAGGTTCCTCCATTGACCCTTCATTTCCAGAATTGAACTCAAAGTCCTCTATTCCACCAAGTAAAGGTGGACAGAGTCCTGCAGCACTTCAATTCAATAATACACACAGATCATATTGTATCATAATTTTTGGATTGTAAAGACTTTACTGACAACTCTTCTATGAGGTAAGTGTTTTAAGTATTAAATAACAAAAGATTCACTAGAGGCTCACCCAGATTTCAGTGACTTATCCAAGACTTCATAATTAGGAAATTGGATCCAAGGAAGAAGAGTGCCAAGGGTTAGTCAATGGGGATTATGGGACTTGCCCAGGGTGACACAGCTAGGAAGTATCTGAGATCAGATTTGAACCCAGGACCTCCTGTGTCTCAATCCACTGAGTCACTCAGTTGCCCTTGATGTGACCTATTCTTTATGAAGATGGAGTTTCATGGTTTCAAACCCTCCCACCCCCAATTTATGATTCTAGGATTTAAATTAGCTTTCATTTCAGTTTTTCTTCTCTATAAAGTGTATTCCTGTACTTTTTGTGTTAATTTCATGAATTATTCATTAAATATACATTATGTGTCCTGCCCTGTGTTTGCTAGTGGGAATAAAAAGACAAAATAAAGACAGTCTTGACTTCAAGAAATGCACATTCTGCATACAACTCATATATAGAGGAACAGGCTATATACATACACACATATAAAATACAAAATATTATCAGCTATTTCATAGAAATCTGCTTAAGTTAGTATTCAAATGAATGCTTTCATTATTCTTCCCACAACCAGGTGTCTTACATTATGGCTTAAAAATGAAATTGTACTGACAGTCAAAATCTCATGTGATTCGATTCTTCTAGGAGGACAAATACAAAACTCTGAAGTTCATAAAATGGTCTATTTAACTTGGCAGGTGGTGCAAAAAAAAAGTGTCAAAAAGAAAAGTTGATTAGGAAACCAACTTCTTCACTTTTTCCTTCTCTATTAAAGAAGAATGAAAGAACACTTGCTTCACAGTGGTTTCCCTTTACCCTGAGAAAAGGGGGGTCATGTAAGCCTTCTCTTTTATAGCTTTGTTCAGCTCTCCTGCCTATCAGCTCATAAATATATTGTGTCTTAGGCCCCAGTATGAAAAGGGATAGGATTAAGTGGAGTGGTCTTTTATGGGGGTTGCTTAAGTGCATAAAAATGAAAAAAATTAATGTATATTCTCTAATTCTTTCAATAAGCTTTGGCTGAGAGTCAATAACTCTGTAAGCAATGACCATACAAAGAAAATCAAAATCAGTTGACTCCCTCAAGAAGTCGTTATTCTATTGGAGGTAAACATTGTATAAATACAAAATATATTCGAAGTAAAAACAGAGCTATTTAAGCTTTGGGAAAGGGGCTAACAAATGAAGGCTAGTCAACGTGTAGAAGGAGGCATTTGAACTGATCCTTGAAGTTACCTATGGACTCTAAAGGATACTACCTTCATGACTCTTATGACTTGATCCTTTCTAACACTCAGGTTCCTCAACTGTAAAAAATCAGGTAGTTGGATTTAATGGCATATAAAGTCCCTTCCAGTTCTAAATTTGCAATGCTATGCTACTAAAAAGTGAGGAAGGGCTCTATTCCAAGGAGGAATAACTTATACAAAAACATGGAGATAGGAGATGGAGGAACAATAAATAGGGAGATTTGTTTAGAATGATGACTGTTTGAAAAGGAACTATAAATCAGGCTAGATAGGATGGAATGTTCCAAATCAGATATAATAAGAAAAATGAAAGATAAAATAACTCCAAGATTCTATTTCATATCCATTATATTGGCAAAGATGACAAGATATGACTTGAGCAATTATAGTAGCAATTGTGGGAAAATCTGTAATGTTCTGCTGCCCTCAGTTCTACACCCTGTTCAATCAATCACCAAAGATTTGTCAACAACTCACTTTCTGCTATAAAATGTGTTAGGTAATGGGGTTGCAAGGTCAAGCTGAAACAAATCCTGCCCTCAAAGAGTTACATTCTATTGGCAGTACAGAAAAGTTGCTCTGTATACTAGTAAAGAACCTATCTATGTGCTTGAGATCACAAATTCATTGAACTATGGACAGAAAATCTAAATGTTTCAGTTCCAAAAAGAAATATCTCCTATAAACTTTTATAGTTCAAGGCCAACATAGCACCATTATTAGCCATTGATGATGTACATTAGTAAAAGATTTTGTCTATTCATCTTAGGTTGGGGAGGGGCTTAAATATGCCATTTTGCCATCATCTGTTTCCATATCTATAGGCAACATTTGCTATTAGTTATCTAACGTACAGAACATAGAAATCCAAGGGAAATTGACAAGAGGCTTGAGGGAGAAATATGACTGTTAAATCCAAAATAACAAGATAAAAGAAATCTCACAAAATCTCATTAATTATTGTCATAAGTTGACAAGAAAATGTGTTCTCTTCAATTTGAGATTCAGTTCAATTAATATATCCTCAGTATCCCAGAGTGATCAAAACTGCATCTGTGGGACTTTTTTTTTCTTTTTTCAAAGATGTCAGGATGAAGGATAGAGAAAACATCTTTTTAAATTATTATAAGGTTATTTGTAAGAGTCTTAATGAATACATAATGAGTATGTAGTCACATTAAAGTGATAATTGAGTGACAGCAAAACCTGTTTACAAAATGACATTTCTTGGTGGTCTAACTATTGAAGCAGACGGGTCGCTAGGCACATTTTTGACAGACAGTTATGTGAATCTAAATCTGGAAAAAGAAAAAAAAAATATCCAATGGACTCCAGGGAAGTTAAAGAAAGCTTGCCTGATTAATTACAATGCTGATGTAACATGTGAGGTTTAAAATAATGATAAAACATCAAAGGCTTAATGAGGAATTATTATGTTTCTTAGCTACCTAATCTTTAGCTCTCCCTCTGTCAAGTTAGTGCCTTCTGCTCTCTTATGGTTCTGTTGTAATTTTTGCTCTCATTATTACCATTTTCATTCTGTTCTCTGCTTTGGACGTCAATGCTTAGGAAGCCATCACTGTCATTATCCCCCTTGTTAAGTTTATCTCTGGATATCTATATCTCTTTAAGGACCAGCCTATAAATGAAATGACCTCTCTCTTCTAATTGGTGTTACACAATGCTGACATAGTCACTGGGTTATAAAAGATATTTTGTCTAGTCTTTAACTTTAAACATATCTTTGTGTGTGAGGGTCAAGTGTTGGAACCATGATTGCACAGAGAACTCCCTTAAGTCAAATTAATAAGCCATCTCTAACTTAAAATCTTTAAAAGTTGCCTACAGTGCTAAGACACTATGACTTCCTTATTTTCATATACTTAGGATATATCAATGCCTGAATTTGAATCCAGATATTTTGATGCTAAAATTTTGCCATCCATAGATGTAGTTATGCCATGCCTGACTGATCCTCTTACTGGCAGAAAAAAAGGTTGTTAATTACATTTTGCAAATGAGTTAAATAAGTCCAAAATAAAATAAACTTCTTATTCTTGTTTCCTTCCTCCATCATCCTCAACATAGCCCATAGTGCATTTATATGACAGAGGATGAGGTAGAACCTAGGGTCTCCTCAATCACATAATAGTCTTCCATGCACCATTTCATGATGCTTTTTTTCCCCTGGCTAATTATAGCAACTCTTTATTATCCCTCATATTTGTATAATAATTTAGAATTTACAAAGGACATTCTTCCCAATGGTTGCATGAGGAAGATGTGCAAATATCAGGATCATAGATTGAGAATTGGAAGGGTATCTAGGTATTATTAAGTCCCAGCTCTCTCACTTTACTAATGAGGAAAATGAACCCCAATGAGGAAAATGTCTTGCTTAATATCAAAAGAGCACTGACTAGATTCAGAGGGCCTGGATTTAAATTTCATCCCTCATACATACTACATGACCTTCAGTAAGTTACTTTATTTACTTAATATTCGTTTCCTCATCCATAAAATAAAAGGGGGTTAGAAGACTTACCCTCTGATGTCTTTTACTGCTCTAGCCCTCTGACTTTAAGTAGAAGTATAATTTAAACCAAGATTATGCTGGAAGCAACTTCTATCATCATTGTTGTTTGTCCTTCCTTCTGAAGTCTAATGACATAAGAGGATGTCTGGATTCTTCTGTGAATTGGTGTAAGTGAGGCAGAGTTGCATAAAGTTATCAGCTTGATTTTCTTTTCCAGAGTCATAGAATCCAGTGATAAGACAAAAGTCAGGATGACTGGTCATGGCCCAGGATGCAGTGATAAGCTTGGCATCTTTGATATTGACTAATCTCTAAATACTTCACAGTAACTGCTTCATTGAATTTCATGATGTTGGAAAAAAAAAATTTGTTCTCATCTAAACATTCTGCTGGGGGAATGTTTCACATGTTTGAGATTCACATCCCCCTACCTCTGGGTTTGAAGACTGTCAGTTATCCTCAATCTAGTTTAGCTCATTTTTGAGATGGTTTTCCTGAAGGGCAGTCACTGTGCATGATACAACTTTGGCGAGGTTTGGATGAAAGGTGGATGAGCAAAAGTGGATGAGCAGCCCTGAAAGGGAATTGGCAAGCCCTAACAGCAGAGGTGCTAGTCCCCTTGAACTCCCGCTTTTACCTCTGTCTTTGCTAAAAATTCAATATAAAAAGTTATATCTCTGAAATTAGCAAGTTCTATAAGTCAAAGTTTAATTTAACATTTTGTTGATCACCTAGACTAAAGAAGTAATGGAGAAAATGTTAGGAATCAAACTTAAATGTGTCATGCATACATTTCCCCCCAACAATCCTATTTTCAATGTTTATAAGTACACTCCTGATTTGAACCAAAATTATTTGACTCCAGATCTTGTGCTTTTTCCATTATTCCAAAAATCTTCTTTTCAAATCAATTTTAAGCCTTTATTGAACAATTACTATGTGCCAGGCATGGTGTTAAGTACTACTGATACACACAAAAAAAAAAGTGGGGAAAAAGAGAAAAAAAAAACTCCTTCAAAGAGCTTTTATGCTAATAGAGGAAGATGACACAAAAAAGGAAGGTGAAAAACTGAGCAAGAATGGGGGGGGGGGGGAGTGCAGGAGGTATGGTTAGGTTTTGGGAGGAGATTAATGCTTCATTCGTCAATTAGAAGGAAGAGGCAATGTTGAATTGAGAATGTGTTGAAGTCAGTAAAAAATTGAGTCAATCTACATGGCAATGAGATTTTGGATAATCAGTTTATCCTGGGATAGACATGGTATTCCTCAAAGTCTATCCCAAGCAAAACTGCTCCTGGGAAATATCATAATCTTTGTACTGTGATTCAACCACATTAATCAAAGTATGCATTTAGAGTTTGTTAACCCATTGTAATTTTCTTCTAGGCCAGTTCTCTACATATAAATACAAGCAGTTCATCAATTCACTTATGTCTTAAAAAGGGATGCCCTTTTTGGAGGGAAGAAATGGAAGAGAAAATGAGATCATATTATATTACTCAGTAATATAAAAATAAAAGAAGGCTTCCACATTCAGTTTCTACCACCTCATGATTCAATTTTTATGACAAAGAGTTAATTAAAAAATTTCCTTAGTTAAAATTTAAATACTAATTATTAAAATTAACTTCTAGTTTAAAACAACCATACAATTTGATATTAAAGAAATTTAAAATATAGAAACCTTTTTCTGACTAGATTATTTTCTCTAAATTTTGTAGGTTTCAAGAACAAAACAAGCACAATCAATGTTTTGATATTACATATTTATACTCTACCTCCAAGCTGCCAGGTGGTGTTGTGGGTCCCTACAAATCCACAGACTGAAAGCTTATCAACCTAACCAGTTCATGGTCTCTCTGTCAAATAAATAATATTTAGAGTTTAAAAATATATAATGTAGGTTATAGGGGAAAAGAATTTATTAAAGTAAAAAAAGAAAGAAAAATCAACTTTTAATATTCATTTTCAAGAAAAAAAATGAAATGAAGACTGAAGAGATCCTCTAGTATCCTGAGTGTTGGAACTTGGGCATAAAAAATAATTAAGTTCATATGAATAAAACCTTAATTACTTTGGTGTCCATAAAAGAGAAAATATGCAATTCAAATTAGCAAGGTTTTGAGCATTGTTATTGAGAGGTAACATTAAAACAGTAATTACTGCATATTCTTACAATAAAGATAAATTATGATAAAACAAAACATCACACCTAATTATTTTTAAAAATAAAACAAATATTCCACAGAACTTTATATAATGTTATGGCAACTTTCCTTCAATTTCTGTCTCCTTGAAGCTGTATCACCTTTGCTTTGATTTCTTCTTTGAAATATGTTATGCTAATAATTTGGCTACATTTCCAGTTTTAACTGGAAAACTACGCATAAATCTTGCTAAGTATTTTCTTATATCAGTGACTAAGCAAACATTCCAGTAGTAATGAGACAGGATTGCATCTCCTCAAAAAATGATAAAATAGAGGCTTCTCCCAGTTGTCCAGTTGCTCTTTGAACCTAAACAGAAGTGACTAATAGATAAAATGTTTCAAACACTGGAGATGATAAGTGCTGCTGGAGGGAATGGTGAAATTATGCTTGTTGGATCCAATGCAAATTTATGTATCCATCTTAACAGTCCAGACTGGTACATATAAATTCTAGGGAAAAAAACAAAACAAAGCAAAACAGCAAATAGAACCATTTGAATGGTTGTTTCAGTTCTGTAAAGTGATTTAATATCTCATTTCATTTGGTCTTTACAAAAACCTTGTGAAATAGATACTATTATTATCTCCATTTTACAAACAAGGAAACTGAAGAAGAAAGGTTCTATTTTGCTCATAGTCATAGTAAGCCTTTGAGGCAGGATTTGAACCCAGATATTCTTGAATCCCACTTCAGCACCCTATCTACCACTAGAGCTTCCAGATCACTTTTCTATCCAAACCTCTAGTTTTACTCATTCTCAGCAGATTGACTTACCCTCTCTGTTTATCATTCAACTGAACTATTTCTTTAAAAGTTCAATAATAGTTTCATTATTTGTGTGTGTATATGTGTGTCAGGGAAAAGGGGGATGGCCCCACCTTTATCCTTCTTGACCCATATGTTGTATTTGACTTTGTATAGTTGGAAACTCTTGAACCCCTAAAAACTACACTACTACACTACCCAAGATTCATTTCCGTATTGGTTAGAATCCTTTTCCCTTTTCCTGCATCCTGGCGTTTGTGTGATTGGTTATAAGTTGGCTGTAACTCTTCCTTCTTCCTCTCTTCACTTGCAACCCCAGCTGAGTTAGGTGTAGGTTTTATTTGAGTTACTATTAATAAAACTTTTAAAATATAATATTTAGTTATTGAATATCAATTTTAAAACCCACAACATTATGTTCAAAACCCTTCCTTCATACTTCTTCTAATTCCTTGGCTTCTATAATAGCTCACTGTCCTTTTCCATGTCCTGTTCTGACCATTCCTTTCCTCTCTTTGCTTTCCTTCTCATGTTCTTCTTTTCCCTAAAACTTATATATCCTTTTGGGTCTTGTTTTCACCTCACTTCTCTTCATTTCTGTAATTTTTTTAAATTACTTTCACAGTTTTGATTATTACCCTTAAGGAAATAATTCTCAAATCTATATGTATACTCCTCAAAGCACCCATCCTTGTTTAAAGCCATCATCCTTGTTTAGTTCCCCAAAACTTCTTGATTGCATTAAAGTAATAACCTCTCTGATGGTCTTTCAGCCTCTGATCTATTATGAACAGTAACTGATACAACCTTCCTAAGGAATTGTTTGTATCACACAAATATGCAAATGATCTATGTTTTTATCAATTTTTTTACATAGTCTGTAATTACTCAAATTAAAACCTACTTGTGCCTTTATCTTCTTTGTGAGTGTCTAAGTGCTTATTTTCAGGAGTATGCAATAGCATGTCTACTTTGAGATGAAGACCTTCCTCACTTTCTCCTCACCTTATAAGGATAAAAATGGCTACACACTTGTCAATTCTTTCCTTTTCCATATGAGAAGGCATTTTTCTTTTCCTATTATAATACCAATGATTACAATTTTTACTCTTCTCCCCTTAATATTCTTGATAATCTGTTATAACCTGCTCAAACTCTATGTGCCTACCTCTATTTTTCTCTCTTTCTTTCTATGTTTCAAAACATAAATCATATCACTATCCTAAAAAAATCCCTAGTTCACTCATTATTGGCCATGGAATAAAGTATAAATTCCTGATTTGCCATAAAAGGGCTCAACATTCTATTCCTTTTCTATCTATTTTACAATTTCTCATATATTTGGCTTTTACTTAAGCTATATTAGAGATGAATTACATTACTTTTCATCTTTTTTCTTGTCCTCCATTCAATTTCCATGCATCTGCTCATATACTTCCTGATACGTTAAATGGACACCTCCTTCCCATTTCATCTCTGTTTAAGTACATTCCTTCCTTCAAGATATGTGCCACTTCACCCTCCCTTAATCATTAATTGCTTTTGTCTCAGAAAAGTTATACCTCTCTTCAACTTTTTTTTATAGCACTTTGCCTAAAATCCTCCTTGGTATTTATCACACTATCCTTTTTAGTATCCTTATGTGCATTGTGTTCTGTACTATAAGATTATTTTTTAATTGCATTTTAATATAGTTTGAGGTCTGGTGATGCTAGGCCACCTTCCTTCACATTTTTTCATATTTCCCTGGATAGTCTTGATTTTTTCTTATTCCAAATGAAATTTGTTAGAGTTATTTTTCAATTCAGTGAAAAAGTTTCTTGCTAGTTTAATGGGTATGGCACTAAATAAGTAAATTAGTTTGGGTAGGATTGCCATTTTTTATTATATTAGCTCATCCTACCCATGATCAATTAATGTTTTTTCCAATTATTTAGATTAAGTTTTAATTGTGTGGATAGTGTTTTGTAGTTGTGTTTAGTTCCTGTGTTTGTCTTGGCAGATAGATAGATTCCTAAGAATTTTACATTGTCTAAGGTGGTTTTAAATGGAATTTATCTGTCTACCTCTTGCTGCTGAGAGAGTGTTGGAAATATATAGAAATGCTGATGATTTATGTGTGTTTATTTTGTAACCTGCAACTTTACTAAAGTTGTTGATTATTTCCACTAGCTTTTTGGTTGATTCTCTAGGATTCTTTAAGTAAACCATTATATCATCTGCAAAGAGTGATAGCTTGGTCTCCTCATTACATATTTTAATACCTTCAGTTTCATTTTCTTCACTAATTGCTTCTGCTAGTGTTTCTAGTACAATGTTAAATAATAGAGTTGATAATGGGCATCCTTGTTTCACTTCTGATCTTATTGGGAATGCTTCTAATTTATCCCCATTGCAGATGGTACTTGCTGATGGTTTTAGACATATACTGTTTATTATTCTTAGGAAAGGTCCTTCAATTTCTATACTTTCTAGTGTTTTCAATAGGAATGAGTGTTTTAATTTGTCAAAGACTTTTTTCTGCATCTATAGAGATAATCATGTTATTTTTATCTTTTTGCTTGTTCATATGGTCATTTATGAGGATGGTTTTCTTAATATTAAACCATCCTAGAATTCCTGATATAAATCCCACCTTATCATAATGAATGACTCTTGTGATCATTTGCTGTACTCTTTTTGCTAGTATTTTATTGTTACACATAAAAGAGTGGTTGCCTTAAACTGTGACCGCGAAAATGGTTGCCATGGGAAAATTCCCAAATATTAGATATACCCAAGTCAGCTGGGTTTTATAGAGATTTTAATTAATACAAATTAAGGAATTAATGAAAGGGAGAGAGAGAGTAGAGGAAATAATGAGAAAAGGGCTAGACCAGCCTAGGCCAGCCTAGGCTTAAGCCTTAAGAAAGAAATCAGTCAGTCTTTAATCCACTCACCACAAGTGAGTGGACTCACCACGCAGGCAAGATTCTAGTGTTCAGAGAGACACACCAGTTCAGCTCCTTAGCTCAACCATGTTCAGCCACCGAGCCCTTCAATTCAGCTTTGGCAAGCTGACATCCTCAGTGGCCTTTCTGACCTCCTTTTAAAGAGAATTTTCTCCTATGTCACTTCCCCTAATTTTTCACATCTACTAATCACAGTCAACATTTTCCAAAGGACTGACCGTTCTTAATTCACACCTTCTTTAGTTCTCAACTTCTCTGGGTAGACTAAAACTTCTGAGTAAGTTCACACCTCTTTGCCCCTTGCAAGTTAGCAAGTTGCCTGACCTTTAAATGATTAATTTGACCTTCATAGGTACTTAGCACTTTATCTTCCCCTAAAGTATGTTTAAGTATGGGTGGAGTAATATTAGAGTTCTCACATTCCTGATCAAGTATCTGCATTGTTTAAAATGGGAAATGGACTTAACCAAATGTTCTAAGGTAGAGTCTAAGAATTTTTAACATTCACAAGTCTGAGAGATTTTAAGATTTACACTATTTAAAATTTTTGCATCTATGTTCATTAAGGAGATTGGTCTATATTTTCTTTCTCTGATTTTTAACATGCCTGATTTTGGAATCAGTGCCATATTTGTGTCATAAAAGGAAACAATGTGGTACTGGCTAAGAGATAGAAGGGAGGATCAGTGGAATAGACTTCGGGTAAGTGACCTCAGCAAGACAGTCTATGATAAACCCAAGGATCCCAGCTTTTGGGACAAAAAATCAGTATTTGACAAAAAATGCTAGGACAATTGGAAACCAGTATGGGAGAGATTTGCTTTATATCAACATCTACCACTCTGCACCAAGATAAACTAAGAATGGGTGAATGACTTGAATATAAAGAAGGAAACTATAAGTAAATTAGTTGAACACAGAAGAGTATACTTGTCAGATCTTCAGTAAAGGAAAGATTTTAAGACAAAGCAAGAGTTAGAAAAAATAATAAAATGTAAAACAAACAATTTTGATTACGTTAAATTAAAAAGATTTTGTACAAACAAAACCAATGCAACTAAAATTAGAAGGGAAGCAGCAAATTGGGGGAAAATCTTCATAACAAAAAACTCTGACAAAGGTATAATTACTCAAATTTATAAGACCTAAATCAACTATACAAAAAATCAAACCATAAATAGATTATTTTCAGGTAAATAAATCACAACTATCAATAAACATATGAAAAATGTTCTTAACCTCTTATAATCAGAGAAATGCAAATCAAAACAACTCTGAGGTACCAGCTGACACCTAGTAGATTGGCTAACATGATAGCAAAGGAAAGTAATAAATGTTGGATGGGATGTGGCAAAATTGGGACATTAATGCATTGCTGGTGGAATTGTGAATTGATCCAATCATTCTGGAAGGCAATTTGGAACTATTCCCAAAGGATTCTAAAAGACTGCCTTCCCTTTGATCCAGCCATAGTACTGCTGGGTTTGTACCCTAAAGAGATAATAAGGAAAAAGAATTGTACAAGAATATTCATCGCTGTGCTCTTTGTGTTGGCAAAAAAATTGGAAAATGAGAGGATACCCTTCAATTGAGGAATGGCTGAACAAATTGTGGTATCTGTTGGTGATGGAATACTATTGTGCTCAAAGATACAAAGAATTGGAGGAATTCCATGTGAACTGGAATGACCTCCAGGAATTGATGCTGAGTGAAAGGAGCAGAACCAGGAGAACATTGTACACAGAGACTGATACAATGTGATACAATTGAATGTAATGGATATCTCTAAGAGTAGCAATGCAATGATCCAGGACAATTTTGAAGGACTTATGAGAAAGAACACTATCTGCATTCAGAGGAAGATCTGTGGGAGTAAAAACACAGAAGAAAAACAACTGCTTGGTCACATGGGTCAATGGGAATATGATTAGGGTTACAAACCCTAAATGATCACCCTAGTGCAAATATCAAGAAAAGGAAATAGGTCTTGATCAATGACACATGTAAAACCCAGTGGAATTTGGGGTCACCTATGGGAGGGGGCTTGGGGAGAGGGGAGGGAAAGAACATGATTTTTGTAATCCTGGAAAAAATATTCTAAATTAATCAATGAAATGAAATTTTAAAAATGCATTTTGTCTCTCTCATTGCATTCTGATTGCCTAATACATCATTAACATAATTAAATAATGGATAAATATGTATTTAACTGAAATAATTGGAGTTTTATGTAAAGAGGGCCTAGATATCAGTGCTGTATTCAACATTTTATCAAATACTTGAAGTAAAGATGTGGTTTGCTTATCAAATGCTCTAATGAAACAAAGCAAACATATAAGATCTCATATTTGACTTTACCAACCTGGCAAAACAGGACTGCAGAGCCAAAATATGTAGGAAGTTTAGCAGACTAAAGACAAAAGAAAATTTAATGTTTTGACCTGGTAACTAATGGTCATAGGCTATGTTAAGAGAATAAGTAAGCATTCTGAAGAAATAAAATAAAAATATGTTTTGCTCTGGCCAGAAATTATTTGTTATTTTCTGGATATCAAGTTTTATGGAAGACTTTCCCATATTGAAGTGACTCCAAATGATGAGTTAGGATGGTAAAAAGCCTGGATAAAAAGGCATATAGTTGAAAGAACTTTATGTTGTTTTTTTTAAAAAGAGTTTAAATAAAATCCGTATTAGCTTATCCTACCCATGAGCAATTGATGTTTTTTAATTGTTTAGATGTAGTTTTATTTGTTTGAAGAGTGTTTTATAGTTATGTTAATATAATTCCTGAATTTGTATTGGCAAATAGATTCTCAAGTATTTAAGCATTTTTAGAGTGTTTTTAAATAGAGTTTCTCTTTCTAACTCTTGCTGCTGGGTCTTGTTTGAAATATATAGGAATGCTGATGATTTATGTGGGTCTATTTTGTACTTGCAACTTTTCTAAAGTTTTTTATTATTTCTACTAGCTGTTTAGTTGATTTTTTTTTATTCTCTAGGTATACCATCATGTCATCTACAAAGAGTGATAGTTTAGTTTCCTCATTGCCTACTTTGATCCCTTCAATTTGTTTTTCCTCTCTAATTGTTACTTTTAATATTTCTAGTACAACATTAAATAGTAGTGGTAACCCTGCTTCATTTCTGATCTTATTTGGAAGGCATCTCACTTATACCCTTTGCAGAAGATCCTTGCTAATGGATTTAAGTAAATACTATTTATTATTTTGAGGAAAGGCTTCTTTATTCCTATATTTTCTAGTATTTCCAAAAGAATGGGAGTTGTATTTTGTCAAAGGTTTTTCTACATCTATTGAGATAATCATGTGATTTCTATTAGTTTGGTTGTTCATATGGTCAATTATGTGGATGGTTTTCCTAATGAAAGAGAAAACTACCTCCAAAAGGAGATAATATAATGGAAAGGACCTAGAGGGATTATAAATGGAACAAACAAACTAGGAAACTTCCAGGGCCACTGAAGCACAACCCTTGCAATTATAAAACAAAAACAAAAACAAAACAAAAAAACATGTTTATTGAAGGTAGGTAAATGATAAATAAAGCCTTAAATCTACCCAGCTATAACTTCTCCTACCAATCTATACTCCCCCTCATGGGGTTTGCTTTTCTGGTCTTCTCAAGCCCCTTCCTATTCATTCCCTAATCTTTTCTAGACCCCAAAATGCTATCTGACTACCAGATACCTTTTAAAAGGCTGAGGATGCAGGACTCACAGATGTACTGAGTCCTTACCAAAAGGCTGAGGGTGGCTTCCTAGGTAAACACAAAGTCCCAGGTGACAAAATTCTTGGGTTTACCTTAACCAAGTTGTTTCTGATAGGATGATCTCTGATGGGTTTATCTCTGTACTTCAGGGAAAGTCAGGTCTCTTTCAACCTAGGAATTTCCTTATCTTTACATAAGATTAGTCTTTTCCCAGGGGATGCCAGAGCAAATATTCTCCTTACCAGCTAAAAGGAAAGCCAGATCAGGAGAGACCATTAAACCCAGTAAACTCCTGTAGATTTTAAAACTAATATCCAAATATTATATTTTATAAGATTTATTAATAATAACTAAAATAAAAAGAGCTAGAGTAAACTTATCCAGGTGGCAAGAGAAGAGAGGGAGGAGTTCCAGAAACTTATAAACAATATCATAAAGATGCACATAAATGAAGGGCAAAGGATGCTAGGAAATACTGCTGATGAAAATCTTTTTGGTTCTAAAACATCACCAAGCATTCTAGATCATTCTGGTGGAAGTAAATTAAACTGAAATGTTTAAAAAATATGCAGAAGCTTACTTTGGCTTCATTCTTTATGTAAAACTTTTATGGTAGGATCTTCTATTTTGCTCTCTACTTTTAATTAAACATTCTTTATTATGTATATATATAATATTCAGAAGCTATTAGATATCTAAAGTTATCATTTCTGAAGATCTCTTAAAATCAATTCTCCAAAGGTTGTATACAATTGTAACCAGTTTCAATGGAGTCCATTCATCATCATCTATGTGATAATTAACAAAGGCAAAAAACAAACAAAATAAGCAACATATGACCTCTATGGATATGGTGACAAGGTTTGGCAGGTTGACTATGGGCTTATACAATGATATTTTGTTCAGTACATTTATAGGGGGAAAGTACGAATAAAAACAATATAATAGAATATGTATAATGACTAGAATATAGTAGCTTAAAAATGTTTCAGTGTAACAGAATAGTATTGACTAGATTAATATATGAACTTAAAAGAAACAAAATGAAACCTTAAAGCAATCAGAAAAATACAAGAAGCATTGACAGGGTATAGGCAGTAAATTCAAAAATTCTTTTCTCCAATTCCAATAGACTTCTTCACTATTATGGAGGGGAATAAACTCAAAATAGCAAGCAATAAACTTCCATATAACTTTAAAGTTCATTCCTTTCCCCAGTATTTATCATCCATTTGCATTTCTTTTGTCACCCCTCTGGAGTTCCTCATACATGCACTGGGCAGAATCTACATTCTGCATTTTGAGAGTGTTTAGATTTTCAAAACTTTGTCAAAACATTACAGTTTGGTCTGGAATTCAAGCAGCTTAGATTGTTGCTGCATATTCTTAAGGAGAAGTAAATAAAATGAGAAATCTCCAATGAAAATAAAAACTCCCAGGAAAAGAATTAAAGTGTAAGCATGTCAGTTCTTTGGACTCAAACTGTTGTTTCAGAATATCAAGCATGTTTCCTAATAACATTATTCCTCAAAAAATGCTGAATGGATTTTATTTACAGGGCAAACAAAAGGACACTGACTGGAAGGTAAAATCCTTCAGATGTTTGTAAGGGCTTTTAAAAGCTATTCCTCTGTGCCCTCTTCCCTAAGGACAAAACTTCTAGGGAGAACAATAGGGTGTTTGAATATGAAGGACAGGCTTCTGTTCTAGAGGGAAAAAAGACAAAAAATATCATATGAAAATTCCCAAAGATTGACTTCAAATCCACTGATTTGGGCTATCTGTTTCCCTGTGAAAATACCTTCAGTAACAACAGCCTTCTAAACCAGGATTCCAGAGTCAGGTTTTTTTTATTATTATTATTAAATCTCCTTAGAAGCTAGAAAGGAGTGGAGCTGAATAGGGTGGGTTTGTTTCTCCATGCTGTGTCCCCCTGCTGAAAAATGGCTAGGACATGCTGGAAACCCATGTTGGGTTTTGGAGGGGGGGGGGAGGGATTTATACTTCACCCACTTCCTAAGAACTCCCAGGTTGTGTATTGAAAAGGCACAGCACAGGCTCACAGAAGTGGGGTCTAGTCATAGGCTGTTGGTGGCTGGAGGCTGGGTGGGGACCACTCAGTAGTAGGAGCACAGATAGTTGGGGAAAGCTGACTCAAGCAGATGGGCATGAAAAGCAGCAGGAGAGAAAACATGGCTTACAAAATTTCTCTAATCTCTATTCTTTTCTCAAAACCTTCAGAAATTTGCTTTTAGAATTCTATCACATAGTAAGCCAAAATGTAGATTTTAAAATTAATATCCAAATATTATGTTTTATATGATTTATTAATAATAACTAAAATTTTAAAAAGTTAGAGTAAACCCAGCCAGATTGAGGAAGAAGAGAGAGAGGGAGGAGTTCCAGAAACTTATAAACAATAATGTAAAGACACAAGAAAATGAAGGGAAAAGGAAACTGGGAAATACCAAAAGGAATTCTGGGGAATGTAGTCCTAGGGTTCAAGATTTTCCAACTATATACTCCCAAGACCCTCCTCTCCTTCCAGAATCTTCTCTCAGGATTTGTGTCTAAATCCTCCTCCTTTCCTCATAAAGACAATGTATTTTTCCCTATTCCTTATCACTTATCTTTACACTAATATTAAACCATCCTTGTATTTCTGGTATAAATCCCACCCGGTCATATTGAATAATCCACTTGCTGGAGTCTTTTTGCTAGTATACAATTTAAGTTATTTTTGCATCTATGTTCATTAAAGGTATTGTTCTATAGTTTTCCTTCTCTGTTTTTGTTCTTCATGGCTTAGGAATCAGTACCATATTTGTATCATAAAAATAATTTGATAAGATTCCTTCTTTGCCTATTTTGTCAAATAGTTGTATAGTATTGGGATTAACTGATCTTTAAATGTTTGATAGAATTATCTTGTGAATCCATCTGGCTCTGGTGATTTTTCTTAGGGAATTATTTGATGGCTTGTTCAATTTCTTTTTCTGAGAGGGCATTATTCTATTTTCTCTTCTGTTAATCTAGGCAGTTTTGCCTAGATTATATTGCCATATAATTGGGCAAAATAGTTCTTAATAATTACCTTAATTTACTCTTCTTCAGAGATGAGAGTATCATTCACGATACTGTTAATTTGGTTCTCTACTTTCTTTTTAAATCAGATTAACCAATACTTTATTTTTTTTTTCAAAATACCAGCTCCTACTCTATTTTATTAGTTCATTTTACTTTTTATTTTTTATTTTTTTATTTCTCTTTTGATTTTTAGGATTTCTAGTTTGGTCTGTATCTGAAAGTTTTTAATTTGTTCTTTATCTACTTTCTTTTTAAGTTGTATATAAAATTCTTGCTCTCCTCTTTCACTTTTTTGTTAATATGGGCTCTCAGGAATATAAATTTTCCCGAGTACTGATTTTTTTTCTGTATCCCCAAAATTTTGATGTGCCGTTTCCTCATTGTCATTATTTTCAATGAAATCATTCATTGTTTCTATGATTTGTTACTTTACCAACCAGTTTTGGAGAATCAAATTATTTAATCCCTGATTAATTTTTATTTGCCTCTCCATGTACCCTTACTAATTAATATTTTATCTCATTATGTTCTGAAAAAGTTTCATTTATTATTTTTGCATTTCTACATTTGTTTGCAATGTTTGTATGCCCTAATCAATCATTGTGAATGTGCCATGTGATGTTGAAAATAAGGTAGATTCCTTTTTATTCCTATTTACTTATATATAGTAGTAGTCTCTCAGTAACTGAGGATGAAGATTATCTTTGTGCGTTTTTGTGCACAAAGACACTTCTGCATGAAGATTTAAGTGGAAAAGTCGATGCACAGAGACAGTCCCACTCTCTTGGCGTTGGAAGACTGGGTTCAGTGGCACAAAAAGTCATTACAGCTGGAGACTTCCTCAGCTGCATTGGATGGCCCTGTTGTCTTTTGTGCTCCAACAAGCCCTGAGCACTCCACAGTGCTTTGCTGAGTCACCCTCTCAGCTGTTGAACCTTCTTATTGGTTTCTTCCGCCTGTTCCACCGAAGCAGTCTTCACGTGCTGGGTGAGCAAAGCCCTAGTTCACCAGGGGTCCACGACGACCCGATGGCTACCCTCACAAGGTTTAGCCAGCCTGTCAAAGCCTTTGCCTGGGGTGTGGCAGCTGCTAGCAGCTACTAGGAGCCACAAGTGAGAGCTGGGTGTCAGGTGAGGGTCAGAGGCTGGAGAGCTGCCCTAGGAGGGCACGACAAGCCCTCCATACCAAAGATATTACCCCTCCCTGAGCATCCCATACACCCCACTTATATATATATGTGTATATATATATTTATATATATGTATATATAGATAAATAACTCTAATTTTTCTCCGATTTAATTTACATCTCTTGCTTCTTTTTTAGTTTGATTTATCTAGATTTGATAGAAGAAGGTTGAGGTCTCCCACTCATATAGTTTTACTATTTATTTCCTCCTTAAGCTCCAATAGTTTTTCCTTTAAAAACCTGTATGCTATACCATTTGCTGCATACATGTTGAGTATTGATATTTCTTCACTGTCTTTACTGCCTTTTGTCAGGATGTAATTACTTTCCTTATCTCTTTTAATCAGATCTATTTTTACTTTGGCTTTGTTGGATATTTTGATTATGGCTCCTACCTTCTTTTTCTCAGTTGATCCAAAATAAATTCTGCTCCAGACTCTTACCTTTACCCTGTGTATGTCTACCTGCCTCATTTGTGTTTCTTGTAGACAACACATGGTAGGATTTTGGCTTTTAATCCCTTCTGCTATCTGCTTTTGTTTTATGGATGAGTTTATTCCATTCACATTCAGAGTTATGATTAACACTTGTGTACTCCCAATCATTTTGATTTCCTCTTTTAGTCTCGCCCTTTCTTCTTTCACTATTTCCTTCTACATTAGTGTTTTGCTTCCAATCAGTCTCCCTTTTCCCCACCTTTATTTTTCTTTCCTTCTTATTTCTCTTTAAAATCTATAAATCACTTCTCCCAATCTTTCCCACTTTTTTAATACTCCCTGTCCCACCCCACTCTCTTTCTTATACCTTTTTTCCTATCTAAATTAATTTACTTATTTAGTGCTATACCTATCAAACTACCAAAACACTTTTTTAAAGAATTAGAAAAAAATATTAGATAGTTCATACAGAAGAACAAAAGATGAAGAATATCAAGGGAAATAATGAAAAAAAGTAAAGGACGGAGGCCTAGATTTATCAGATATCAAACTATACCACAAAGCAGTAATCATCAAAACTATATGGTACTGGTTTAGATATAGAATGGTGGATCAATGGAATAGACTTGAGATGACAGTAGCAAGTTAGTGTTCAACAAAAGCAAAGATTCCAGCTTTTGGGACAAGAATGTGTTATTTGACAAAAGCTGCTGGGAGAACTGGGAAACAGTGAGGGAGAAATTTGGTTTAGATCAATATCTTACACCCTATACCAAGATTAACTCAGAGTTAGTAAGTGACTTAAATATAAAGAGGGAAACCATAAACAAATTAGGTGAATATAGATTAGTATACTTGTCAGATTTTTGAGAAAGGAAGGAATTTGAAACTAAGCAGAAGATGGAGAATAATACAAAATTATTTTACATTTACATTCATTTTAGAATAATTTTGATTATATTAAACTAAAAAGTTTCTGTTCAAACAAAACCAATGTAATCAAAATTAGAAGGGAAGCAACAACTTGGGAAAATCTTTATAACAAAAAACCTCTGACAGAGGTCTAATTTCTCAAATTTATAAGGAACTAAGTCAATTGTACAAAAAAAACAGCCATTATCCAATTGACAAATGGTCAAAGGACATGAATAGGTAATTTTCAGATAAAGGAATCAAAATTATCAATAAGCACAAAAATATTCTAAACCTCTTCCAATTAGAGAAATGGAAATCAAAACAATGGAAGGTACCATCTTACACTTAGCACTGATTGACCAATATGACAGTAAAGGAACATAATAAATGTTGGAATGGTTGTAGCAAAACTGGTCCACTAATGCATTGCTAGTGGAGTTGTGAATTAGTCCAATCATTCTGGTGTAAGAGTTAAAATAGTTGGTTGTCTTAAACTGTAGTGATTAAAATAGTGGAAGACTTAAATTGTAGTAGATAAAAGAGTGGATGAGTAAATTGTGACCACAGAAAATATGGTTTCAAGACAGTGTCTTGTTTTAAATCAAATATAAGGTGGTCGCCAGGGAAATATTTCCAATTATTAAAATATACCCAAGTCAGCTGGGTTTTATAAAGATTTTAATTAATACAATGAGGAATTAAGAAAGAGAGAGAGAGAGAGAGAGAGAGAGAGAGAAAAAAGGAAATAATGAGAAAAGTATAGGCAGGCCCAGGGCAGCCCAGGCCTTCCCAGGCCTAAGCCTTAAGAGAAAGATCAGTCAGTCCTTAATCACTCACCACAAGATTTGTCCAAGCAAGGATTCAGAGGGATAGAGTCTCCTCAGAGGGAGTTCCAACCAGAGTCAGCCTCCCTCAGACTGTCTTCAAGAGACTGTCTCAAGAGACTGCCCTTCAAGAGATTCTCCTAAGAGCCTGTCTTTAGGAGACTGTCCTTGCTCTCAGATTTTCATCTCCTTATAAAGGGAATTTTCTCCTATGTCACCTCCCCTAAGTTCTCCCTTCTACCAATCACAGTAGACGTTTTTCAAAGGACAGACCATTCTTAGTTCACACCTAAGACTAATCTTTTGAGTACTTCACACCTGAGTAGGCTAGAATCTCTGAGTAAGTTCTCACCTCTTTGCTCATTGTAAGTTCACAAGTTGCCTGACCTTTATAGGTACTTAGCACCCCTTTGAATTATATAAAAAAAATAGGCACAGCTTAAGAACTTTTTGCCTTATTATAAGTATGGGTTTAAGTACTTTCATTGTTCAGCAAAGAGTTTACAACATTATCTTCCCCTAAGGCATGTTTAAGTATGGTGAAGTAGAGTTCTCACATTCCTGATCTAAGTAGAGTTCTCACATTCCTTATCTAAGTTACTTCATTGTTTAAAGTGGGGAATGGTCTTAACCCAACCTTATGAAGTAGGGTCTGGGAATTTTTTAAGGTTTACAATCCCCCCTGATGATCATTGGGAGTTGTCTCCCCATTGATCATTTAACATAATCATCTTGTAGTTCTAAATGCACTTCTAACTATAGATATATACAATATTCAATTTTCTAAGAGGAAAATAGAGTAGTGAGGGAGGAAATAGAAAAGAAAGAAAGCAAAACCAATGTTTTCCTAGGTGCATTGACAGAAAGCCAAATTAGGGGTAGTCCCTTTTGGCATAAATGTATACATTTACAATAAATGTTCAATCAATGTTCAGTTCAATCAACCATATCCAAAGTTCATTCTTGATCTTCTTGATGTAGTGTAGGTTTTCTGGCATCTTTTTGCAACAATTCATTCTCTGGATTTTGGAGTTAGCAAGCTTCTTCCTTGAAGATCCTTTCTTGAACAAAATCAAAATCTTGGATTTTATGTAAAAATAAAAAATCAAAAATTCTTAGATTTTAAATTAAAATACACTGGATTTATGTGCAAAGAGCTTTAAAAGAGTGTATACTCTTTGATCCAGCAGTACCACTGCTGGATTTGTACCCCAAAGAGATAATAAGGAAAAATGCTTGTACAAAAATATTCATAAGCACACTTTTTATGGTGGCAAAAATTTGCAACATGAGAGGGTATCCTTCAATTGGGGAATGACAACAAATTTTGACATATGATAGTGATAGAATATTATTATGCTGTAAGGACTAATGATATGGAGACTTTCTATATGATCTGTGAGAATCTTAGTGAACTGATGCAGAGTGAAATTAATAGAATCAGGAGAACATTGTACACAGAAAGTAAAACATTGTGGAACAATCCAATGTATGGACTTTGCTACTAGTAGCAATACAACAAGCCAGGACACTACTGAAGGACTTATGTAAAAGAATGCTATCCACATTGAGATTAAGAAATATTGGAGTAGAAATTCAAAAGTAAAACATATGACATCACTTATCACATGTATATATGGGTATGTGATTTGGTGTTTAGGCTTTCAAAAATTGCTATATAGCAAAAATGAATAATATGTAATATGGAAAGAGGTATCAAGTGATAGCATCTGTACAACTGAATGGGATTACTTGTTGGCTCTGGGAGGGGAGAGGTGTGACAGAGGCTGGCAAATAAGTGCCAGACTGAAGAGTGTGTGGATCTCCCTTTTGGGGGGAAGGGCCCCAGGAGTTTTTAATCTGAAGGAGCAGAAGATTTTGGCTGAAGATCAGTTGGTCTCTCAGTCAGAAAAAGCTGAGTAGAAAAGGTTGAATAAGGCTTTCTCCTGAGAGGTACCCACTTTTTCCTGCTTGTGACTGGAAATCCTTTACCCCCAATATTTCCCAATTGAAAAAGACTATTGAAGAAAAAACTGAGAAAGGCATTTTGAATCTCTGTAAGGCTTTATCTCAGCTCCTGTTGCCCTGGGTCTGAACTATGGCCAATGGGCCAAACCCAAGGTCAGCCAACCTGACTATCTCTCAGGAGGCTCAGGCTGCCAAGGCGTGAGTTCTCCCCAAACTCAAGGAAGGAGGGAAAAGGGTTTTAGATAGAGATAGGGACCTCCTTTTTCCCCACTTTTCTTTCCCATTTTTCCCTGCCAGTTATTCTTTTGAATTACCCTGATTTAATTGACATTAAAATAGTTATCTTTTCCCCAAGCTGTGAATCAAGTGTGAGTGAACAGACTAAGGGGAGACCCTTTGGTCTCAAGTAGTGGAGGGGGGAAAAGAGGGATAAAAGCAAAATCTGGGAGAGCAGCCATAGCTAAGGCGGAAAGGCAGAAGGGGGGAAATCTTCAATCTCCCCTCCTCTCCCCGAGCCAACCCTAAACATCAGATGTCCTCTCCTAGATTCTGTTCCCTTTACCATCCCCAAACCTTTTCTCCATTACATCAGCTGTCTCCCCTCAACCTCACTTTGAGAAAGGAGGTCTCTACTCTTCTTCTCTCTTCTCCTCTCTCCCATTTCAATACAGAGGGAAGAGGGAAAGAAAATGAATCATGTAAAAATAGAAAAATATATAACCAAAAAAAATGAAAAAAATGTAAAAAAAATAAAAATCTTTACCTTTCATATTAGAATCAATACTGTTCATTGTTCTAAGGCAAAAAGAGTGATAAAGGCTAAGCAATGAGGATTAAGTAATTTGCCAAGCATCACACAGATTTGAATGAGGCTAGTTTTGATTCCAGGACCTCTCACCTCTGGGACTACCTCCCAATCCAATGAGCCATCTACCTGCCCCATCCCTCCACTACCCAAGAACTAGCTATTTTTAACTGTGAGAAAAGAAGATGTATTGGGAAAAGACAATAACTGTCTAGATGGCATTAAAAAATTGAAATGTGAAAAAAAGTTTGCATTTTTCTTGCTTAGGCCCAGAAGGTAGAAGTAAGTACAACAGATAAAGTTTGCAAAAAAGGCAAATTTAGGATAGAAGAAAGTTTAATTCCCTAATTATTAATATAGTTCATGAATAAAATTGACTACTTCACTTTAAGTTTCCAAACAATATCCAAATGGTCATTTATTTAGATGTTGCATATTATTTATCATTTTGGAATAGTTGGACTATATGGCTTTTGGATTCCTAACTACAAATTTCTCTGATTCTTTTTAGTAATTTGGTCCCAGTTATGATCACAGAGCTAGAATTGATAGATATGATTAACTTCCTGATTTTACAGGTGAGGAACTGGAAGACCATGGAAGTTAAATTTCCTGGTCCTCCTTAATTTTAATGTCTTACCTCTGAGGACATATTTGATTGATCTTGTATATGTCAATCTTTAACATTGATGTTTGCATATTTTATAACCCATTTAACTGTGAGTTCTTTGAGTGTTGAATTTTTTTTTCTTTCATTGTATCTCCAGCACTTGGCATAGTACCTGTCAAATAGTATTTGCTACTAAATGCTTTATTTTTGACTTGACTTATCCAAATTCACAGTTAATAATATCAAAAGAAACATTTTAAACTAACATCCTTTGACTGAAAAGTCTGGACTCTCTCATTTTCACCAAATTGCCTCTTATAGACCAAGATCACAATGAAACAGGAGAAATAATCTTTTATTATAGTATTACAGAACTCAAAAAAGACAAATATAATGGGCTTAGAGATTTACTTAAACCTTTTGCTTTTAATTTTTAGACAGTTCCACATTTTGGTAGAAGACAAGTCCATGGATCTTATATAGGTTACTAAGGGAAATTATTCTGAAGCTGAAGAGGATAACAATATGTTCTCTTGACTGATAAAATGGCGAGCTATAATATAGATAATTATAAATGGTGGCTAATAGAGCAACGCAAAAGAATTAGCCCAATATTTTCCTAACAATTTGATTGAAAAGCAGTTGAGAGTGGGGGGAAGGCAGCTTGGCAGCCCAGTGAATTCAGAACCAGACCTTGAGAAGGGAGATCCTGGGTTCAAATTTGACCTCAGATACTTCCTAGCTATATGACCCTGAGCAAATCATTTAACCCCCTTGCCTAGTCCTTACCACTCTTCTACCTTGGAACCAATATAAAGTATTGATTCTAAGATAGAAGGTAAGAGTTTAAAAAAAAAAAGAAAAGAAAATCAATGGGAAGGGGCAGCTAAGTGTCACACTAGATAGAGCATCAGACGTGGAGTTGGGAGGACCTGGATTCAAATCTAACCTCAGACACTTCCTAGTTGTATTACTCTGGGCAAGTCACTTAATCCCATTTGCTTACACCTTGCCCTTCTATCTAGGAGTTGTTAGTAAAACAGAAAGTAAAGATTACTTATAAAAGAAGAGAAGAGGAGAGAAGAGAAGAGAAGAGAAGAGAAGAGAAGAGAAGAGAAGAGAAGAGAAGAGAAGAGAAGAGAAGAGAAGAGAAGAGAAGAGAAGAGAAGAGAAGAGAAGAGGAGCTATTGCTTAGAAGTAATAATGAACATAGTTAAAAATTAACATGCTTTCTCTCTCTCTCTCTCTCTCTCTCTCTCTCTCTCTCTCTCTCTCTCTCTCTCTCTCTCTCTCTTTTCCCACCTCTCCTTTGAATCATATAAAAATGTAACATTGATTTTAGAGTTGGTCCATTTTCAGTACTTCTCTATTTACCTAATATTTTCTCTAGTAG
The DNA here is from genome assembly GCF_027887165.1 of Monodelphis domestica. Taxonomy (NCBI): domain Eukaryota; kingdom Metazoa; phylum Chordata; class Mammalia; order Didelphimorphia; family Didelphidae; genus Monodelphis; species Monodelphis domestica. The sequence goes on from NC_077230.1 coordinate 48,864,454, forward strand.
CTTTTAAATGTTTTTTAACATTTTATTCTTATTATATTTTCATCACGGTGACTACAACTCCAGTCCCTATACATTTCCTCTGATATATCAAGGCACACCTTCCTTGTGATTAATAACCTTCTATCTACCAAAACACATCAACACACTGACTATAATTAAAATGCATGTTTTGTTATACCTCTCTAGGACACCACCTTTATGTCAAGATCATGCTTCCTCATCATCTTTTGAAGTTCATAATTAGTCATTCATTACATTGATTAGAATGTTTGTATTTGAAACTTTTTATACTTTTCTATGTTGTAGTCCTTTTATATAATCTATTTCTGGTTCTGCTGAAATTGCTATGCCCATTTTTAGAAGTCCTCTCAGGTTTCTAAAAATCTATCATTTTTGTTATATGATATGGTTCAATAATATTCAATTATTTGGGCATCCTTTATTTTAAGGTTTTCATACAAAACAAAAGAATCCTATCATCTACATTTTTATACATATGATCTTTTCTGCATAGCCTCTTTAACCACAACTTTCCTGTGAAGATTAGTTTTGTGGTTTCCTCCCTTTTTGTCCCTGACCAGTGAAATTGATTGCCTCATCAGTTCTGTTTCAATTTTCTTAATTTTTTCCTCTTCTGAAGGTAAATTGTTAATAATTAATGTTAAAGACAGCCATCTATATCTATGTGCAAAGAAATATCAACAAAGGTGACTCAAATTGTTGTATTCCTCTGTTCAGGAAATAAAGGTAATTAATGCTGGCAAAAACCCATTAAAAATAAGTTACATATACACATGTAAGAGATTATCCTTGTGAGCAGCATCCTTTGTTACACTCCTACTACACCAAAATAGTGCTATATCTTTTCATTTAAGATAACCTCAGGAGTTTTGTGGAGAGGTCATAACAATGGATTAATGGCATGACTAAGTGAGAAGATTCTCTTTAAATAGCATCTCTGTTGTTATTTACAAGTCTTTCCCCTTTGGTAAACAAGTATTGAATTGCTCTTTGCTGGAATAAATTTCCAGCTGTCTGCCTTTTAGATTATTTCACTATTAAGGATGTTGAATTAGCTATTCCAACTGGATAACTTCTGTTGCTTTTAAAAATGCATGAAATAAAGGCAAAAGATAACATAGTGCTTTCTTCTTAGGTGGTTACATCAAGGAAGCATTTTTTAATACTAGGGTAAATGAAAGGATCATTTAATTGGCACATTTATATTTTAACTTTATTGGGAATTTCATGTTTTACAGCTGCACGAATCAATGACAATAGCCTATTATAAAACATTTTGACATTTCCTAGATTTTAAAGGAAAAAAGTTGTTCAGTTGTTTTACAATCTGTCCAACTCTTCATGATCCTATTGCAGTTTTCTTGGCAAGATTCTTGAGTGGTTTGCCATTTATTTCTCCAGCTCATTTCACAGATTCAGAAACTGAGGCAAACCAGATTAAATGACTTAACCAGCTAATAACTTTCTGAAGTGAGATTTGAACTCAGGAAGATATTTCTTAACTCTAAGCCTAACTCAAAGCCTCTATCCATTGTGCCATTTGGCTAACTTAAAGGAAAAAATATATTCATATTAATGTTTGTTGACAGTTTTTCAGTAGTCCTGAAAGTGAGGTGACTCTTTTCCAAATGTCTTGGTGGAGAATTTCTCATCCCAAAGATCTTAAGATCATCTTGTAAAGTAAATCCTCACACAGGAGTCATTTTGACAGGAAGCCAATAAATCAAGAGGTAAGATTAGAAAGAACATAAAAAATTTAATTCACATAATTTGACAAGAACTTGCAAGGTGGCTAGCAAGTCTGAAAAGTAAATCAAGAGATACACAAAGAATGGGGAATAGCTACTGAAAAATGCACAGAGGGGAGAGAGAGAGAATTAGAGAGAGAGAGAGAGAGAGAGAGAGAGAGAGAGAGAGAGAGAGAGAGAGAGAGAGAGAGAGAGAGAGAGAGAGAGAGAGAGAGATACAGTGGTTTTTATAAAGAACAATAAGACTAAGTGTCATTGAATAGTAGAGTAAATAGGTCCTGGTAGGTAGAAAAGACTTTTCTGAAGATTGAAAAGGTAGGGGATGGTGAGCTTATGGAGGCTTTAAATACTAGATTCTCTTTGTATACATGTATATTATGGGGACCTATATGATTTATTGAATAGGTGATTGATATTGTAAGAACTTCACTTTAAAAAGCTAAATTTGACACCAGATCATAGGATTATCTATAGTGGTGAGATACCATAGGAAAGGAATTCAAAAAGAAGGCTATATTTTTATTTTATTTTATATATTTATATAGTTTATAGTTATTGTGCAGGCTAAGGTGATGAAGACTATAATCAGAGGGCTGCCAATTACAGAGGAGAGGAGGTGGTTAAAATTGGAATTTAGTCAAGTGTAGGTAATTAGCCAATAATAATTTTCTGTGGAAAAAATATCATTATTTGCACTTACTTGATTTAGGATTTTTGGTATTGACCATTCAAGACAGTGATCTCTCTCCAGTGATAGGTAGAATAAAGTGAAATTTGTAGACATGAGAAACATTCTGCTTTCAGGATGGGGACCTTTAAATCTATTTTATCTTCCCATCACATGTCTCACTGGATTGTCACCTACTATCCTTTAGAATTTTGTAGTGATTACTTCATATTTGGAAGAGCTAAAACTAATTTTTCTTAATGAATATACATTAAAAGGACCCAAACCCATACACTTGAGTTGACTTGGTGCTTTTCACTTTGACCAAGATGAGTTCTGTCTGGGAGAAGCTAATAAATAATTAAGAGTCTAGTTTTCCAAGAAAAAGTGTATAATCTTAAATTGTCATACTTCATTTTCCAACAGAGCCAGTTGTACCTTTTAAAACCTGACTGTGAGTCTGCCTATCAAAACCTTATGTAGTTTACCAAGGACTTAAAGCATGTATTTACTATCTCTTACATTGAGTGTCTGAGATCACTCTTCTAAAGTACTGTTCTAAATTCATGGGAAAGGAAATTAGTGTAAGTGGCTAGAATGGGGGATGCACTATTCTTGAGATAGTTTTGGTTCATTTTTCAGGAAAACTAATTGCCTCCATCCTTCAAAATAGTTATTTTTTTCTTGTCCTTGAGCATATTATTGATATGAACAGTCTTAGGTCCTGGTCCCCTGACACGACTGCCCCATTATTCCTAGTTAAAGTGGCAACATATGGAATCTCCTATTCCCTCTCATATCTCTTGCCAGATGCAATTCTGCATTACAGAAGACCATAATTTTTTTCCTAACAATATTTTTCAGTTATTATCATCTGTAGGTTTTGACCCTACCATCTGGGAATTTAATACTCTTAGTCAGGCACAAAAATGAATTAGTCCTACAGCATGACCATTAGTTAACAAGAAACATAATTAGTTGGTCCATATTTCTATGCTTTTAATGTCTGATATTAATTTATTCATTGAGCAGGCTAAATCAACACTGGGCAAAAGTACAGGGTAGAAGATTTATGTAATAATTTCTTTATATTGTTTATAATTAAAGAAAATGATAAAAAAAAAACTCTTTCTCTCACCGGAAAGGAATACAATACACTTCACTATACTCCCATTTCAGAGTTCTTTGATTGGAGCACCCTCATGTCCCCATTAATCACTGCACATATAGTGGAAAGGACCCTTCTCCAGGGCAATTGGTCTTGCTCTTAAAGAGCCCATCTCACATATTGAATCAAGAGGCCTGGGTGGCAGTCATTAGAGGGGATTACTCCATCTCATTCCTTAGGTAATTAAGAACCAAAGGTAGGACTTTGAAATGACAAGTGAATACGCATTTAAATATCTCAACTAAGTGTCAGTCACTATGCTAAGTGTCTTACAAATATTAGCTCATTTAATCCTTACAACAACCTTGTGATGCTATTATTATTCCCATTTTACAGTTAAGGAAATTACTTTGGTGGAACATCATAAGACTGGCAGCAGTTTCTGGCAGCACCACTTCTGTTATCTAGAGATTCCATTATATTTGCCCATTTACCAACAAATCAGGCATTTTTTTTTTGTTGGAAGTCCAAGCAGATATAGCTTTGTGTGTCCTGAAAATATAATTTTGAGACTCCAATTACTGTCTTCTGAGTCTTTGGGCCTTATGACTTTTGGAACTATATGATCCTTTACATATTTTTCATTCCAGGATAGAGTTATTTAGACTGGAGTCAGTGGAAGATCTACAAGAAAGTTTAGAAGAAATTGCTATATCCTTTCTGGTTTTGGTTTAGAGCAATTATTCAAAGTGCTTATAACTTGTGTTTGAACATCAATTTTTGACTTTTTATTTCTTTTGGTATTGATAACATTTACCTAAGGATATGACCACCCTATACTGGGATGAAATCTCAAAATGTAAAAGACATTTTTAGCAGTTTCTTATAAGACTATGTCCAGCAGCCAAATGATTCTGGGAATTAGAAGAAACATAACGGATAAAGAAAGTGTGCCTTCACATTCTAATTTGTGTTGCATTCTTATTTATGAAGTAGAGATTTTTCTAATTTTTATCACTAATAAAGAATTTTTTTATCCTCTTGGAACTTTTTTCAGTATCTAGGAACTTTTTATACTGGAATATCTATTCATCATCTTGTAACCCTTCTCTCATTAGTGAGTTCCTTCAGGGGTCCTCATTTTAGTAATAGTCCTAGGTTATTTATGCTTCATCACCCTTTAGATATTCTGTACTTTGCCATGGTGTCCTGTAAAATTGAGATTTGAACTCTGGACTTCAATCCCCACAAGCCCTTGCTCCACTTCCCCAAAATGCTTTGTAATCTCACAGAATTCTGAGGTGGGCGAGATCGAGAAGGTATTTAAGCTGATTGCAAAGGCTTTTGAGCTTCTTTTGGACTTCCGTTTTGGGGCAGACGTGGCTCTTTCCATAATGTAGGTGAGGTCTTGTCTAGGCCTCTGGCCTAGGCACGTGTTTTTTTTCTTACTTGTATATTCTTAAATTCTCAACCTTTAATAAACCTCTAGAAAATATAATACTCCTTGCAGAGAGAAACTAATTTCTACCTGCCTCAGTCTCCCCTAAATTTTAATCTTTACAGGTGGTGACCACTAGATTGGATGAGAACTTCTCAAATATTTTAGCCTAGATAATGATTTTTTTAAGCCACGTTTCTCCAAGATGCTTTTTAGAAAACCATCTTGATCAGCTCCTGCCTGCGGCCCTCTCAGGCTCCTGCTTCTGCTCCTGGCCTCTCACCTGGTACCTGATCTCCTGGCCCTGCCTGCCTGTTTCTGCACCCCAGACCCACGAGTGTGACCCCAGCTGGCTCATCACCCAGATCCTTGGAGTAGATCGCTCAGGACTCATTGCTACCAGCTGGTAACAGGGGTATTGGCCACATGGGTGGAGGGGAGACCTGAAAGGGAAAGGAGAACGGGTAATTTTCCCTTAGGCTAAACCTCCATGTGGATGGGGGTATTGACCACAGGGGGTTCATAGCAGGGGAGAGAGAAGAAACAGACTTTTCAAACAGAAACTTAATAGCAATGGGCTGTTTAAAAGGATACCTTTTGACTGTTTTGGTAATTTCATTGACTTCACCTGCCTGTCAGGGAGAAGATTCAGCCCAAAGATTCAACTTTGGGGAGGCAAATGGGTGGCTCAGCGAACTGAGAGCCAGGCCTACAGACATTTGGTCCTGGGTTAAAATCTGGCCTCAGATACTTCCCAGCTGTGGGGCCTTGAGCAGATCCCTTCAACCCCATTGCCTAGCCCTTATCACTCTGCCTTCGGACAATAGACATTTAAATGGATAATTAATTAAAAGAAAAAAAAAAAACACACCTAAAGAACTTCATAGAGACTAAAGGATAAATTTTGAGGCATTTCAAACTCCAGTGGTTTATAAAAACATCTGTATTCTATTGCATTTTTGTTTAAGGTTTAACTTTGTGATGTTAAATTCATATACTACTGGATTGAATATTATTCTGTTACACTGAAGGTTGATTGAATTTATTTTGAATGTACTGAGTTTTGAAATTCTGTTGTTTTTCCCCTATAACTGTGCTGAAAAAATATTATTGAATAAGACCATATATGAAAAAAAAAAACAGCCTTTCTATTTTGCCTTTGTAAATGGACATAGAGGATGGATGATCTTCAGAACTGATTATAATTGTATTAACAACTTTGGAAAATTTAATGTTCTAAATATCTCAACTGATTTTAAGGGTTTTTTAAATGTGATTTTTGTAATTTTTTTTGACAATCTCTAATTATTTTTGCCTGCCCCTACCATGAGGTAAGGCCCATAGCTGAAGTGAAATATATTTTATAAACCCCCAACCTTCCAGCATTTCTAAATATGTGAATGGAAGTTGGGCAGTTAATCTCAGGGCATTTGCATCCCTAAAAAGCCTCCGAAAAAGGAGCACCCCTATATTTATACTCTTCAGCTCATTACTTTACTTCCACCAGAATGATATATAGACTTCTTGATTATGTTCTTAACCCAAGATGAGTTTTATTTTGTTTAAAAATATGTTTAAATACCAAGGTTGAAAGATTTGCTATGATTGTAAAAACTTGTGACAAATGTCCATCAATTCATAGGTTTTTTAAAATTCCATACAGCAATGTATGTGAAATATGATAGTGTGTTTGTTTGCTATTATAATTAATTGGGCTATTGAGAATTTTGGGGATAGTAATATCTATATATTTGTACTACTGTTCAATGCATGTGTCATACTCACAGTAGAGCATGGCCAGATATTAAGAGGAAATGGATCTCATTTTTGGTGATAAAGTCTTGTATTTTATATTTTCTTAGCTGACACAGAGTGTCAATGATTATAAGCTACATTTTTGAATTTTTTAAAGACTTTTATTATATTTTTCTTGCATGTACAATATACTATTTGTTTTTTTTATTTTTTTCTCTCCTTTTCATTTTGAAGCACATGTCACCAGCATTAAGATTTTCTTTAACTTTTTGATTTTTCAGTAATATAAGTTTAAAACACATTTGTCAATGCATGCCCTAAAAAACTTGTGACTATAAAAATGATGCCACTAATTATTTAAAAAATTATGGGACTTTGCTTAATGATTCTGTCTGATTCCAGGACAAGATATACACACAAGAGCCATTTCACAGAGCCAAAGAAAAGCCAATCCAGGATGGATTGATGCACTTCCAGGCCAATACAAAGGTCTTGAACATAGTGTGAAGACTCTAGATTACTGTTTAACATGTTGTTAAGACATAGGATTTCCTTGTGTCCACACGCACTCTGAAGATACTCACAGATGAGTATCCCCAAAACCTTGGCTCCTATAATCTGGTCCCCTTTTCTGCCTCTCATAGTGTGGTACCTTTTTGTAGTCTTGGCTACTGACTGGGTAAATGCATGATTGCTTATATCATTTTGATTGGGTCCTGATTCAAGGACCTGTTATAGATTTATTTTTCTTTTACTTGGAAGTTTTACACATAAGACTTTGATAGTCTATATTTTCATCCAGAGTTTTTCTTTTTTTTTTATTTGGATTTTTCTGATATCCTTTTAATATATCTTGCCAATTCATTAATATACTTCATACCTCAGCCATGCATCTATAAGTGATCCTTTTCAATCACCCTCTTAACAGGGGAAATGTAAAAATATCATTATTTAAATTGCAAAGTTTAAATTCTTTTGAGAAGAATTTTAGTTAAAGAAGATGCTACCTCTCTGAATCCAGAACTGAACTGTTGTAGAAGCCACCATGAAGAAGCCTCCAGACTACAAGTTGCACAAAATTGAACTTTGGGTGTGGTTGATTGAACATTTATTTGTATGTATACTTTCATGCCAAAGGGGACTGCCCCCTAACTGGCTTTTTGTCAATGCGTTCAGCAATTATTGTTTTTTTTTTCTTATCCTCAAATTATTGTAATCTTTAAATTGATTATGTTTTTATGATCCTTTGGGGAAGGACTTCTTCCCAGAGGATCAAACGGGGGGAATGTAAAATTGAGATTTGAACTCTGGATTTCAATCTCCACAAGCCCTTGCTCCACTTCCCCAAAATGCTTTGTAATCTCATGGAATTCTGAGGTGGGTGAGATTGAGAAGGTATTTAAGCTGATTGCAAAGGCTTTTGAGCTCTCTTTTGGACTTCCATTTTGGGGCAGATGTGGCTCTTTCCATAATGTAGGTGAGGTCTTGTCTAGGCCTCTGGCCTAGGCATGTGTTTTTTTCTTACTTGTATATTCTTAAATTCTCAACCTTTAATAAACCTCTAGAAAATATAATACTCCTTGCAGAGAGAAACTAATTTCTACCTGCCTCAGTCTCCCCTAAATTTTAATCTTTACAGTCCTAAATGTATCTTCTTCTTCCTTTCTTTTGTGCCTTTTTCTCTCATTAGGAGGTAAGATCCTCAGGGAGAAGGAATGTCTTTTTGCTTGTATTTGAATCTCTTTTTAAAAAGTGTAACATATTAATGGTTGGTGTTCTTTAGCCTACTAACATAGTATGAAGAAATGAGTCTCATATGTTCCCCTGGCTATTTCCCCCCATTCCTAATCTACTAAAATCAACATTGAAGCATACAAAATAATAACTATACGACCTATTGATTGCTTCGGCTATCATAATTTTCTGTTTACCTAATGTATTCTGTGAATATTCAACTATCATGACTTTCAAATAATACACTGATATATTATATAAATATAAATTTTATATAAATTTATATATATATAAATATAAAAAATATATAAATATAAAAATTATATAAATATAAATATATATTATATAAATATAAAAATAAACACTGATATATATATATATATATAAATCTGATACAGAGATTTTTCAATATCACAAATGGTTTTGTGAGCTCAAGAGTATTCCTGTTCTTATACTTTTGACTCACCTGTAGGTGATAAATTTCCAGGCTACCTATATAGCATGAGTGGCTTATGACACTCAAAAGACTCAAGAACCTTTGGTTTCATATGTAGAAGAGTGAATTAGTAGTTATTATGAACTAGTCTACTTGGAAGAGGAATAGAAATATATCTGGACTCTTAAGGGTAAATTTAGGGTTGAGCCTGAATATAAATCTAGTTGGTCGCCAGGAATTTACTTTCATAATCCCAATGAAACACTAAAGTCAGAATGGAATTTTATGGTGCTTTATTTACAATAGAAGGAAGAAATTAAGAATGAGAGACAGAGGAAAGGAATTTAAACTCTTCTAGCCCAGGCTGAGCCAGGCAGGAGTTCAGAGACCTTGGCCAAGTGGGCCTCCCCAGAAAGCCAAGGGAAAGTGGAGTCAGTCTTATCACTCACCACATGACGTTCTCAAAGAAGCCATCTGAAGAGCTCCTCCAGGCTCAAGTTCCAGGGTCAACTCCACCAAAAGCTCCCTCCCCACAGGAAGTGATGTGAAATATAAAGGCAGTTCTTTACATGACTTCCTGTGTCTCACATGTGCCAATGATGGCTTAAGTTTGGCCCAGGGGTTAGTCAGTTGTTTCTGATTTATCACTTGCTAGCACATGCCAGTCATAGGCCTTCCTCCCCGACACTTAATCCTTAAGTGTGGGTGTATACCTTCTTGGGTGCTAGACTAAGAAAAATGGAGAAAATCTAAAATTCACAGTACCATGGTCTGACTAATATTATACATTCAGATACCAGCAATCTATAGACAAGGAGCTCTTAACCTTTTTGTGTATCTTGTATCCCTTTTTGAGTCTGCTGAAACCTATAGGTCCCTTATCAGAATAATAAATTTTAAACAACAAAATAAAATATATAGGGCTACAAGGGACTATATTGAAATGTGTTTTTCTCAGTCAAATCCAGGGATTTGTGAACATTATGACAAGAAATCCTGGTGTAAAGGGAAGAAATAGATTATATCTAGCAAAAGGCAGTGAGATTAGGCATCTGATTCATTGTTAAGTGAAAACTAGACCTTTTTTTGTCCCATCTCCAATCAGGAAACATAAAGTAGAAATAGCACTGGTTTGAGAGTTTAAGACTAGGTTTAAGTTTCATCTAGATCTTTTTGTGACTTTGAACAAGTTATATAACTTCCACTGAACTCAATTATCTCATGATATATAGTAAAGTGATTATAGTAGACAGATTCTATAAATGCAAAATAATTGTTAGAAAACACATACATGTACATATTTCATGGGCATATTTATATATAATTATATTGATAGTCATATCCTTTCTCTCAGAATATCAGGATTCCAGTATATTAGAATATTTTTTTTTCTAAGAATCTCCCCCATACCCAAGTATCTCAAAAATCCAGGATAACATTTAAATGAAGAATCTCAAAGGAAAGATGTAACCCTATTGATCAAAGAAGTATTTTGTTCTCACTGAAGAAAATATTTCTAGCCAGTGTCCTACAAATTACTCTGTAGATTAAAGATCTAGTAGTCCCTTAGATGTTTTTGCCTACATTAATTTAAAAATATATATTTTGTGTATGTATACTTCTAAGGGATTTCCTTTTCTATATACCCTTAGACCAGTCAAGTTTTCTGCATTGGAACTAATATCAAATCACTTCATGTCACATGCATCAGACAATTTTATAATGTTAATTAACCTTGATTAGTAAGAAATGAGGAATGAAATAAGAAATGCCCTTCAACCCATTTAGCCAAACATCAATAATGCTTAAAGACCTCAATGAAAAATATTGGTTGACTTTTATGAGTTTAATGTCTGAAAGCATTTTGTTTACATTATCCCATTTGATTTATATAAAACCCTATGAGAGAACATCTGGGATAAGATGCTGCAGAGTAGAAGTAAGGGTCTTCTTCCTCTCACCACCATCCAATATAAAGTGCCTCAAAAGGGTAAAAATAATAATCAGATGAACAAAGGGGATCTACCATAGGTCAAAGGCTTGAAGGTGTGTTTAGGGCATTTCCATGCTATAAGGGGTAAAATTACACCTACCAAAGCATCCTATACAACCTACCACACCAGAGTCAGAGTGAATGTGGGACAATCTCTAGGTTCTCAGGGGTCTGGCTGAGGACATTACAGACTTACCTCTGAGTGCAGCAAGACTTGGGACCCCAGGAGGCTGAGGAATGGAAAGTTTTGGGCTGCCCACAAAAGATGCAGCAGAGACTGAAAATTAGCCTCAGGACAAAAACCACACTGTAGCTCAATATACAGAAACATGTCTACTCTCCTCACTCAGACTTCTGGCTGGGAAAGGAAGAAAAAAACTAGCACAGCAAAGGCCACCAGCACCCAAGAACTATAATCTACAACTACCCCCCCAAAAAAAGAAAAAGATTTTGACTCTGGATAATTTATATGGAGAAAAACAGCAGACCATAGAGGAGTTAGCAAAGGGTAACAAACAAAAACCACAACCAAACTTTCCAAAAAAATAGAAATTGATCAAAAGTTATTGAGGAAATCAAATTGGAGTTTAAGAACCAAGTAAGAAAGATGGAGGTACAATTGAAAGAAAAATGGGAAATGGTTCAAAAAGAAAACAACAGTTTAAAAGACAGAATCTCCCACTTAGAAAACCAGTCTTTAAAGGCTAAAATTAGGCAAGTAGGAGCTAATGATATCCCAAGACAGCAAGAATTAATAAAGCAAAGTCAAAAGAATGACAAAATAGAAGCAAATATGAAATATCTCATTGAGAAGACAAGTGATCAGGAAAACAGGTCGAGGAGAGACAATTTGAAAATCATAGTTCTACCTGAAAACCTAGAAATAAACAGAAAACTTGACATCATACTACAAGAAATTATTTAAGAAAACTGCCCTGATATGTTTGAAGAGGGCAAAATAGACATTGAAAGAATCCATAGATCACCCTCCACATTAAATCCTCAAAAGACAATTCCCAGGAGTGTAATTACCAAATTCAAGAACTTCCAAGCTAAGGAGAAAATATTACAAGAAGTCAGAAAGAGACAATTCAGTTATCATGGAGTGCAAATCAGGATTACACAGGATTTCATCGCTTCCACACTAAAGGATGGCAAAGCTTGGAATCTGATATTCAGAAAGGCAAAAGAATTGGATATACAACCAAGGATCACCTACCCATCAAAACTGAGTATATGCTTCCAGGGCAAAGTATGGGCATTTATCAAAATAGAATATTTCCAATTATTTGTAAAGAAAAGAGCAAGACTAAACAGAATTTTTTAAAACTTTTTCCTTCTGTCTTAGAATTAATACTGTGTATTGGTTCTAAGGCAGAAGAGCAATAAGGGCTAGGCAATGGGGGTTAAATGACTTTCCTAGGGTCACATAGCTAGGAAAAGTGTCTGAGACCAGATTTGAACCTAGGACCTCCCATCTCTAGGCCTGTTTCTCAATCCACTGAGCCACCCAGGTACCCCTCTAAATAGAAAATTTAATGACCAAATAACAAAATTCAAGAGAAACATGAAAAAGTAAACAAAACAAAACAAAATGTTTTTAAGGGCTTCAGTAAAGTCAAATTATTTATAATCCTATATGGAAAAGTGATATTTGTAACTTTCAAAAACTATATTCAATATCATAGTAGTTAGAAGAATTATTCATTGGTAGAGGTTGGGGTACTAAGTGGTATAAGATGATATGTAAAAGAAGAAAAGGCTTGGTTCAGATCAGGCTGGAGTAAATATCCCCTCTCTCTGATTTTATTACTTTCATTCTTTCTCCTTTTATAAATAAATTACCAGAAAAATCATTTGGTATTGAGCAATAATTTCTGGTGACCACACTCTTAAATATCTTATCCAACCCTTTAATTTTAACTCCTTACATTCTGGATTTTACAGATCTATTGAATTTTATCTTACACTACAGGGAAGTTGAGAGGGGAAAACCAAGGGGGGGGGTGGAGTGGAGAGTACAAAAAGGTAGGGAAATAGAAGGGTGAAGGAATTTAATAGACCCTAAAGAAAGATGGAGGAGAATAAGAAAGGAGGGGATGTGAAGGGAAGTAAAATAAGGGTGGGGATTAAAGGGTCAGATTAAATGCAAAACACTGGTGTAGAAGGACATAGTGAAAGAAAAAAGGGCAGAACTAGGAGAGGAAATCAAAATGATGGATAATACACAAGTGGTAATCAGAACTCTGAATGTGAATGGGATGAACTCACCCAAAAACTGAAGCAAAGAGTAGAGTGAATAGAAACCAAAATCATACCATGATCACCTAGACCCCAGACAAAAAAGGAAAGGGGAATAAAACCACCAAAGGGATGGCTCACATGGCCCAAAATCAAGCCTCCAGGAAGAAAGGGGAAAAGGTGACTATTGAAAACTTTATTGGTGGAAGTACCCAAGGAAAAGAAGAGAATGAGGAGGAAATCCAAAAAATATCAGAACATGCCTCCCAAAATGGAAACTATCAACAAGCTCTGGAAGATCTCAAACTGGAACTTATCCAAAAGATGGAAACCTGGAAAGAAAAATGGGAAAAAGATATCAGAAGTCTGACAGATAAGACTCCTCAATTGGAAAAAGAACTCCTTAGCTCCTCTGAGATGTTCAGTGCAACCACCCCACGTACAGCTCCGCTGACCCCCGTGATCATCGCCGGGTTCTCCAGTGAAACCGCCCTGAGATATTTTTTCCTGGCAGTCCCCAGATCCCAAGGACCCTGGAGTGCCCCCCCCCAGACAGAGACGTTCCCCACTCACTCGCTGTCCCAGTGAGTGCTCAGGTAGCTCACTCTGGTTTGGTGGGGGACGTGGGGGGGGGAAGGGCGGCTCAGTTCATGTTTCTGTGCAAGCTTTTCCTCCTTCTTATTATAGTGTCGAAATGTTCAAACCCCACGTACTTTAGCCTCTGTGGAGTATTGGGGAGTACTGGGGTGTCCTTCTATTCCTCCAAAGGTGATTTTTATGCTCCTTTGATGTAGTCTGTTTCGTTCGGTGCCGGGGAGAGGAAGCGTGTGGCGTCTAGATTGCAGCCATGATTACCCGGAAGTCCCGAAAGGAACGATTTTTAAGACTAAGCAAGAGATAAATATTACAAAATGAAAAATGAATAATTTTGCTTACATTAAACTAAAAAGGTTTTGTACAAACAAAACCAGTTCAATCAAAATTAGAAGGGAAGCAACAAATTTGGAAAAATCTTTATAATAAAATGTTCTGACATAGGTCTAATTGCTCAAATTTATAAGGAGCTAAATTAATTGTATAAAAAATCAAGCCATTCCCCAATTGATAAATGAGAAAGGGACATGAATAGGCAATTTTCAGATAAAGAAACAAAACTATTAATAACCACATGAGAAAGTGTTCTAAATCTCTTATAATTAGAGAAATGTGAATCCAAACAATTCTGAGGTACCGCCTGATACCTATCAGGTTTGCTAATATGACAGCAAAGGAAAGTAATATACATTGGAGGGAATATGGCAAAATTAGGAAATTAATGCATTGCTCTTGGAGTTGTGAATTGATCCAGTCATTCGGGAAGGCAATTTGGAACTAAGCCCAAAGGACACTAAAAGACTGTCTGCCCTTTGATCGAGCCACACCACTGCTGGTTTTATAACCCAAAGACATATTAAGGAAAAAGACTTGTACAAAAATATTCATAGCCTTGCTCTTTGTCGAGACAAAATAATTAAAAAATGAGGGGATGCCCTTCAAATGGGGAATGGCTGAACAATTGGTGGTATCTATTGATTATGGAATACTATTGTGCTCAAAGGAATAGTGAACTGGAAGAATTCCATGTGAACTGGAACAACCTCCAGAATTTATGCTGAGTGAAAGGAACAGAATCAGGAGAACTTTGTACACAGAGACTGACATACTGTGGCACAATTGAATGTAATGGCCTTCTCTACTAGCAGCAATTCTAGGACAATTCTGAGGGATTTATGAGAAAGAACACTATCCATATTTAGAGGAAGTATAGAAACATATAGGAAAAACAACTGCTTGATCACATGGATCAATGGGGATATTATTGGGTATATAGGTCATCCTTGTGCAAATATTAATAGTATACAAATTGGTCTTATTCAATGACACATGTAAACCCAGTGGAATTGCTTGTTGGCTATGGGGATTGGGAGGCAGGTAGGGAAAGAACATGAGTTATGTAACCATGGTAAAATATTCAAAATCAATTCAATAAATGAACTTAAAAAAATAAAACTCTTTGAGACAGACATTTTTTATGTTTACTTAGTTGATGTAATGAATCTGAGAGTCAGTAAATAGATTGCTTAGGGTCATAATGCTATAAGAGTATGAGGAAAAATTTGAATATGGGGCTTTTTTCTTCCAAGTCCAATACTTTGGACACTATGCCAAACTATCTTTCAGAGATCTGAGAGGGGAGGTAACAGATGAATATTTTGCTTCACTATCAGTCTGTTCATTAGAACTGACCAATATTAATCAGAAATAAGAACTTTCATATACAAAAGCAGAAAGCTGTGAAATCATCTTTGGAGCTAGTACACTGCAGCCAACTCGCTTTTCATTCCCCAATAAAAAAGAACTAGAAATGTTTAGCATGGAAAAGAGAGAATAATCCAGAAAGAAGGAAGGAAAGAAGGAAGGAAGGAAAGAAGGAAAGATAAAATTGCATTGTTCTGTCATTTAAGCCTTGCACACGTAGAGCAAACTCTGCTCTCTTTTAGCTTTCATGAGGTTTCATTTGATAAAGAATAATCTGAAATAAATCTTATTTGTGTGTGGCACACACATATACAAATAGGCTATATATTTTTTCTTCCTCTACTTTTCCCTTCTTGGCATTGACATTAAATAGTCTAGTATCATAAAATTAGATAGACATTTTCAACCAAATTTAGAATTTTAAATTGAGCTTTAAACATTCTTCAATTAATTTTTTAAAACTCTTACTTCCTATCTTAGAATCAATACTGTATATTGGTTTCAAGGCAGAAGAGTGGTAAGAGCTAGTCAATGGTTGTTAAGTGACTTACCCAGGAAAGTGACAGCTAGGAAACATCTGAGGTCAGATTTGAACCCAGGACCTCCCACCTTTCAGTTTGCCTCTCAATCCACTGATCCACCTTGCAACCACTTCTTCCATTTATTTTAAAGAAAAATCCCAGGAACCCAAAGAACTAGCTTTAGCTACAAAGAATAATAGTACCTCAAAATCTTTCAGATACTAGCAAAATGCCTTATTCCTCCTCTGCTTCAACTCCAGACTGGCAATTTAGGCTGTGTGTGGCAGTGGCTTTAAAATCTACTAAACAGAGGAAAGTTTGAAACTACCCAGAGATGTACAGTAATTGAGGACCTTCACTACTTATTCCTTTCAAACTCCTCCATCAATTACAATTTAATCAGATTCCTGCAACATTGATCATTCGAACTGTAGGAATGCAGAGACTGAAAAAATGATCAAGTAATGAGGTCAGATAAAATTCAGGTCAGTGCTCTAAAGGAAATGAATATATAGTAGTCTCTCGGTGATCGAGAGTGACTATTGTCTTTGTGCATTATCATCTATTGATGTACCCTCATGTGGCTTTGAAGTCCAAAGGCTGAGGCGCACAGTTTGTGTGGGGCCTGGGACGCCAGTTGTTACGGGAGGTGCGGTTGTGGCCTGGTGATGGCGTTCACGTGCAGCGGCAAGACGTCGACGTCGCTCATCTTCAAAGGTGGTGGCGGCTGGTGAATGTGGGTTCGCCAGTTGCTTCTGTCAGAGGCAGCGAGTTCTAGTTGCTTTGGTGTCATGCCAGCCCACTTCAAGTTGGACTTTAGCTGATCCTTGAATCTTTTCTTTGGCCGGCCTTGTTTCCCGAGTCCAGCTGACAGTTCACCGTAGAATACCTGTCTTGGTATTCGCTGTGGGTCCATGCGGATGACATGTCCAGACCATCGTAGCTGGGTTCTGAGGACCAGGACTTTGATGCTGGTGGAGTTGGCTCTGTCGAGGACTTCCTGGTTGGTGATTCGGTCCTGCCATCGGATCCTCATGATTGACTGGAGGGAGCGTTGGTGGAATTGCTCCAGCTGCTTCATGTGCTTCCGGTACAGTGTCCATGTCTCACAGCCGTACAGGAGCGAGCTGAGGACCACTGCGTTGTACACTTTGAGCTTCGTCGCAGTGCTTACACCTCTGTGTTGGAGGACTTTGCAGCACAGCCGCCCAGGTGCCTGGCTGGCCTTTTGGATCCTGGCATTGATCTCGTGGTCTAGGGACCCGTCGTTGGCGATGGTGCTGCCCAGGTACTTGAAAGTGTTGACTTTAGAAAGCTGCGTGCCGTCGATTGTAATACACGGCTGGTTCGTTGGCCTCCCTGGTGCAGGTTGGAACAGCACCTCTGTTTTGCTGAGGCTGATAGTCAGGCCAAACAGTTTTGTTGCGGTGGAGAACCTGTCCACCATGGTTTGGAGATGATTTTCTTGGTGGGCCATGAGAGCACAGTCATCTGCAAAGAGAGCTTCCAGGATGAGTCTCTCTGTTGTCTTTGTTTTTGCAGTCAGGCGGCGAAGGTCAAATAGTGAGCCATCCAGCCGGTATTTGATGTAGACACCCAGGTCTAGATCCATCACAGCATGTTGTAATACTTGGGTGAAAAATAGGTTGAATAGTACCAGAGCAAGGACACAGCCTTGTTTCATGCCATTGGAGATGTTGAAGCGATCGGAAGTCTCTCCACCAGATAGGACTTCCCCTGTCATGTCGACATGAAAGAGCTGGATCAATTTGACGAATTTTGCTGGGCAGCCGAGCTTGCTGAGGATCACCCACAATGCGTCCCTGTTCACTGTGTCGAATGCCTTTGTCAGGTCTATGAAGACAATGTAGAGACTCAGGTTCTGCTCAAGGCATTTTTCCTGCATTTGCCTCACTGTGAAGACCATGTCGATGGTGCTGCAATCTGGTCTGAAGCCACATTGTGATTCAGGCAGGTTCTGCTCTGAAACAGATGACAGGAGTCTGTTGAGTATAACACGGGCGAGGATCTTTCCAGCAGTGGAGAGTAGTGAGATGCCTCTGTAGTTGTCACAGGCTGCTCGTGAGCCTTTGTTCTTGTATAGGGCTACAATGAAGGCATCTCTGAGTTCTGGGGGCATGTCTTCCTCTTCCCATATGCTGGTCAGCACTATGTGGAATGCCTGGAGCGCCTTTCCATTTAAGGCCTTGTACACCTAGGTTGGTATCCCGTCTTTACCGTGTGCTTTACCGGGTGCCAAAACTCATTTGTTTGATGGCTTTTTGGACTTTCTCTATTGAAGGAGGGACATCAAGTTGTTCAATGGAGCAGTTTTGGGGGATCTGGTAAAGGGTGCTTTGGTTGACTGAAGAGGGTCGGTTGAGAAGATGACTGAAGTGTTCTTTCCACCAGTTGCTGATGCCTTTTTTATCTTTTATGAGAGTGTCACCATCAGAGGATAGCAAGGGAGTGGTGGTGGGTTTTGATGGCCCATAGACAGTCTTGAGGGCACTGAAAAATTGTTTGTAGTTTTTCATATCAGCAAAATGCTGGATTTCTTCTGCCTTTTTTCCCCACCATCGGTCTTGCATCTTCCTGATCACACACTGCGCCATGGCTTGGAGAAACTTGAATCTGTCCTTTTTAGGAGCAGAGTTTGGGTTATTTTGCCACTCCATAAAGGCTTTGTTCTTCTTGCTCAATAGGTCTTCAATAGCAGTGTTGTTCTCATCGAACCAGTCCTGGTGGTTGCGTTGTTTTGGGCCTAGGACTGCCTTTGATGTTTCCTTCACTGCGTCTCTGTACTGGTTCCATTTCTCAGTTGAGCTTCCAGTGAGTGGTCCCTTGGCAGACAGCTTGTTGTCCAGGCAGGACTGGAATGTCTGCAAATAAGATGGAACTCTAAGAAGACTCATGTTGTAAAATGCGCAAACTGTCTGGGTGCGTTTTGGATGGCGAGGCGCAATGCACATTTGAAGAGTCTCTCTAACCAATCAGTGGTCTGTCCAGCATTCAGCTCCTCTCATGGCTCTGGTGATCTTTACATCCTGGATGTCTCGCTGGCATATATTGATGTAGTCAATGAGATGCCACTGTTTTGATCTTGGGTGCATCCACATTGTTTTATATTTGTTCGCCATTCTGAACACAGTGTTTGTGATGGTGAGTTCGAACTCTGAGTATTTGCTGAGTAGCAGTAGGCCATTGTTCATTTTGCCCACGCCGTGTTTGCCGAGCACTCCTTTCCATCTTTCATGGTCCTGGCCAACGTGGGCGAGGAAGTCTCCCAGTAGTATCAGCTTGTCATTTGTGGGCACTGAGTGCAGGACTGCACTCAGGTCAGAGTAGAACTGCTCGATGGTCTCCTCTGTGCTGGTCAGTGTAGGGGCATATGTGCTGATGATTGTGGCATACCGGTCTTTGCTGAGAGGCAAACGGATCTTCATGAGCCTCTTGCTGATGCCCACAGGAAAGTCTGGCAGCTGTTTGAGCAAATTGGTCTTGATAGCCAGGACAACACCTTGGATTCTATCTTCATTTGAGGCTCTGCCTTTCCAGAAGAAGGTGTATCCAGTGGTGGGTTCACTGAGTGATCCCTCGTCTGGTAAGCGTGTTTCGCTTAAGGTTGAGATGTCGATGTTATATCGCGCCAGTTCTTTACTGATTAGAGCAGTTCTTCTCTCAGGTCTTGGGGTATTCTCTCTATCAAGTAATGTCCTGATGTTCCATGCTCCTAGTAGGAGTTTCTTTGTATTTTTTCTTTGATTTCGACCACTTAAAGGGGATGACCCGCCAGCCGCGGTGTGCTGACCGGGTGTTTGTAGGGCAGGCAATGTTTGGGACACCTTTTCTAGTCCCCTCCCTTGGTTAGGGTGAGCAGTGCTGTCCTAGAGAGGACTGCTCAGTCGCCCAGGATGCTGCCGAATGTCCCTGCTGCCCACAGGGGCGAGCGACCACTGGTCTGTGGGCCGCCTACGTGCAGGATGGTGACTACAACTGCCAGTGGTCACCTCCACCTGTTGCGTCGTCACTCCCCCATCGCCGCAGGTCTTGAAGAGGTTGGACGGGGTTAGGATAGATGAGTGTGCACAAAGATACTTGTGCGTGAAGGAGATTTAAGTGGAAAAGTCGATGCACAGAGACAGTCCCTCTCTCTCTCGGCATTGGAAACCTGGGTCGAGTGGCACGAAAAAAATTGTATGGGGTGCTCAGGTAGGGGTAGTATCTCTGGTATGGAGGGCTTGTCGTGCCCTCCTAGGGCAGCTCTCCTCTGCTTCTGACCCCCACATGATACCCAGCTCTCACTTGTGGCTCCCAGTAGCTGCTAGCATGTGGCAGTGGCCACATCCTGGGCAAGGGCTTTGACAGGCCAGCTAAGCCTTGTGAGGGTAGCCATCGTGTCGTCGTCGACCCCTGGTGAACCAGGGCTTTTCTCACCCAGCATGTGAAGACTGCTTTGGCTGAACAGATGGAAGAAACCAATAAGAAGTTTCAATGGCTGAGAGGGCGAACCACAGCGAAGCACTGTGGAATGCTTAGGGCGTGTTGGAGCACAAAGGACAACACAGCTATCCAATGCAGCTGAGGAAGTCTCCAGACTTAACAAAGGAAATGAATAATTCTGCCATAACTACATATAGAAACCCAGAAAAATGATTGGATTCCTAGAGTGGTAGAAAGGCCTAATTAAAAAAAAAGAAAAAGAAAAAATAAGGAGTGGAATAAATAAATTATAGAAGATGGTTTGAGGAAACCTGAACAATTCAGTGTAAACCCTGAGGAAAAGTGGAAGAAACAGATTTCAAAGGTTCAAAAGCATTAAAGCAAAATCAAAAGAAAAAAACTGGAAGTATACATGATATGTCAAGTATATACATTTAAAATCTCAAATAGCAAACAGTGAAAAAGAATATAAGAGTGTTTGGGCTCAAAAAGTATAGTAAAGAAAAATAATATACAATCTTAAACAAATATTTAAGTAATTGTTTTAAGAAATCGAAAGGAAATTATTAAGAAATTATAAAACTAATGAGAAATATTTGAACCAGAGGACAAACAAAACAATGGTAAAATCCACATTACTCCCTAAAAAGAAACTTCAAATTTAACACGAAATGTATAACTATCAGTAATTCAAAAATCAAATAAGAGAAATAAGAATTCACATTCTAAACAAATTAAATATAAATGTATTGTTATTTTATTGTGTCATAAAAGCAGTGATTGAAAGTAAAATTTAGACATCTATTCCAATTATTTCAATATACAGATGAAGGAATTGAGGTTAAGAGAAGTTTATGAATTACTTAAGATAATGCAGTTGGGATGTGGCAGACATATGTTCATAGTGATTAGTAAGTTTCTAGTGAAGAGACTCAAGCTTGACTTTGTGTATGGTTCAAAAAATTTTTAATAAAACATGTAAAAGCAATATTCAATTTCATTTCCCAATTTTGACTTCCAAATTCTCTTACTCCTCCATTTCCCCCCTCCCCATTCCTTGAGATAATAAGCAAACTGATATAGATTTTACATGTGAAATCTTGTAAATAATTTTTCTATATTAGTCCCTTTGGGTTGAATTTTTTTATTACTTAGAAGGAAATGGAAATTATATTTGTCAAATATGTATACCATAACTAATAGGTTATATGACAATTAGAATCTAAAGAAATCTTTATCATAATAGAATTATAATTCTAGATTAAATTTATTAGGATGGAATATAATAGGAATACTAAACAAATCCTACAGTTGAATGAAGACAAAACTTCAGTGTACAGTGTGAGAAAGTCCTGGGAAGACAATAGTTATTGTAAAAAAATCTCAATGATTCAAGAATATAACATGGAAGTTAAAAATGAAATCTCAGTCTAGGTGAAATAATGAGAGCAATAGTTTCTAAAATAGGAAATAGTTATACCAAATTTAGCTTTGGTCACACAATTTTTGAAGGATTATGGACACTTTTCAATACAATATTCTAATAAGATAATTAATGTATTAGAGAACATCAAATGTTCAACCAGGATGATGAGAATCTCATGACTTTACTATTTAAAGAATAGTTGAAGAAACTGGAAATATTTATCTTGGAAAATAATATTCATGGGGAGATTGAGAGCAGCCTTTATGTAAGAAAGACCAGAATTGGAAAAAAAAGTTTGATAACTTGTGGAGGGCCATGGATAGCAGACTGGAGGCAATTTAAGAGTGACTCCACAAAAATACAGTTTTATTAAAATTTAGCTATTTCTCATATATGTATACATATATGTGTATATATATATATATACGTGAATAGGTGCACACACATCTAAATATATATTTGTGAGTGTACATATAATAGATTTGGCTCTTCACTGATCTGCCTTGAGATTTTAATAGTTTTAAACCCAAGTGCAGTGGATGACTATATAATTCACAACATGATTTCTGAATGTTGCTCTGGGTAGATATAGAAACCTTTAAAACTAACTTATTGAACTAAAAACTGTTGTAAGCAGGATTCTTTAGTACAGTTGCTTGGACTTTGAATTTAATACCAAATGGTAATGTTGTGAAACCTTTCTTGAAAGTATTCCAGTTAAGCAATTGAATGATTCAAAATATATCTATTTCTGAGGTTGGTAAGTTTCATAGGTTTTTATATGCAAATATATGATGTTATTATTTCCCTATTGGAAGGGAATCTTTCTGAGATTGCACTCCAAGAATGAATATAAAAATTAATAATAATTTTTGATCCTACAAATTTTGAAAGGGCAGATGCCATTTTGTCTAATCATCTCATTATATCGATGAGGAAACTTGCTCAGAAAAGTTAAGTAACTTGCTTATTGTCATGCTACAAAAACAAAGTCTAGGGAGTTGGTTATGGAAAGTTGTATTTAGTATCTTGATAATAACTTTACAGTCATTGGCATGATCATCATGTGGGATGGTTTATTTAATTTTATCTTTAATACAAGTTACTAGAAATACCCATTAACTGAAGATGGCTTCTGCAAACCCCTTAGTTTTTGTATAAAAACATATCAGAATACATGCATGGTATTGATGGGGAAAAATACACATGTACACATCTGTATATCCATACACAGATGTGTACATATAGATGTATACACACATACACACACACACACCTACCTTAATACCTATACCTACCTTTGTATAAGATAAGAAGCTTCACTGTAGTCACTGAATTGGGGACCCATAATCGTTTTCTCCTAAGCAGTAGATTTGTTTGTCAGTTAGTACATATGGTCTGTGACATCACTGGCTCAGACTTTTAGATCCTGTTTTGTCTTAAAGTCACTCTTAGTGGGAGTTAAGTGCCTAGATTTGCCTTTGGATAGTCCATCATGATTTATATAACTGATGCAGTGGATTCTGGGATTCTGGAATTTCTGAAAAAGTAAAAATACCATAGAAAAACATACTCAGAACTAACTCATTCTATTTTAGGTGCTTTAAGTTCATGTTATCTAAAATATATATTGCTTCTTTTTCTTTGAAAAAGGAATTTATTCTACCTTTAAATCAGTTGAACTTCTTTAAAATTTGAAGTAAAGGGCAGTGAGATGACTCAGTACATGGAAATCCAGGCTTGGAGACAGGAGGTCCTGTGTTCAATTATGGCTTCAGAAAATTCCTAGCCAAATCACTTAAACTCAGTTGTTTAGCCCTTACTACTATTCTGTCTTGAAACCAATATTTAGTATCAATTCTAAAACAGAAGGTAAGATTTTTTTTTTAATTAGGAGTATAGAGCAGAGGAGTTCTGAGATTCCTTTTAATTCTATAGCTCTGATCCTAAGATAGAAAGTGAATATCAGATAATAGACATTGATTTTTGCTCAAATTATGGTGCTGTAGAAATTTTTTGAGAGTTCCTTAGACAGTAAAATGATTATATTAGTCAATACTTAAAGGAATGAATTCTGACTATTCATTGGAGCTGAAACTGGACCTTAAATATTTTGGCCACATAATAAGGGAGATAGGATTTATTGATAAAGATCTTGATCTTGGGAAACAATGAAAGCAAAGGATAAAGAGATGGCAGTGGATGAGATAATGTTAGGGAAGCAGTGAACATGAGCTTGAACAAATTTCAGGAGGCAGTGGAAGACAGGAAAGCCTGGTTGTACTGTAGTCCATAGGACTACAAAGAGTTGGACTCAACTGAACAAAAGAAAACATTTGTTCACTCTAAATCCAATTCTCTTCATACTATAGTACTTTGAAATTGCCAACCAAGTGACTTGAACCATGTAGCTTATCATTTCTTCATCTTTAAAATACAAAAATTGGACCAGATGTGTGCTAAGGTCCTACCTCTAAGTTTTATGGCCTATATCCTCAGATATTTTTTTTAATATAAATTTACTTATCCATATCAAGTCAATATAAGTATCTATATAAGTTTATTTATTCACAGTCATACCAATCTAACAACATTCAAAATAAAATTTCATATCTTACACTTAGTAGATGATTGCTTGGCTTTCTATTTAAAAAAATAACAGTAGAAAAAAACAAAACATCAAGTGAACTGCTCAATCAGTTTTATTCTTACAACACTTAATGTGATGAATCATGCCTTTCTTACTACTTCTTATACCCAAGACATCCTTTGGCAATGTACTTAAATCCACTGATTAGCATATCACAGAAATAACTGATCCAATTAAATACTTCACCAATAGACAGTTTGGGTATATATAATCAGGCTAGTTCTTTGGCATATTTATATAGGACTCACTTCTGGGAAGACTGAGGTTGGTGAATTGCTAGAATTTGAGAGTTCTAAGCTTCAATGAGATATGCTTATAACATATCCACACAAAGACTAGAACTAAAATACCAATTCCCTTAGCCCATGGTGCTATAAAACTAATTAAGGAGAACTATACAGCTCATATAAGAAACAGATCTGGTCAATATATTTATACTTATCAATAGTTGGGGTTGGGTTTGGAAATGAATGGTTATGGCACATCTATTCTGGATAAGATAGAGAGAACTAGTCTCAAGTGTTATTGTTGTTATTATTATTATTATTAAATTGCATGAATGGCCAGAAAAAGGAATGACTCAATCATGTAAAAAAAAAAAGAAAATAATTTAATTCCAAATTCTGTTTTGGTATTCTTAACTATTTAAACAAACTGAAGGCCTTTGGTTCATTGTCTATGAAATATCAATTTAAAGACAAAGACAAACAATGTGCAGTATAAAATGGCATGAATTTATCATTGTGATCAGTACCCAAGGTATCAAAGAACTTTTATATATTTTCCATTACTTGATCCTAACTGTGAGATTGTAGGCATTATGGTGCCAGATTTACAGATAAAGAAACTGAGGCTGAGAACTGAAGTGACTTGCCAATCTGTATCAGAGATAGGATTTGAATGTTGGGGTTCTTGATTGACAACACAATACATGATTATATGCTCTTTTCTAAAAGGAAGAAGCTTGGCCTACTTCAACTGGCATAGAATATTAAATGTGGGAAAATTGGTTTAAATATCACCTCTGAAAATGAATATATATGTAACTTTGAGCAAGTCATTCATTTTCCATTGATCTCAATTTCCTCATTTTAAAATTCTTGTACTAAATAACCTTTGAAGTCCCTATCAATTATATTAGCATTATCCTCCCAGAATTATGTCAGTAATACTAGGGCCTGGAATATATGAACAAATTGAAATTTATTATTAATGAAAAAATGTATTTCACAAAATTGAATTTAAAAATTCATTAAATTTAGTTTTTAAAGTAAAAATTACATTTAATTAAAATTTTCAAAATAAAATTCAGTGTAATAAAAATATTTATTTATTTTTGTTTGTCTTTTTATACCAATTTATACTAATTACTTGTACAAAAATAGAGATGGCATCATTATCAAATATTAAGGTCATATCAAACTAGGATGAATAGTAAACAAATTATGAGAAAGAATAAAAATCCACAAACTATCAGTGCTCATATGATCCCTGTTTCAAAAATTTCTTTTAGAGAATCTCTAAAAAGCTTTTAGTTTACCTTTAAAAGAAAGTATAAGAGTTACAGCTCTAACTGCCATTCTATGAGGTACTTTTTTCTATGAAGATTTGGCGAATGTGTATTTTTTTAATCCATTAAAATTTATTAGTTTATGGAGAAGACAGAAGGATAAAGAGAAGATTGATTCTTACTAAAACTGTCTTTAGGAGACAGAGTCAGGATGGTGGTTTAGAGGCAGCAAATGTTCAGACCTCTGAAAACCCTTCCTTACCAATTACAAACTAAATACTCCTAGGGGGCTGAAAATCAAACCTAAAAACAAAAGAGAGTGAAGGAACCCTCCTGCTGGACTCAATTTAAAAGGTATCCCCCCCCAAAGCCAGAATTGGAGAACACTCAGGTTTAAGGGAAAAGAAGAAGGAAGGTCCTGTGACCTGTCCCTCACCTAGAGCTCTAAGTATCCAGCTGAAGCTTGAACCTCTGGGTGGGCAAAGGTGCTAGTCTGGAGGGAGTACCTTGGGGGAAAAGTTGTGCCAGGCTCAGAGCATCCAACACAGGCAATTGGGAAGCAGATAGAGAAGAAACACAGATCTCAGAGCAGGATGAA
This sequence comes from Monodelphis domestica, assembly GCF_027887165.1. Taxonomy (NCBI): domain Eukaryota; kingdom Metazoa; phylum Chordata; class Mammalia; order Didelphimorphia; family Didelphidae; genus Monodelphis; species Monodelphis domestica. The sequence goes on from NC_077230.1 coordinate 48,891,041, forward strand.
TACTTGCAGCAGATGAGAGGTGCCATATTGTCCCCCTCCTTCCTGAGGTTTTGGCCTCAGGGCACATCCAGCAACCCAGCCAGACTTAATCCCATCAAAGCCTTCAGAGGTCAGGGAAGCCCAGGCTCCAAAACACATCCCCCACAGACTGCTGGACTTAATCCTATCAAAGCTTCTACCCGGAAGGGAAACTCAAGCTCCAACATCCCTCCTCCACAGACTGCACTGAGAGATTTTCTGACAAAATTCCAAGGGTGAAGGTGGAAATAAAAGCCCCAAACTACAAAAGAAATGAGAGAAGCAAGAGCTCAGGCAACTGCAGGGAGTAAAGAAGGGGGTAAATATGAGCAAACAATAGAAAAAAAAAAGAAATTACAATCAAAAGCTTCTATACAGGCAATGAACAAAGAGCAAACAGAATATAGAAGGAAGATGGAACACTAAGCCAAAACAACAACAACAACAACAAAAAACAAACAAACAAAAAAAAAAACCTGAAACTCCAGCAAATTTTATACAGGCCCTGGAAGAACTCAAAATACAATTCAAATCACAATTAAGAGAGGCTGAAGACAACTGGGAAAAGAACTTAAAAGCTAAGATAAGTCATCTGGATACATAGGCACTTGAACAGAAGAAAATAGTGTATTGAAAGCCAAAATCAACTATCTTGAAAATCAGGCAAAGGAGATGAAAGATGAGGCCAAGAAAATGAAAGATGAACTCCAAAGAAAATCAGAGCATTAGGAGAACAATGACCAAAAAGACAGGGATGAAATCCAGTCTTTAAGAACCAGAATACAACTAGAATCAAGTGACTTCACCAGGCACCAGGACAGTATAAAACAAAATCAAAAGAATGAAAAATTTGAGGAAAATATGAAGCAGCTCATTCACAAAACAGAAGATTTAGAAAATCATTCCAGGAGAGTCAACTTAAGAATCATTGGTCTGCCAGAAGACAATGACAGAAGAAAAAGTCTAGACATCACACTATAGGAAATTATACAAGAAAACTACCCTGATATTCTAGAACAAGAGGGAAAAGTGGAGATTGAAAGAATCCACAGATCACCTCCTGTATTTAATCCCCAACTGACAATACCCAGGAGTGTTATAGACAAATTCAAGAACTATCAGACCAAGGAAAAAATATTACAAGCTGCTAAGAAGAAGTCATTCAGATACCATGGAACCACAGTGAGGATAACACAAGATCTGGCTGCATCTACATTGAAGGACTTAAAGGCATAGGATATGATCTTCCAAAAAGCAAGAGAACTAGGTTTACAACCAAGAATCAACTACCCAGCAAAACTGACTATATTCTTACAGGGGAAAGTATGGTCATTTAACAAAATAGAAGAATTCGAAGCATTTGTAAAGAAAAGACCAGACCTGAATAGAAAATTTGATGTCCAAGCACAGAATTCAAGAGAATCATCAAAAGGTAATGAAAAAAGAGGGAAAAAAACAAAAAACAAAAGAAACAAAAAACCCCTTTTTTTAAAAGATATTCAATAAGTTAAAATGATATATATCCCTATAAGAAAAGAGGTCATTAGTTAAAAATTATCACACAGGAAGCTAAAAGAATTACACAGAGGGAAAAGTGACAAACTGTATAGGATGAAATACCAAGACATAAATAGTTATATAGATATATGTATGCATAAATACATATATATTTATGTATGTATATATATATACATACATATATAAATATATATGTAAAACTAGAGCTAAAAAAAGAGATTAATAATAAAAGAAATGGGAAAAGAACAAAAGGGGGTAAAATTATATGTCAAAAGAAGCTCATTGTGGGAGGGGGGTGGACATCTATACACCAGAAAGGTAAAGAGGTTGGAGATAGGAAATACTCAACGCTTATGAGCATTGAAATTGACTCAAAGATGGAAGAACAATCCAATCCATTGGTGAAGCAAATTGATTTGCTCACTATAGGGAAATAGAGGGGTAACAAACAGACTGGTGGGGAGTGAAGCAGTACAAGGGAGGGAGAGGGTGGGGGGTAGTTTAAAAAGACTGTATAGAAAATAAGGGGGGAATAAGAAACGATGGGATATAAATGGAAGTAAAATAAGGGTGGGAATTAGGGGGACTAATTAAAAACAAAACATTGGTGTAGAAGGAAATAGTGAAAGAAGAAAAGGCAGGACTAGGAATACAATTCAAAATGCTGGAAAATACAGAGCTGTTAATCATAGCTCTGAATGTGAACGAAATGAACTCTTCCATGAAAAGCCAGCAAATACCAGAGTAGATTAGAATTCAAAACCCTACCATATGCTGTCTACAAGAAACACACATGAGGAAGGTAGATACGCATAGGGTGAAAGTAAGAGCATGGAGCCAAATCTATTGGGCATCAACTGATAAAATGAAGGCAGGAGTCACAATCATGACATCTTACAAAAGCAAAGAAAAAATATATCTAATTTAAAGAGATGGAGAAGGTAATTACATACTGATAAAAGGTAGTATAGACAATGAGGAAATATCAGTACTCAATATGTATGCACCAAATGGCAGAGCATCCAATTTTCTAAAGGAGAAACTAGAAGAGCTCAAGGATGAAATAGATAGAAAACTATACTTGTGGGAAACCTCAACCTTCCTCTATTAGAACTGTATAAATCAAACCAAAAAATAAATAAGAAAGAGGTAAGAGAAGTGAATGAAATCAGAAAAAATAGAGTTAGTAGATATGTGGAGAAAAATAAATAGGGACAAAAAGGAATACAGCTTCTTTTCAGCAGCACATGGTACATTCACAAAGATTGACAAGGTATTAGGGCATTAAAACATTGCAAACAAGTGCAAGTATCATTTGTTCTTGGTTCATTGCCTGTGCAGAAGCTGTCAATTTTAATTTCTTTCTTCATTTTATGTTGTTTGCTCATATTTACCTCTTCTTTGCTCCCCGTATTTGTCTGTGCTCTTGCTCCTCTCATTTTTTTTTTTTGTTTTGGGACTTTCTGTCAGTATCCCCTCTTGGAGCTTTGTCAGATCTCTCAGTGCAGTCTCTGCGGGAGGAGTGTTGGAGTTTGCCCTTCTCTATCCTCTGAAGGCTTTTGATTGGATTAAAGTCCATCAGTCTGTGGGGGAGGGATATTGCAACCTAGGCTTCTCTGAGTTCTGAAGACTTTTAATGGGATTAAGTTCATCTGGGTTGGGCTAGGTGTGCTCTGAGGCCAAAAACCTCCTGGAAGTCTGGAGCAGTATGGAAGATCTCCAGGGCTCTGACCAGGCTGCCAGATCCCTCTCCAGCTCATTCCCTGCCATCTGTGCTCTACACTCTGAACTTGGCACTGTCCTGCCCACAAGGTACACCCTCCAGACCAGCACCTTTGCCTGCCCAGAGGTTCCCGTTGCCGCTGGAGGCCCAGCACTCGGGGGAAGAGAGGGACGGGTCCTGGGACCTTCTGCCTTCCAGTTAAACCTGAGTGTTCTCAGATTTTGGCTTTTTGGGGGGTGTACTTTTTGAGTTGAGTCCAGCAGGAGGGTTCCTTGGTCTGTCTTGTTGTTAGCTTTGATTTTCAGTCCCCGAGGAGCATTCAGTTTGTGATTGGTAAGGAAGGGTATTCAGAGGTTTGAACTTCTGCTCCTTCTATGCGGCCATCTTGATCAAGGAAAGACTTTAAAAAGAAGCATGAGCTTGAAAAAAATCACAAAATATAAAATCAATAATTTTGATTATATCAAAGTAAAAAGGTTTTGTACAAACAAAACAAATGCATCCAAAATTAGAAGGGAAATAACAAATTGGGAAATAATCTTCATAGCAAAAACCTTTGACAAAGGTCTAATTACTCAAATATATAAAGAACTAAACCAGTTATACAAAAATGAAGCCAATCTCCAATTGATAAATGGACAAGGGATATGAATAGGCAATTTTCAGTTAAAGAAATCAAAACTATTAATAAGCACATGAAAAAGTGTTCTAAATCTCTTATAATCAGAGAAATGCAAATCAAAACAACTCTGAGGTATCACCTCACACCTAGCAGATTAGCTAACATGACAGCAAAGGGAAGTAATGAATGCTGGAGGGTATGTGGCAAAGTAGGGACATTAATTCATTGCTGGTGGAGTTGTAAATTGATCCAACCATTCTGGAGGGCAATTTGGAACTATGCCCAAAGGGTGATAAAAGCCTGCCTGTCCTTTGATCCAGCCAGGGCACTGCTGGGTTTGACTCCAAAGAGATAATAAGGAAAAAGACATGTACATAAATATTTATAGCTGGGCTCTTTTTCATGGCAATAAATTGGAAAATGAGGGGATGCCCTTCAAATGGGGAATGGCTGAAAAATTGTGGTATCTGTTGGTGATGGAATACTGTTGTGCTCAATGGAATAATAAAGTGGAAAAATTCCATGGGAACTGGAATGAACTCCAGGAATTGATGCAGAACAAAAGGAGCAGAATCAGAACATTGTATACAGAGACTGATACACTGTGGTATAATCGAATGTATTGGTCTTCTCCATTAGTGGCAATGCAGTGATCTTGAACACGTTGGAGGAATCTACGAGAAAAACCACTATCAACATTCAAAGGAAAAACTGTGGCAGTAGAAACACAGAAGAAAAACAACTGCTTGAATACATGGGTCGAGGGGAAATGGCTGGGGATGTAGACTCTATATGAACATCTTAATGCAAACACCAAGGACATGGAAATAAATTCTGATCAAGGACGCAAGTAATACCTAATGAAATTGCTCATGGGTTGGGGGATGGGTGGGTGGAGGGGAAGGAGGGAAATAATGTGATTTTTATAACCAAGGATTAATGTTCTTAATTGACTAAATAAATTAATTCAAATTAAAAATAAAAGAAACATAAAAGTTAATCCCTAATTTTGATGAATCCTGAAGAATTTCAAGCTCTTCTAAAGCTCTTTTACCCCTAATGTTTCCAGCCTTTAGAGTTTGAGAGCAGCTGGGACTTTTCAGAGTCCAACTTGATATTCTTGAAATTATGCTCTTGGTCTTTATAAAAATGGACTTTTGTACCTAGAAATGGACAAAATATTCTGAGAACACTGCAGTTGGCCAAATAAATGCTTTATGTTGTTAAATTAAAAAAAAAATAAAGTGTTTTATAGTAAATTTAGGTTCCTATACTGATTTATAGCAATTAAATTTCTTCATGAGCATTTTACTTTTATGAGATCCTTTCCTTCATTTTCCATTGTTTCTACCAATTCATTATTTTATTTTGTAAGTTGAAGTGATTTTAACTTAATGCCAGATTTTTATTATAATTATTACCCTATTATTTTTTGCAATTATGATAATTGTAAATATCATTTATATTACATTACAATGTTTCAGATACTTTGCTAAGTTTTTAATAATTACCTCATTTCATCTTCACATATGGTGATAGAGGTGATATTATTATTCTAATTTTTCTGAAGAGGAAAATCAAAGATTTTACCAAGTTACCTACATAGGAACTATCTGAAACTGAATATTAACTCAGATATTTCTGACTTCAGATCCAGCAATCCATACAGTGTTCCAACTATGATCACTAAAAAAAATTACAAAACATTTCCTTAAATGTCTCTTATTGAATTTTTCTTTATAATAAATCCAACTCCTTTCTTTTCCTTTTCATAGTGAATCTAACCTGAGTTTCCATACTTTTGTTCTTATTTTTATTTATATCACGAATATGAGTTTCATTGGATATTTCTTTAATATGGACCCATTGGTCATTGAATATGTAATATACATTTAGAATACTACCAATAACTTCAATGTTCATAGACAGTGTAATCTATGTCATAGAATAAAATAGTGTAATTAAAAGTAGAGATATTTTTGAGGCAGTAGTGGTAGGAAGGATGGGAATAGAATCACAAATAAGCATCACACAAAGTCATTGAGAAGAAAGTTTTTTTTTTCCTTCTAAAATATTTTAGAAATGAGTTTTTGGGAAAACAAGGATTCAATTACTCATTTCTTCAACAATTATTTGCTAATCATTACAGTTGCATAAAGAGGTACTGGAGTTCAAATTTGGCCTCCATACATTTACTAACTGTGTGACCCTGGAGAAGTTGGTTAACCACTGTCTGCCTCAGTTCCTTCTTCTATAAAACAGGGATTATAATAGAATCTACTTCCCAGGTTTTTGGGGGACAAAATGAGATAATATTAAAATACTTTTCAAACCTTAAAGTACCACATAGATGCTAGTGATTATTATTTCTCTAGATTTCTTCACTAAACATGATATTTTATATCTTTTAATTCCATTTTTGCAGTATATAATCAACACTGTGACAAAGTAAAATTATATACATATATAAATATACATATTTTATGCATGTACATACATATGAATTACATATATAATCATTTCTCTTAACTTGTCTTCTCAAGGGATCTCTTGATAAACTCTTGAAGAGAGAGTGAGGATGACAGCTTTGCACAAATCTGCCTCATTTGAATCCAATTTATACGTGAGGCAAAAGACATAATCCAATGATTTCATTTTGGTCAGAAAAAAACAACAACATACAATTAAAATTGACACAAGATTTTAAGATCATTGAACTTTCTAGAATAAGGTTTTCTCACAGAAAAGGACTCCAAGAAAGTCCCTTAAAAGCAAAAGCTTTTGTTCCTTGAAGACGTTACTAAAACATTTTAGAGATCAGTCAGTCAAGTGTGGAAATCTTGAGAGGTTGTATCTGAGAGGGTCACAGATGTCTGAAGAGTTACAAATCCTTAATCCTTCCTGTGCTCTCCATTACAGGGGTGTAGCCTTCATAATCAGAAGAAACACTTTCACTGAGAAGGATGAAGTGATGTTTTTGTCAAAATTAAATTCCCCAACAAAGGAACTATTTCTTACCTTTTTGAACAAAATTTAAGTATGACAACAGCATCCAAAGAGACTTGAAATTAATGAAAGCTTTAATTTTGTGTTTATAGGAATCAAATGAACATTTCTTTTCTTCTTGTAGAAGAAATTGTATAATAACTATGTTAAACTTTCACAAATATTAATCCTGTTATAATAGAATCTGAGATTATATTCAGAGTAGGAAAAATGTAGGTAGGCAGAACATTATGGAAACTTAAAAAGAGAGGCTAGGAGGTAGCATCAGCTAGTTTTCAGATCAATAATCAATCATTCATTGGTTCAGAAGCTGTCTGTTGTAGATAGATAGTGGTTATATTATTAGATAATCAGAGTAGGAGAGTAGGCACAGGATTTTGGCCTAGCAGAAGATACTACCCTCTGAGGCAGATAGATTTAGGGTTTTCTGGAAAAATTTAGTCAAAATTGGGATCTTGCGTATAGTTATAATCTATTATTATAAGATTAGTTTTACTTTCTTCCTTCTTATTTCCTATCCATATTTCCTAATAATAAACTAAGTGTTTTGCATTTAATAAACTACTCACTGGCTTTTGTCCAAACTCCTACCCCACCCCTGGTCAAATTTAACCCTTCACACTTCATATCCCAATGAGGAATAATACAGAAAAGTCTAGATTCTAGAGGCAATCAATAGAGAAATCTAGCTTATCTTAAAGAGCTGAGCAAACTGTAACAATCAGTTACTGAGTCTATTTCAATCAAGCTAAAAAGAATAGAAGGCAATAAGTTAATAAATGAGATAAAAAGTTCTAGGAAATTGAGTCAACATTATTTTTGGCAAAAAAAAAAATTAAAGCAGTAGAATATGTATATTTGAATTCACAGAATAAATCTTAAAGCCCAGTTTGATTTTTAAATTTTATTTCATCCAGTATGCTACGTAGAACTTATAATGATCCCAAAACCAATAAAATGTGATTTTTTTTCCCCAGGAGAATGTAAACTCTTTGAAGGCAAGGATAGTTTTCATTTTTTCTTTTTCACTGGCCCATGACATGAGTTTTGCTTGTTATAATGAATTAAATAGCACTGTTTCACTAAGACGTCTAGGGAGGCTCCAGGTATCCTGAAGTACATGCAAATTGTTTTTGGAAATTGTGGCAATTAGCTATCTTTTTCAGTCAGGGAGCATTAAATCCAGAAATAATCATAAGGAGATCCTGAAAGAGGTCCTGTGTCCTAATAGCCTGGTCAGTTTCTATCTATCTTGGCTATAAACATAGAGTTTAATTCTTCCTCAATGAATATCCCTAAAAGATTATTTAAGTAAACTGGATTTGAGATAAAAATATAAAAATTTAAGATATTAAGGAAAAAAGAAGTTCAAATATTATTAACCTGCGATTGTGAATTTGTTAATGAGTAATTACATGGAAATTGAAGTGTGCATACAGCTATACTGTAAAGAAAATTCATTTTTCACCTGAATTGGATAAGGACAGATGTGCTATGCTAACAATATAAATGAATAATTCATTTGGCTAGAAAAAGTTGACCAACTCAGAAATCATATAAGACTTGAAAGAAGACTACTTATTATAAACAATTAAGTGTAATTAACTCTTCTCTGTTTGTTATAAAGGTAAAAAAGAGACAAGGAATAAAAAAATCTAATGAAAAATACATAGGACAAATGTTTTATAAGAACATTATTGGTGAAATTTAATCAAATAGGTAAAAATATTTTGAGGTATCCATTTGAAAGTTCTGAAGTTTTAAATCAATATCCATTTAGAGGAGATAAAGCCAAAATAAATCACAATCAGGACACCTTTTAGATAATATTACAGAAGATTTAAAACTTCCTACAAACCTATTAACCCCTTCCTCACAGAAAATTTAAAACCTAAGGTGTTAATTAGGAAACTCATTGAATTTTGATAAGGTATGGACTACAACCTAAGCAGTAACAAGTATTGGATATTTGGCAACATTGTTATATATGAGTGTTACCAAAACATGTAATTTATGCAAATATGATTCTGAAAAAAAACCTGAAAATATGTGTTTAAATGTAAATTATGTGTAGAAGCAATTTGTTAGAATTTGATCATGTTTGCTTGCAATGATATATGATTTGTATTGTAAACCAAATGTTTAAATTGGTTATGACAGTGTACAAAAATATTATGTTCTATATTAAAATAATGTTGATTCTCTTCTAAGATACATGCAAAACCCTAATATATTACCCCATATACTTATAAATTAAACAAATTTGACTTATAAGTAAAGAAGTCAATATTTGCTTGGCTTATAGAATCAAGAATTGGATGCTAACATAATCAGACCTAATAAGAGTAGTTCTCTTAAGCTGTGATAGGTGATGCTTGTCATAAAGACAAAAGAACCTTAAGCTCCCATAGCAAGCCTAACAATCCAACTAAGGCTATGCAAAAATATCGGAGGAGATGCTTTGTCATGGAGGCAGTGTTAATAACTCTAAGATTGCACAACCTGACTTGAAGCAAAAGACCCCCTAGTGGAAGTCATTTTAGCTCCTACACAAAAGCTGTGAAGAAATGTCTGTCTATGAGAAAACACTAAAGACAGCACACCCAGCATATTCTGAGACACACACTGAAAAAAAAAAGGTCCTAGTAAAAAAATGAAATTTGAAAAGCTCCATTTCAAAGCAAATAGAACTTTAGCAAAATAGAATTTTGCTTTTTAGCCCATACACAATCCATACAAATCACACACTTACTTTCCTTGCCTTCATTTGTTTAATGTAAATAAAAAAAGAGCTTATATAGCTCCCAGTAGTGAGAGTGAACCCCAGATCACAGGGTCTCTGGGAAAGTCATGATCTGACTAGAAATAGTCTCACAGTTTAGGCATTGCATGAGGCCCCCCAAACCTGTCCCATACTCTGACTTAATTCCCTTGCCACCCTGGTAGGGGAGGTCCAACTCACCCAGTATACCTTTCCTGCTTTATAAATAATAACCCTTGTCACTTGGGGGAAAGGGTTCTCCTTACCTGCAAACAATATGCCTCTGGGGGGCCACCACATTTGGACACCATTTGTCAGGAGGTACTAAGAGGTCTTAACAAACATTCAGGGGTCCCAGAGGGATGAGGAGAATGACATGTGGTGATAAGGATGACACATATCAGGAGGGCCAATGAAACTGGTAGCAATCAGAGGCAAGGTTTATTGATCACAGCTAGTGTTTTAGAGGGAAAGTGATTTAGGCTAGCGGATTAGGTAAGTTTTTTACATGGACAATGGTTAGTAATGTTTTACAACCTCAGTACAATGACTTAGTTTACCTCACTGAAACAGAGTTTTCTATAGGATAATAAATTACAGGTAAAATTTTAACCATTAAGTCCAGATTCTCAGGGAAATATTCGGTTTCAGTGGGTACAATGAGGACAACTTGTTGTTGCCATGTATAGGAGGGGTTTTTGGAGCCTCATATGATGCCTAGGCTGTGTGACTGATTCTGGCCAGACCATGACTTCCCAAAGACCATGCAATCTGGGGTTCACTTTCACTACTGGGGGCTACAAATGAAGTCATGACTAGTTGCCTACTCTTAGAAAAGAAGGATCTTTCTTAGAGGATTGACCCAGTTTGTGGAGGTCTTTCTCTAGTTCTTTGAATATATCACCAGGAACTAAGGCAGCACTCAATCTATTTACCTTCTTCTCATCTTTGAAATATAACTGGACCAATTCTTTTTCAAACCATTTTCTTTGTGTAAATTATCCCTGAAAAAATACTTCTTACTACTATAATTTTGGGGGACTCACACTCCTTAGATGGAGAAATGAGGGTTGAAGGCAGTGAGGAAAGGATTGATGAAAATTGGTTCCTCACTACTCACTCCTGGAGTCCATGAATTACTTGAGGGAGACAAAATGGAGATCTCCTCTCAGTGAAGGCTTGCCCCTTTATGGTTGGTCAACCCTCAAGGATGGCAGGGAATTCTTCCCTACAAGGAGAGGAATGTGGGACCTTAATCTGGATATGTTCTGCTTTGGGGTACTTACAAGCCTCCCCCTTGTGTCTTCTTGAAAATGGCAAGAAGATGGAGTCTGCCAATGGGCTTACTCTCTTAGTTGTAAATAAATGAGAATGAATTCTCTATCTTACTGCTTATTTGATTTAATTGTTGATTGGGGCAAAGAGTAGAGGTTAGAAGGGTTGTGGGTCACCCTAAATTTCTTTCTAAATTAAACTAATTACTGAAGTACTAGGTTTTCTTGTAGGCATGGGAAAGGTAGAAAAAAAGGGAAGAGAGCATTGCTCACTGATTTGAGTCAAATATCTCAATAGTTCATGAAGATGAAAGTCTTTGAAGAAATTAGATTTCTACAGGAACCTGCGATGTTAAGATTTCTGTCAGGGTCAGAAATTCCCAAAGGTGACTTGAATGGCCCAGAGAAACAGCAACCCTTTCTACTCCCTATTGTGTCTCTGTGCACAAGACCCTCTCCTCAGTAGAATTTCCCAGAAGTTCTTATTCAATTCCCAACTGCCATTCCCGCTTCATGCAACTGTCAAGCTCTCAACATTGCATTTCAACCCAATTCCGTTCTTTTTTTCCTACTCCCCATCATTGCACCACCAATAGTATTTATATTACCTTTTAGGTTACTTATAACTATGATTGCTCCAAGATCAAAGTGTTTTATGATTTCTAGACAAATGCCATGACTGAGAAAATAGTGATATTTAGGAAATAAGATGTTGACTTGCAAAAACATTTTGAATGATTAAAATTTCTATGGAACATCTCAAATAGAATAATACATAAAATTTCCCTGAGTGTTTTAATATTTCCAAAGAATTTCACATGTATTCTCTATTTGGGTCTTCAAAATGTCTTTATAAAGTAGGTGATATTATCATTTTGATTTTTAACAAAAAAGCACTTGGGCTCAGGGGCAATATAACTTGTTCAGGATTGCAGCAGTAAATTTCAAAGGCAGGACTCAAACCCAACTCTTGACTGTGTGGTTAAAACTCTATCTACTGTACAATGTTCTTTTGTTTCCTTTTCCTTCTCAATTACAAGCACTAGTCTTTGTCCTTCTGAATGTATGATCTTAGGTACATTTTTAATAAAATTATTAGCCAAAAGTCACCTAATTGAGGGTTGTGTGTATATTTCTGGACAAAGAGTGGTAGGATAAAAGTTAAACCTTTGTCCTCTTCCAAAGGATATTTGAGTGAGAGAACAAGAACCAATTGTGTGTGTGTGTGTGTGTGTGTGTGTGTGTGTGTGTGTGTTTTGAAAACTAAACATTGGGATTTATAGGTAAAATTAAATTGGGAGAAAGAAAGGGCCAGACTTGTAGAGAATTGTGATAAAAGTGTCCCTCTCTGTTTTCTAACTGAGATAGCACCCTTTGTTTTGAATATGAACTTAAAATGTCACCATAGAAAGAAGTAGTCATTTAGTCATTTCAGTCATGTCCAACTCTGTGATCTTGTTTGGAATTTTCTTGGAAAAGACACTGAGGAGTTTTGCCATTTCTTTCTCAGGCTAATTTTACTTGGTTAAGTGATTTGCCCAGGGTCACATAACTAGTAAGTTTCAGAAGTCATATCTGAACTCAGGTTTTCATGACTCCAGGCTCCCTATCCATTGCACTACCTATCTGTTCCCAGAAGGAAGTATAGTCACATCACCAAGAGACATTTTAATTATATAATTCTGGGAGAATATTAGTTTGAATAAGATCTTGGTTTTCCAGGAATCTTAATAGAGTTTGAAAACAGAAAATATGGACCAATATGAATTCATAAATTGATTCAGACCAAGTTCATCATGTAGACATTGGGTTTCCAAATGACCTTGCAAAAATGTACATTAAGAAATGGAAAGAAATAAAATTTAATTTTATATTTTACATTTTCAGATAGTTTCTTTCAAGAGAAGGAGGTTACACAAATAATGTTTTCTAATTAACAAATGTTCCTAGTGAATTGGCAAGTAAATTGCCAATGTAGTGTTTATTCAAAGACTTGGTATTTTTATTGAGTCCAATCAATGAATCTGTATTTTTAAGTTCTTCTTTAGTAATTTCTTAACTAATCTTTATTTCAATATGCACTGAGTTTGAATATAAGTTCAAGACAGTAGGTTTAAATATTTTCTAAATATTAATATACAATTTCAGTATCTTGAAGGTACTATCCAGATTTCACAAATGTTGACGTAACACTTCATTTAAAGTATAATTTCAAAACAAAATAAAAAATTTTAAAAAAGTACAATTTCATTTTGAAAAGTATGTTCATGAATGTGTCTGCATAACTTAGTGGATTAAATGAGTTTTCAAAATTGTCTATGTATGGAATGCAAAATTCCATACAATATATGAGAGAGACTTGATTATATGGTCCCCTAGTGTCCATGTGTACTTTAGGGTTTGAATTATTTATAAACAACTAAATGTCTTAAAGAGCTGCTTATATAGCAATATTTTTAACCATAGAATTTAACTAGTTTCGGCAAAAACTAAGTTAATTAACAACAGAGGTTCCTATAGTTATAAAATATTTTTCTTTGGTATATTTGTGATAAAAATTAAAAAAAATAATTTGGAGAGAATTTTCTTATTCCCTTGAATTAAAAGAGAAATTAATCTTCTCTTAAAATTTCCTCCCACCACAATACAGCCTTTCCCTTAGGAATCTTCTTTTTCCTGACTTCATGGGTTAGGTACCATTCTGCCTCCACTTGCTTTAACACTGTCCCTCTGTCTTCTCTATGGGTTATTTTAATATGAAGTTTTGTATTTCAGGGTTGCTTTTGATAAGTTTTTCTTCTTAATTTTCATTACCTTAAATTCAGTTTTTTAGTCAGTATTTTATTTGTCCTCATGGCTCAGGTTAAAGCAAATACCTGGCTTCAGAAATTTTTATAAAATTGTCAATCAGGAAAAAATATAATCACAAAATTTTATCATTAAGCAATTCGGCAAGTAGACAAAATAAAATACACATGCATATTAAATGGCAATATATTTCATTCTAAAGATATGACAGGGAAGAAGGACATTCAAAGTTGGGATTCAGATGGCAAGACTATATATCTTAAAATGCATTTGTTTGAAAACTGATAATCAGTGCCAGATATAAATGTGGGTATTGTTTTGTTTTTATTGTTGCATTGTATTTTTATTTATTTTGTTAGCATTTCCCAATTACTTTAAAAAAATTTAAATTATATTTTTTTCCAAAATAAATGTTGACACAAATTTTAATAATTATTTTCCTAATATGTTGTAATCCACGTTATCTCCCTTCACACCCCTCCAACTTTCCTAAGAGAGTTGGTAATATAAGTTGTACATGTGTTATCCTAAAATACATAGTTTCATGTTTGTAATATTGTGAAAGAAGACACACCACTTAAACTGGTGAAAAATTTGTGGAGGAAATTAAGAAAAGAATGGTATGCTTCAATCTTCCTTTAGACTCAATCAATTCTTCTATGATAGTGAACAGTCTTTTTTGTCATGAGTCCTTGGAGTTGACTTAGATAGTCACATTGCTGATAATAGTTGCCACTGACAGTTGATCATCACACTTTATTGCTGTCACTGTGTATAATATTCTCCTGGTTCTGCTCATTTCACTTCGCATCACTTCATATATCTTTCAAGGTTTATTTGTGATCATTTTGTTCATCTTTTTTCTTTTCTTTTTTATTTAAAGATACTTGATTTTCCCAGTTACATATAATAATAATTTTCAACATGTTTTCTGAAATTATATTACCCAAATTATCCCCACACCCTTGCCACCCCCACTCCCAGATAGTAAGCAATTTGATCTGATTCATATATGTATAATTGTGCAACATATTATCATATCTGTTGTTGTAAGAACACACTCATAAAAACTAAAACCCCAAATAAATCTATGAATACACTGATGTGAAAATTCCTAGAGGCTGCAGGCAGAGATATTCCTAGGATATTCCTAGAGGCTGCAGGCAGAGATCTCATCATGTAGGTTTCCACTTTCCTGGCTGCCTCTTTGGACTATTCTTCCTTTTTTTCTGCTGATATATTGACTGGGAGTCTCTTAGATGACTCACTGACTTTTCCAAAATAATTCAACGAGGGTCACCCAAGTTTTTGAAGTACCAATATAGAGAAGAATAGGTGTTTTTGTCTCTCCAATACAAGGACTGATATTCTGATTACCTTCCTATGGTCCATCTGATGGCCTTCCACCCCTGGGTCTCAAGGACCCCTGGGTTATTGCTGCCTAAGTCTGCCATTAGGTTCATCCCATCTTCCATTGTAAGCCTCATTGCAGTATACTTGAATGTCTTGCTCTTTCTTGTTGTATCTCCATCATGTCAAGGCAGATGAGGGTAGTTTCCTTGGTTTCAACAGAAGTGGTCATTAGGAAGAGGATGACACAATATTTCTTAGAGCCTCTAAAGAGGAACAGGGAAAGGTATCAATGTTTTATCTTCAAGCCTTGTCCATCTATCATCTTTATCAATATCGTACATCTTACTTGAACCACTGCAAGGAATAATCTATGTATAATGCTTCTTCATTAGATCTTTAATTAGAGCTAGAGTTCATTGGGAGTTAAGGATTTAACTTCCTCCTGATATTCAGAGACATTATCAGCCTCTTCCTTATTGATTGTTCATGGTGCCTCCAGGAACTGGGATGGACTCTGGGAGTGGTGAGTGTCCTCTATCAGGGAGTCATTGTCCACATCCTTAGAATTGGAGTCTGTGGAAAAAAAATTGAAAAACTGATTTTTTATCCAATCTTTTGGTTGAAAAGGTTGTAACATTTCTTTTTTGGCCTATCTTATCTTAGTGCCAAGTGGCTGCTGTAGAATCCAGGAGAAACTTTTAGGAGATTTATAGCACTTTGTAGCATAGGCAACTTCCATAGTAGTCTTAGGGAAATTTGCACAGGAGTTTCTTTGCCTAATTTCCTAAGATGTTATCTGGCAGCCTTTTCAGGGGGTGGGGAGTTGGGGGTCAGAAATCTTCCAAAATGGGTTCTCTTTTAGTACAAGGAAAACAGTAAAAAAAATAATTAGCATGTTGTATATTTGTTCAAAGTGTTCCTTCTTATTCTTTCGCTTAGGCATAATGCAGTCAGATTTCCAACACAGAATAGTACCTGGATCCTCTGCAAAAGGCAACACTTCCTTCTAGTTAAGAGCCTGACAATCCTTGGTTTTTGCAACATGTAAAACATCCTGTATTAGAAGAAGAACTACTCCCTTAGTTAGGTATACCTTAACACTATACTGATAGTTCTTTAAACATTGGAATGGCAGAAGCATTCCAAATATTGCTACCCAGTATCTTAATTCCTTCTCATATACTCAATCCCAAACCATTAATTCTATTTCCCATTTTCTAGAAATCAAAATCCATGGTCATCTCCAATTGCTTTATTTGGCTTCAAAGTTTAGACTAAAACAAATAACTAGATTTGAGATCTGATAGTTAGAAAATGATGTAAACATGAAGTGTATTATTCAACACAGCAAGCAGGCAAAAAACAAAAACAAACAGAAAGCATACTAACTCAGACATTATATGTTAACAAAAACAGAGGTTCATTTCCATAGAGACAAGAAACTCATCTAGCCATCATGAAGGGGAGAGAGTCATGTTGGGAAAATAAAATACTCAAAGTTCAGGTGGCACTACTATAGACTCTAAAAATAGTATTGATTGAAAATGGGCAATTAGAGTCAGATGTAGAGTGGGCATTCCTAAGAGTTACAAACCTTATCTGCCTCACATAGATTTAACAGCATGAAAGTCAAAACTGTTTTTTTTCCCAATATTTTTCCATGGGCATTAGAACTATTTAACATAATTGATTCCCCGTTGATATCCTATCAAGTAATAAAAAACATTTAATTACCACAATATTATGTTAGCTAAATATAGCATAAAATAGCATTTTTCAAAAATGTTAATTTTTATTATTTCCATGATATACATGGAAAACAGTAAAAAAATAATTTCCTTTCATAACTTCTTTATGTAAAAATAACAGAAGTCTCATTTGTCCCTTACCCAGCCCTAGGGAAGGACAGAAAATTATGAAGGCTCTCAAAAGTTGCTTCTATGCTGATATGGAAATGAACTGAATACAGGCACCCCCTTTGTAGAACTCCAATTTTTGGAAGTGGTTTTGGACTGACCAAATCATAGACCTGAGGTAAGTACCAAAATCTTGTTCGTACCTGCTCTCTATAATTGTTTAAGTCGTGGCTTTGTGTTTCTTAACTTAGTTCAGAATTCAGCTGGTCTGCAATGGGTTAAAATTAGAAATACAGCTCTCCTAATAATCATTGATCTTGCCTTCCTCAAGGAATTGTTATGGTCTTAGAAAGTTTATGAGAAAAAGAGTTGGACTTGATTTCTTTTACCAAGTAATCCTTTAAGGATATGCTGTCCTAAAGCCTGGGTTTTTGTCTTGCACCGGAACTCCATCTCCTTTTTTGTCCCATGCGAAGAGCTGTTGTTGATAACACTCATTATTAAATTTCAAGCCAATAATTTTATTATCTGAGCCTTAGCTCTGTAATTAATTATTTTTGTCCTTAATCTCATGATGTTATCTGCCCTGCTCTGTGTTTTGTGGATTCCCCATTTCCTCTTTATTTTGCGGTTTTAATTTTAAAAGCCCCAGTGCTATAACAGTTGGACACTCTTGTACTTTGGTACTTAAGGTGTCCCAATGCATGCATCTCCTGATACTATTTATATTAAATACATGATTTATAGATGCTGACTCCTCTTGTGTGTTTCTTTTAAATCAGAGATCAACCTTAATTATACCCCGATTTCTCTGCTCTGAGTCAGGAGTCCTGACTCCCATGGATTATCTCTCTGAGTTGGAGGTCCTAATTCCTCCATTTTGAATCAGAGGTTGGTGTTAGCACAGTATATTGCTGAAATGCCTATATTTGAGCTTAAAGGATAAAATTTAAAGGACTTGAGGGGAAGAGTCTGGACATACATTTTCTTCTGTGGAGGGAATTTCTGGTAAAGAAACACCCCCGTAGTGCAACTCCTTCATAACATTGTTTAAAAAAGGTGTGTGGAACATTGAGAAATTAAACGACTTTGCTAGTCCCATAGTCAGTATATGTCAGAGGCAGAATTTGAACTCATATCTTTCTGACTCAAATAATGCTGCCTCTTGAAGAATAAAATTTAAAATATTCCTGTAAATGCTTTTATAGTAAGGTTATTTTAGCCATAGAAAGAGTTTTATCAAATGTTTAAATTGTCTTTCTCGCTACTTCATTTTTAAAATATGGAATATTTATTTCTAGCTCAGTAATTGCATAATAAAAGTTATATGAAAGATATACAGTGGAAAGCCAATCCAAAGAAAAATTCCTTATAGGTGGGAATCACCAAGTTATTCTGCTACTATAAATGATATTTTATGACCTTCACTAAACTCTGGAATACTACCCACATACTCAGAATATTCCTCAATATTGAGTAAAAGAATGTTCTAACCATTAATAATGGGAAAAATAAGGAATGGCAAAACCCATAACTAGAAAATCATATTTGAGTTTCCCTGGCATATCTACTTAATTTTTTGACATATTCTGAAAAGATACTTCAGATAGACAGTGATCAGGACTTAATACTGAACACCAGGGTGAGATTCTGCTTGATTCTATTTGGAAAAAAATGATACAGCTTTAAAATTCCCAAACAACTTTATTTCACAAAACCCCATCCCACACTGCCTAAATGCATGACTTTACTGGTAAGGATGAGTCAGGAGGACTTATTATAGACAATCAATAAAAACCTTTACAAATTAGTCCATTGAGAATATAGAAAATTCATGTAACAACCACAAATTGCAGGCTCTGGAAAAACCTATTGAACCATACAAAAAGTTAAATTTCTTTATAGTTCCCTTGCCATCCAAATTATCAAATTGAATCTCCATGTGTGGAGCTGGTTTCTCACTTCAACTTTGACTTTTGAATTTTGTCATTCTGAAAAGACAAAACAAAACAACCATTCTCCTCCCCCCAAAAAGACAATAACTATTATTTTTAATCTTTCATAGGTCTCAGGTTCAATTATATCCCATATCCCAAAGACGGAATAGCTACCACTTCATGTCTTTAGTATTCCCAATAATCTCTGACATATTCCATCTATCTCCAAGGAGTCATATAACATTAATACTATCCTGACAGTGTGTTATAATTATTAATTGTGGAACTAAACAATTGCCACAAAATTTAAATTATAACTAGCTCAAAAGGAAATGGAAATACAAAGAGGCTACAAAATGTATCAAAAAATAGCTTGTATTGAGAAAATTATGATCATAAATAGAAGGCTGGTTATATAGAAATGATGAGGGAAAACAGATGGAACGATATTTGTGGAATGCAGGTACTCTGAAGTCTTAAATCAAAATCAAGATGAAGAGTTTTGGCAATTTGGATAGATAATGTTTGGAGGATTAACGAGAAAAGACGGAGAAAAATGGCCAAAGATATGCAAGAATTTTGATCTATATTGGTAGAGAGCACATTTATTTTATTATGATAATGAATTTCCAAACCCTAATTGCTTATCATTAGTCTCCAATTTTTTTCAATTATGTACATTAAAAAAGGTATATCTGATGTTCATAGATGTGTTTATTTATTAATAAGTTATCTGTATATACCAAAAAAGCAGAATAGCTAAAGTCAGGGACTTCTGGGTAAGCATAGCGGCCAGCTAAACATTGCTTATTCACTCTCCCTGAGATACATCAACATACACTGATAAGGATCACCCCAAAAGACCTTAAGAATCTTTATCAGATGAGCAGAGGAGCTGTAGAGTGGGGCGCAGTGAAGGTGCATGGGATTGGGACTTTACCAACCTATAAAAGGGGAAAATGTTTTCCACACAAAGGAGAGGATAAATCCTCCCCCACCCCCACCTATAGGGCCAGAGCCAGGGCCAGTGCACGCCGAGAAGAACAAGCAAGGGGTGCCTCTGAAGCGAGGAGAGGGCACTTCTGCTCCTTGGGAGCTGACTAGGAGAGCAAGGGGGCACCCCCCCACCCCAAAGGCAGCTAGGCAGAAAAACTCAAGAAGTGAGAGAGCGCAGACCTCAGGTGCCCACAGCCAGCATGCCCACCAGAGCCAGGGAGTGAGACAAGAGTCCCTCTGGAATGAATAGGGAAAGTTTTTTGGGTCCTTGGGAATTGACTAGGTCTGCAGGGGACCCACCCCTGAAAGGAGCTAAACCGAAAAACCAGGCAGGTAAGAGAGCACAGACACTGAGCTCCCCCTGGAGGAATGTACCAAGAAAAGCTGCAAAGGACTGAGGAAAACCTAGAGCCTGCTCATTAACTCCATACACATAAAACCTGCTCAGCAGACTCTCATTTCTGACTAAAGAGAGAACTGAAAACATCCAGAAAAAATGGCTAACTGTGCACAGGAGCCTCAAAATCTCAGCAGGAAATCAAAAAAGAAAGCTGTCACGCTTGAAAAATTTTATGGAGGAAAAACTCAGGCTACAGAGGAAATACTGGATGAAAATCAAACAACGGTAAAACTGAAAAAAAAATGAAAATTGTTCACTCGCCCTGGAAGAGTCTAAAATGGAGCTTATCATTAAAAAGATGGAATTACTCTGGAAAGAGAAGTGGGAAATGGTTCAAAAAGAAATCCAACAAATTATATTAGAGAACCAAAAAAATTACAGCTGAATGCCAAAAGATTAAAGCAGAAAAACAGGTCTTAAGGACCAGAATTGAGCAACTGGAAGCCAATGATCTTGCAAAAAAGCAAGAATAAATAAAGCAAAGTCAAAAAATCAATGAATTAGAAGAAAACATAAAATATCCCACTGACAAGGTGACAGACCAGAAAAACAGAGGAAGGAGAGACAATTTGAGAATCATTGGTCTACCTGAAAAACTAGAGATTAATAAAAATCTGGATGCCATACTACAAGAAATCATCGAAGAGAATTCCCCGGATATTCTCAAACAAGGGAGCAAAATCGAAATAGAAAGGGCACCCTCTATACTAAATCCCCAAAAGACAACCTCCAGTAATGTAATCACCAAATTCAAGAGCTTCCAAGCTAAGGAAAAAATCTTACAAGAAGCTAAAAAGAGGAACTTCAGATACAGAGGAGCACCAATAAGGATTGTACAAGACCTAGCAGCCAAAAGGCTAAGAGACCACAAAGCCTGGAACACGATATTCAGAAATGCAAGAGAACTGGGTCTTCAACCAAGAATCAGCTTCCTATCAAAACTGACTATCTTCTTCCAGGGGACAGTATGGGCATTCAACAAAATAGAAGATTTTCAAGTATTTGCAAAGAAAAGACCAGAACTCAGTGGAAAGTTTGACATCCAAACACAAAGAGCAAGAGAAACATGAAAAGGGAAATATGAAAGAAAGGGAAAAGGAGAAAAGTGTTTTTTTTTTCCTTTTATTCAAACTCTCTTCTATAAGGGTTACCATTAGATCAAATTATTTATACTAACATATGGGTGAAATGTTATGTGTAACTTTCAAAAATTATATGCAATAAAAATTAACCAGAAGAATCACTCATAGGGAAAGATCAGGGCATTTACATGATTTGGAGGGGAAAAAGAAACAAAAAGAAAGATAAAGGGAGGGGGGAAATCAATGAGGGTACTAAGATATACTTGAAGAAATATAGATAAATAAAATAGAATAATCTTTGTCACACAAAGATACACATGGGAAGGGGAGCGGAAGAATTCTCTTATAAGAAGGAGAAGAAAAGATCGATAATTGGTATTACTTAAACCCTACTCTCAGTGAACTCAAATCTGAGAGCAAAGAGCATCTAGATCCAATGGGATCCTGAATTCTATCTTATCCAACAGAGTAAGGGAGAGGGTAAACTTATGGGGGCTGGTGGTAGGGAGTACAAAAAGGGAGGGAAGGAGAGGGGGAGGGGAAGGAAACAAAAAGGGAGGGGCCAAAAAGGGAAGCATAACAAGGGAGGGGACTAGAGGAACTGATTTAAAGTAAACCACTGGTTTAAAAGGTTATAGTAAAAGAAGAAAGGTCAGAATTAGAGAAGGATATAAAAATGCTGGGGAATTCACAAATGACAATCATAACATTGAACATGAATGGGATGAACCCACTCATAAAATGTAGACAAATAGCAGAATGGATTAGAATCCAAAACCCTACCATATGTTGTCTTCAAGAAACACACATTAGGTGGGTAGATACTCACAAGGTCAGAATTAAGGGTTGGAGTAAGATCTATTGGGCCTCAACTGACAGAAAGAAGGCAGGAGTAGCAATCATGATATCTGACAAAGCCAAAGCAAAAATAGACCTGATTAAGGAATTCCCTAAAGGAATACAGAAAGTAAATACATCCTGATAAAAGGGAGTATAGACAATGAGGAAATTTCACTAATCAACTTGTATGCACCAAATGGTATAGCACCCAAATTTATAATGGAAAAACTACTAGAACTGACGGAGGAAATAGATAATAAAACTATACTAGTGGGAAATCTGAACCAACCTCTATCAAATTTAGATAAATGAAATAAAAAATAAATTAAAAAAAATAAATAAATTAATTAAAAAGAGGTAAAAGAGATGAATGAAATCTTAGAAAAATAGAGTTAATAGATATATGGAGAAAAATAAATAGGGATAAAAAGGAATATTTCTTATTCTCAGCAGCACACGACACATTCACATAGATTGACCATACATTAGGTCATAAAAACATGGCATAGAAATGCAGAAAAGCAGAAATAATTAATGCAAACTTTTTCAGATCATAAGGCAATAAAAATAATGATCAGTAAGGGTACATGGGAAGCAAAATAAAAAATCAATTTGAAATTAAATAATATGATGCTCCAAAATTGGTTAGTTAGAGAACAAATCATAGTAACAATTAATAATTTCATTGAAGAAAGTGACAATGGTGAGACATCATTTCCAACCTTATGGGATGCAGCCAAAGCAGTACTAAGAGGAAAATTCATATTCCTTAGTGCATATATTAACAAATTAGGGAGGGCAGAGATCAATGAATTGGACATGCAAATAAAAAATACTTGAACGTAAACAAATTAAAAATCCCCAGAAGAAAACCAAATTAGAAATCCTAAAAATTAAGGGAAAAATTAATAAAATTGAAAGTGATAGAACTATTGAACTAATAAATAAGATGAGAAACTGGTACTTTGAAAAACAAACAAAATAGACAAAGTACTGGTCAATCTAATTAAAAAAAGGAGAGAAGAAAAGCAAATTAACAATATCATAGATGAATAGGGGGACCTTACCTCCAATGAAAAGGAAATTAAGGCAATCATTAAAATATTTGCCCAATTATATGGCAATAAATATACTAATCTAGGTGATATGGATGAATACTTAAAAAAATACAAATTGCCTGGACTAACAGAAGAAGAAATAGAATGCTTAAATAATCCCATATCATAAAAAGAAATCCAACAGGCCATCAAAGAACTCCCTAAGAAAAAATCCCCAGAGCCAGATGGATTCACAAGTGAATTCTATCAAACATTCAAAGAACAGCTAATCCCAATACTATATAAACTATTTGACATAATAAGCAAAGAGAGAGTTCTACCAAATTCCTTTTATGACACAAACATGGTACTGATTCCAAGCCAGACAGGTCAAAAACAGAGAAAGAAAACTATAGACCAATCTCCCTAATGAACATAGATGCAAAAATCTTAAACAGGATACTAGCAAAAAGACTTCAGCAAGTGATGAGGAGGGTCATTGTCTATGACCAAGTAGGATTTATAAGAGGAATGCAGGGCTGGTTCAATATTAGGAAAACCACCCACATAATTGACCGTATCAACAAGCAAACCAACAAAATCACATGATTATCTCAATAGAGAAAGAGAAAGCCTTTGATAAAATAAAACCCCCATTCCTATTAAAACACTAGAAAGCATAGGAATAGAAGGGTCTTTCCTAAAAATAATAAACAGTATATATCTAAAACCATCAACTAACATCATCTGCAATGGGGATAAACTAGATGCATTCCTGATAAGATCAGGAGTCAAACAAGGATGCCAATTATCACCTCCATTATTTGACATTGTAGTAGAAACACTAGCAGTAGCAATTAGAGAAGAAAAAGAAATTGAAGGCATTAAAATAGGCAAGGAGGAGACCAAGTTATCACTCCTTGCGCATGATATGATGGTCTACTTAAAGAATCCTAGAGAATCAACCAAAAAGCTAGGGAAAATAATCAACAACTTTAGCAAAGTTGCAGGATACAAAATAAACCCAAATAAGTCATCAGCATTTCTGCTGCTGTATTTCCAACACAGCTCAGCAGCAAGAACTAGAAAGATAAATCCCACTCAAAATCACCTCAGACAAAATAAAATACCTAGGAATCTATCTCCCGAAACAAACACAGGAACTATATGAACACAACTACAAAACACTCTCCACACAATTAAAACTAGACTTGAGCAATTGGAAAAACATTAACTGCTCGTGGATAGGACAAGCCAATATAATAAAAATGACCATCCTACCCAAACTTATTTATCTATTTATTGCCATACCCATTGAACTCCCAAAAAATTTCTTTACTGATTTAGAAAAAACCATAACAAAGTTCATTTGGAATAACAAAAGATCAAGGATATCCAGGGAAATAATGAAAAAAAAAAACACAAACGAGGGGGGCCTTGCAGACCCAGATCTCAAACTATATTACAAAGCAGCAGTCATCAAAACAATTTGGTACTGGCTAAGAGACAGAAGGGAGGATTAGTGGAATACACTTGGGATAAGTGACCTCAGCAAAAATGTCTAAGACAAACCAAAAGACCCCAGCTTTTGGGACAAAAATCCACTATTTGACAAGAACTCTTGCGAAAACTGGAAGACAGTGTGGGAGAGATTAGGTTTGGATCAAAACCTCACACACTACACCAAGATAAACTCAGAATGAGTGAATGACTTGAACATAAAGAAGGAAACTATAAGTTAAATAGGTGAACACAGAATATATACATGTCAGACCTTTGGGAAGGGAAAGACTTTAAAACCACAAAGACATAGGAAGTGTCACCAATTGTAAAATAAACAATTTTGATTATATCAAATTAAAAAGTTTTTGTACAAACAAAACCAATGTAACCAAAATTAGAAGGAAAGCAACATATTGGGAAACAATCTTCATAAAAAAAAAAACCTCTGACAAAGGTCTAATTACTCAAATTTATAAAGAGCTAAATCAATTGTACAAAAAATCAAGCCATTCTCCAATTGATAAATGGGCAAGGGACATGAATAGGAAGTTTTCAGCCAAAGAAATCAAAACTATTAATAAGCACATGAATAAGTATTCTAAATTTCTGAAAATCAGAGAGATACAAATCAAAACAACTCTGATGTATTTCCTCACAGCAGATTGGCTAACATAACAGCAAAGGAAAGTAATAAATGTTGGAGGGGATGTGGCAAAGTTGGGACATTAATTCATTGCTGATGGAGTTGTGAATTGATCCAACCATTTTGGAGGGCAATTTGGACCTATGCCCACAGGGCGATAAAAGAGTGTCTGCCCTTTGATCCAGCCTTAGCACTGCTGGGTTTGTACCCCAAAGAGACATTAAGGAAAAAGACTTGTACAAGAATATTCATAGCTGCACTCTTTGTGGTGGCCAAAAATTGGAAAATGAGGGGATGCCCTTCAATTGGGGAATGGCTGAACAAATTGTGGTATATGTTGGTGATGGAATACTATTGTGCTAAAAGGAATAATAAAGTGGAGGAATTCCATGGAGACTAGAACAACCTCCAGGAAGTGATGCAGAGTGAAAAGGAGCAGAGCCTGGGGAGCATTGTATACAGAGACTGATACACTGTGGTACAATCGAACATAATGGACTTCTCCATTAGTGGCAATGCAATGTCCCTAAATAATCTGCAGGGATCAAGCAAAAAAATACACTACCCTCAAGCAGAGGATAAACGGTGGGAGTAAAAACACGGAGGAAAAGCAACAGCTTGACTACAGGGGTGGAGGGGATATGATTGAGGAAAGACTTTAAATGAACACCTTAATGAAAATACCAACAACATGGAAAAGAGTTCAGACCAAGTACACATGTGATACCAAGAGGAAGCACGCACGGCCATTTGGAGGGGCGGTGGGAGGTGGGGGGAGAAAAAGAAAATGATCTTTGTTTCTAATGAATAATGTTTGAAAATGACCAAATAAAATAATGTTTAAAGAGGGAAAAAAGAAAACTAAACTCAGAACTAGTACAACTTGTGTGTAATTTTGACCTCTGATACTTGCTATGTGATCCTGAACCAAGGACTTAATTTCTCAGTGCTCTTAAGAATCTCCCCAACTATGGTTTAAAGAGAAATGCAAGTGGATAGAAGGAGTTTTCTTTATCCAGGGATAATCTATAATAATGAAATCACAGGTCTTTCTCCAACTGATATGTGGTAGAAGATACTTAATAAATGCTTATTGATTGAACATAGTTTGTAGATTCTAAAACATGTAAAAGCACAGGTTAAAAGGACAATATATAAGCTGTCCTTTTATTATAGTATTTAAAATTTAAAATACTAAATACAAAATACTTTACAATTTTCCATTGAATTTTGGTGTATCATTATATTGCTCTAAATAAAAACATGAAAATACATAAATCTAAATAGAATAAGAGCATTGTTGCAAAACAACAACACAAAATACCTCTTAAAGATACATTGATACAAATGGAAGGAGGAAATTTATTCAATCATCGTCTGTGTTTTTGTATTCCATTTGCTAGTTGTACTAAAGGATTTAATTACTTGCTTGTTGTTTTAATGTCTCTAGTAAATTTCTGCTTTTCCTTAGATAGAGGATGGAGTTTAAGGGACATACTGTCTGAGGAGTGGGTCCTTGGTCCTGAGGGTGATTTGTTGTTGTGGTAAGAAGGGTTCAGAGGAAGGGCAGGTGGCAAGATGAGTTGGTAACTTTGATTTCCCGTTAATGGTTAGTTACATTCTTTTACTTATTGGTTATCTGTGAGTGTCTTGGGATGAGGATTTCTGGTCTCATAGAATTTTGCTCATGCCTACTTGAGTTCATCTCCCACTGACACTGCTGATCATCCTTCTAATGGGCTTCCAGCTATGTGATACTTTTTGCTCTTTGCTGTTCCTCCTGCTGCCCCTCCTTCTAACTGCCAATCTTGAGCTTTTCTTGATGTATTTCTTCTCAGGCAACCTTTTATTCTAGGGTAAGAATTTGGGACTTGAAAGGGTAATCATTGTATAATTATGTGTTTGCCCTTTTCCTGCCTAGGGAGGTTTCAAAGATGCTGACGGGAGGAAGGTGAATCCCAGAAACAGATAAGGGTGGCAAGTATACAGAACAGCTATGTTGTTCTCCTAGGTTCTGGTATGTTTTTTTCTTGAATACTGATATAATCTTTGGGCATACTCTTTAGAAAATACCAACTTTGGGTGATTCTTTACCACTATGTCTTTGGTTCATTTTTAAATTTATTTACTTGTTACATTGAAATACCCAGTTAACTCCCCTTCTCCTTCCTCCCCTCCCCCATTTAGAGAAGACATAGTTTTATTGATAGAAAGATATATTCATATATAAAGTTATGTATTATTTTTATTCATCAGTCCTTTCTTTGGAGGCAGATATACCCAACATTCTTCAAACAGTATGTCTATTGCTGTATATATTTTCTTGGTTCTGTTCACCAAAAAAGAGAATTGATATCAATGTTTTAGAACATATAGGTTCTTTTCCTTTCTCCTTGTTCATTTTTTAAATCAGCAGGACTACTGTTCTAGGTGGAAAAGAGAAGGAAAGGACATTAAAATTTTGTTGGATAAAGTGAATTTTTAAGATCCAAGCAATTCCCCTAAAATGAAAAAAATTGCCACTAAAGTCCTTCTCAGCATTATCAAATCCTTCAAAATCAGAAACTGATGCTTTTTTTTTTTATCAAGTGAAAGGATATTAAAACAGAGAAATTTCCATCTTTTTAGCCAAAGCACTCTAAAGAGAGTCAAGCTTTTCCATCTGACTTTTAGATGAAACCTTCTGTATCTGTTTTCTCTAACATTAAAATGTGAACTACCTGAGCTCAGGAACTATAGTTTTCAAATATCCCAGCACTTAAAATCATGTTTGGCACAGCATCAGTACATAATAAGTGCATTATTCTTCTATTTATTCAGTTTTTAAAGCATTTCTCAGACAGTCGAAAGTAACAAGCCATTCTTCATACCAAGGAAAATAGAAAGCTAAAGAAGAATTGATCCTTGCCCCCAAGTGGATTACAGTCTGTGAATTTAATTCAGTTACACATTTCCCATATTTCAGTACTATGGATTCCTGAGAGGTGGTTATGAGCTGGGTTTAACTCACAAGCAAGGGCATTTTTGCATTCCACTTTTTATTTAATAAATGCTAACTAGCATTGATTGAACGAAACAAAATCTTTTAGGGCCCAAAGGAAAAATTTCATTTAAATATATTGATTTAATTTAAAGTAACTGATTCAAAAGTAAATCTTTCACTAACCTTAGAATATCTGAGGAGATCATGCCTACATTCTTTATAATTTCAATAAATGTACTCATTTTTCAACAATATCTATCACTAAGTAATTAATGTAAACTTAATGGGACCTTAAATTCATACACCCAGTGATGTATGATTACATTTTGAAACCTTCCCCATTTACCTAAATAACAAGCAACTTAATTACTTCAAAGCTTGTTAGTTTATTCTTAGAAAATTGCCTTTTAATGTGATACTACATGGCTAATTCCTTTCTAAGCTCATGTGGTACTTTATAAAGCAAAGAGCCAAAACCAAACCTACAAGTTATATACCTCTGAACAAAGAACGATCCCTGTACTGATATGGTCAAATAATAAACATCCATATGAAAAGAATTTATTAGTTTCTGATTTGCATGCACACAAAAAACTTCTGTTGTTTTTTTTTTTGTTTCCTGTTTCACAGTGAACTTTAACTTCATTTAATATATTGCTCAATATGAAATCAAATGAGAATATGTCTAATATTCATTTCATGTACAATAGCAGTTCATTCTAGGAAATAATATGTTTTGCTCTTCCACCACTTTAAAATTAATGTTGCAACCAGGAAGATAGGCAGGTATCAATTTAGGAGAGACTTCTGAGATTTTCTACTTGGCACCTTCTCAATTTGCTTAATAAGAAACTGAGGACCAAATATAAATTCTAGTACTTAGTACTTAAAATCTCATCATAGCCTGGAATCTTTCTCCCTTTCCATTCTTGCATTTTATTCCTCTTCGGGCACTCAGCGATTCAGCTATACTCTCCAATTTGCTATTCCTCATTAATGAGAAAATTCACTGTATTTCCTTATTTTAGACAAGTCTCTGACTGATCCTAGAATACTTTCCCTCCTTTTCTTTATCCACTAATGTCTTTTATTACTTTAAATCTGAATTTATACTTCACCTTATGCAGTAAACTTTTCCAAGCTTTTCACTCCCTCATAGCTATAACTGCCAGTGCCTTCCCCTTTAAGATTTAATTTCTTCATATGTGTAAATACATATGAATATGTGTGTGTAAATATAGAGAAATATACCATAATATGCATACATATATAATGGCATAGAAATATAAACATATAAATGCAAAAATAGATAGAACAATAGCAAAAAAGATAGAGATAGCTAGCTAACCACACAATAAAGGTAACTAAGTGATAGATCATGATAGATGATGGTATATAAATATATACTATGTACATAGATATTCATGTGTTATATCCCCACATAAAATGAGCTCCTTGAACATATGCCTGAGATTAAAAAATTATTTATTTCTGCCTTTCTTATATCCATGATAATTAGCAAGTATTAAATGAATAATAAAGATTGATTGTTCCAAAAGATTAAAGGATGTGTTCAAGGTTACATGCATGAGAAGTGTCAGAAATGATATTTAAGTTTATTAGATTATAAATATTTCTTTTTTTTTAAACCCTTACCTTCCGTCTTGGAGTCAATACTGTGTATTGGCTCCAAGGCAGAAGAGTGGTAAGGGCTAGGCAATGGGGGTCAAGTGACTTGCCCAGGGTCACACATCTGGGAAGTGTCTGAGGCCAGATTTGAACCTAGGACTTCCTGTCTCCAGGCCTGACTCTCAATCCACTGAGCCACCCAGCTGCCCCCAGATTATAAATATTTCTATTGCAATAATGTCCCCAAATGTTTGTTTGCCCTCTCCCCCAAGAAATAATAGCCATCTTCGAACCAATTACAATAAAATAAAGTTTATCTATCAATTAACTATCAATCAACTAATTTTATCTCTAATATATCATTTGTCTATTAATCTTTAATATAGCAATACATTTATCTATCATTTTATTATGGTTAGCTATTTATATGTATATAGTAACAGGTTAAAATTAAAAAGATTATTAAAAAAAGCTTGAAAGCCTGAGCATTTTAATTTATTAAGCAATACATGCCAATTGTCTAACAAATTAGGACTAGACCTGTTTTTTTTTTCTTAAGACTGACACAACAAATGTAATTATAATTAAAAACATTTAATCAAATAAAGCTAACTAGCTCCTAGGTTCAAATCTAGCCTGATACTTCCTAGCTCTGTGACCCTGGGCAAGTCACTTAACCCCCATTGCCTAGCCCTTACCTCTTTTCTGCCTTGGGACCAATATATAGTATTGATTCAAAGACTGAAGGTAAAGGTTTAAAAAATATACTGACTAACTTAAAATATCCCCGTAGCCCAGTAACCCATTATCAATATCCTTTTAATTAACACATTTTCAATCTTAGATATTTTATGTAGTTCTCTGGTCCCTAGACATCTCTTAGACATTCTGGAATAAGCCCCAATATCAGGAATGATCTAAAGGAGGCCTCTGTTTCCCTGGTTCCAAATCACTTGTAGAATTTCCTAGATAATTCTGGTGAGATAAAGTTCACTGAACAAAATAATTCCTTACACATTAGAATTGGGTTGATGACTCCATGTAATTTCAAGAAACAATAAAATAGAACCAATAGAAAAAGGGAAATGTCATTTGAAAAACAACTGACTTGGAAAACAGAAGAGAAATAATTTAAGAATTCTTGAATTACCTGAAAGTTATGATAAAAAAAATAACCTAAGGAGCACATTTTAAGAAATTATTAAGAAAAGTGATGATATCCTAGAACCAGGAGATAAAATAAAAATTGAAAGAATCCACCAATCACCTCCTGAAAGTGATTTCAAAATGAAAACTTACAGGAACAATATAGACAAATTTCAGAGTTCAAAGGTCAAGGAGAAAATATTGTAAGCAGTCAGGAAGAAATAATTCCAATACCATGGAATCATTGTCAAGATAACACAGAATTTAGCCGCTTCTACATGAAAATTTTCATTGAATTTTAATAATTGGGAGTGCAAAGGAGCTAGCACTATAAGCAAAAATAATATACTTAGGGAAACAGAAAATAATATTTAGGGGAGTATTCTTGATGAAAAGACAAAAGTTGAAGTCAAAATTTTATTTTCAAATATGACTCAAGACAAGAAAGGAAAAAAAGGTAAATATGAAAGCTAAATCATAAGGGATTTGATAAGATTAATCCATTTATATTCCTACATGGGAAGATGATATTTTTAAATCTTGAGAACTTTGGACCATTGGAAGAAGCATATATAGAGGACATGGATGGGAGTTGACTATGATGCAATGACAATCAAAATAATTAAAGAGTGAGAGAGGGTGATACATTGGGAAATGAGGGTAGAATTGGGTGAATTATATCATATAAAAAAGGCATCAAATACATTTTTCCAATGGAAATGAAGATGGGGCTGTCTGATAAAGCTATAACTTTGCTCCCATTGGATTTGTCTGAAAGAATAAATAGCTTACATATTCATTTTCATTTAGAAATGTATTTTATCCTACAAGGAATTAAGAGAGAAGAAAGATAATAGGAGAGGTGAAAAAAGAAGGGCAAAATGTGGGAGGTGGTGGTCAGAAGAAAAAAATTGAGGACAGAAAGAGTGAAAGACAGAAGAATAAGAGGAAAATAGGATGGAGCAATGTGTACAACTGGTAGTCATAACTATGAATGTGAATATGATGAGCTCACTCATAAAATGGGAGCAAAAAGCAGAATGATTTTTAAAAAAAGAATCCCACAATATGTTGTATACAAGAAACACATGAAACACAGAGATGTGTGTAAAGGCATGGGACTAGGACAGAATCTACTGTGATTCAGCTAAATTTAAAAAAAAAAAGCAGAGTTATCATTTAGGATTTCAAACAAAGAAAAAGCAAAAACATATCTGCTTAAAATAGACAAGCAAGTGTTCTAAATATCTTATAATTAGAGAAATGCAAATTACAACAACTCTGAGGTATCACCTCACACCTGGCAGATTGGCTAATATGACAGCAAAGGAAAGTAATAAATGTTGGAGGGGGTGTGGCAAAATTGGGACACTAATGCATTGCTGGTGGAGTTGTGAATTGCTGCAACCATTCTGGAGGGCAATTTGGAACTATGCTCAAAGGGCACTAAAAGACTGCCTGCCCTTTGATCCAACCATATCACTGTTGGGTTTGTGCCCAAAAGAGATAATAGGGAAAATATGTGTACAAAAATATTTATAGCCATACTCTTTGTGGAAGCAAAAAATTGGAAAATGAGGAGATGCCCTCTGAATGGGGAATGATTGAACAAGTTGTGGTATTTGTTAGTGGTGGAATACTATTGTGGTTAAAGGAATAATAAAGTGGAGGAATTCCATTTGAATTGAAATGACTTTTCTCATCTATAATACAAGGACTAGAATATATATATGTATATATATATATATATATATATATTATATTATATTTTATTAGTAACTCCTTGACTCATATATTAGGATGAACAAATGCTGCAGATAGAGCATGGAAAAAGAGGAAAATCTCTGCTGCTTGGTGGATGAACTTCAAATATAAGGAAACTGGGAATGATTACTGGGCTACCTCAGAGTTCTTTAAGTCAAGATTAGTAATATTTCAGTATCTCTGATATAAAAATATATCTGTAATTTTCAAAATTATAAGAATAATAGCTAACTCCTCATGACCATAGATAATATCTATTTTTAATAATCAGGAATCTAATATGTTAGTTATTACTTATATTAACATAAGAATAGAGTTTGTTGGTGGGATGGGGAACTTTGGGAGGTAAATTACTCCCCATCAAAACTCTTCAAGTAGAAACTGTATGATCAACTGTCAGAACTATTGTGTATAAGATACCTGTATACAATTCAGCAATTCAATTAGTGGCTGAGAATATAAATGTAGATATGAAACAGATTCTTGAGGAATTTAAAAATCAGATTCCATAAATGACTATGATGCAATAGAGCACTGATGGACAACTTTTTAGAGACAAGGTGCCAGGCACTTCCCCCATTCCACCCCCCAGATTGAGTGCCATACCCACCCGCTCTAAGGACCAAGTACTGTGTGCTGTCCCCATCCCTCTACTCCCTACCCCCTTCCCCAGACAGGGGAGGGAGGAAACACTCTCACTGAACTGCTGGGCAGCGAAGTGTGTGATGAGAGACATGTGTGGAGAAGGGGAGGAGAATGGCCAGAGTGCTAAACTCCCCTCAAGCTCTACTCCCCTCCAGCTATATGTTATTCTGTGAGCTAGCTCCCCTCAAACCTATTTCCTCTCCAACCCCACCATGGGGATCACCTTCACCACAGACTCAACAGGTTGCCATCTGTGCCACACCCTCATCAATATATGAGCCCCACTTCCAAGTGCCTTACCCAAGACAGGGGAAGGAGTTAGAGCTCCCACTGGAGTGCTGGGCACAGGGAAAAGTGAAGTGAGGAATGTTCTCAGGTGAATGGAGAGGAAGAGAGGAATAGCTCCATTCCTAGTCCCTCTGGTTTCTAGTAACAAAGTCTGGGGAGGGAGGTGTGTGTGTGTGTGCTCACAGAGAGTGCTCTGTGTGTCACCTTTGGCACCTGTGCCATAGAATCACCATTATTGCAATAGAGAATATGATAAATGTAAAGAAGGTATTCAAGCTAAGTTCTATGACAATTTTGAGGAATGATAGAGGACTTCCCCTTTGAAGAAGACAGATAACATTTGTTAATAACCAAGTAAGTGCCAAATCCAGTGCTAAGGAATGGGTATACAAAAAAAGGCAAAGGACAACACTTTCTTTCAAGGAGCTTACAATATAACGGGAAAGTTAACATACAAATGAGGGAAGATATATACAATATTAATATAAATCACTGAAATTAAATGAGATTGGGGAAGACCTCCTATAGGAGATAGGATTTTAGTTGGGACTTAAAGGTAACTAAATATATCAGCACTCAAAGCCAAGGATGAAGAGCATTCCAGTCATTGAAGACAGCCAGAGAAAATGCCCAGATTTGAGAGATGAACTGTCTCATTCATGGAACTGTTAGGAGGCTAGTCACTGTCTTATAGAGCCCATATTAGGGAATAAAGTATAAGAATATTGGAAATAAGAGGAAGCTAGTTTATAAAAGTCTTTGAATGCCAAATAGAGCATTTCACATTTGATTCTGGATGCATTAAGAAGCCATGGAGGTTTATTGAGTAGAGACAAGACATATAAGACCTATACTTAAAGAAAATCACTTTAGTCACTTCACAGTAGTTGGATTGAATGGACAAGAGTATATGTTGGTGAAAGATTTGTGTGATGAGATGAAGGATCTTTTTGGTGACATGCTTATTCTTTGTAATTCTATAACATTCAGTTTCACTTATTTTGGGATTGTCATTCTTTCCATTTATAACATATGTATTTTTATACTTATTTAAATCAGCACATGTAAGTTGTTCCATATTTCATCTTGACTATTGTTTCTTACAGCAAAGTAATATTCTATGTAACATAATTTTCTTATTCATTCCCAAATAAATATGCATTTATAATTTCAAATTCTTGGCTCAGTGCTTTTATAAAATTTTAGTGTATATGGGAAATTTTCTATTTTTAATGACCTCTTTGGAGTACATACTAATAGCCATTGTAATTTCGTGAGCATGGTGGTCTCACAGATTAGGATAGGCTTTAGGAATTTTTTTTGCAACTGTAGATTACAGATTAAAAGGGAAAGACTATACATAGAGGGGAAATTAAATGCTATTTTAATAGTCAGGAAAAAGGGAAAAAATAATGAACTAGAATGGAGCCCATGTGAGTGGAGAGGAGATAGATGTATGAGATATTGTGAGGCAGTAGTTAACATTTGGAAAATTATTGATTATGAAAGATAAGGAACAATGAAGCACTAAAATGACTATGAGCTTTTGAACCCATTTTACTGAAGGCTGGTTGTGCTCTCAAGAGAAATAGGAGAGTGTGGAGGACAATTGGTTTGGGAATGAGAAGACAGTGATGAACTCCATTTTAGACTTTGAATTTTAGATGGAAACTCACTTGTTACAATCCACATGGGAAAACTATCAAAATATGAAAATGGAATATGGAATGCAATGGGTTCTCTTCCCCCTTTTTAAAAGGGGGACTATATGATCTCTTTTTAGGAATTGATATTTTCATGAAATTTGGTTAAAGAATCATAGATACTCTCAGTTTCCTGCTAACACTAATATTCTGAGATCCTATAAATGTAGAATATGAAAAAGGTGAGATATTTTGTGTAGGAAGGAGACTAAGAGGGAACAAGAGTCAGAGAAGGATCACTCACAGGGATATATATATATATATATATATATATATATATATATATATATATAAATAATCCTGGAGACTGAAAAAAGGTAGCAATAACAATGTTTATGTAAGAGAAGTGGGAGAATAAAAGAGGTTAAATGCTATATAGGAAGGTCTAGAATATTGAGAACATAATTTATAAACAATGAGGTCTTGAGTAATCTTGGAGGAAACTGTTTTGGGAGTGTCTTTTTAAGTCAGATTAGGAGCAAGAGAGGATGAAGTAGGTTGTAATGGCATGTAGCAACTGAGGATTGCTCTTTATAAACTTTTCGCAGTAAGGGAAGGAAAGAAATAAGACAATCACATGGGGGTAGTGGATCAGAGATTTTTTTAGTGAGAGTAATTTAAAATTCATGAAGTGAGAAGATGATTAAGAGAATAAGAGAATGAATGAAATAAGAAGGAATAAGGTAGAGAGAGAGAATGGAGGAGTTAACTTTGCTAAGCCTTCTGCTACTTTGTCCTCTTAGAATGGATTGAAGGATGGTAGTGATTGGCAATTGTACTGAAAATTTTATAGGTATATAATGGAGAAGTTGAATGAAATAAATTTCAATGTTTTATTTTCAATAAAGTAGAAAGTATGGTTATCTGAAAATGATTAGGGAAGGGTGGAACTGGAAACTTGAGGAAAGAAAGTAAACTTAGAACAGCTATTGTGGAGAGTGTGATAAAATCAATGACAGACACATAAGAATATAGCCATAATGCACTCAGGATAATGGAAATTACTGAATATTGTAAAAGAAGAAATCAGATGATGGGTAATATGGCTTCTAACTTTTTGATTCTGTGATTCATCATTCACCTCATAGTAACCTAATAATGTTTTTAAGTCACTGACAGCTTTCTTTCCCTCAGATGAAATGATCTCAGATTAACCTTTCCTTTCTTGCATTATTCTATCAGTTTTCAATATAATTTGAGTGGTTATTATGGATTTTTTCTTTCTTTTCTTCTCTAACCATTTAAATACAATAATTTACTGAAATACATAGGAATGGTTACTTAAAATGTTACATTTAGTAGGATCTTTGAAATTACTACAATCTCTTTATTTTACAAATAAATTAAATGAGGCCCAGAGTGGTTAAGTGACCTCTATGAGATCACAATTAGTGGTAATCTTGGCTTAACCAAGATTACCTTAACTATACTAACCTAATTGGCTATAGAAGGAGACTGATATTTTAAAAAGCTATCTACTGGCTCTGAAATAATATAGCATATTGTCTTCAAATATACTTTGGTTTATCTTATCTTATCTGTGTTATGTCAAATTAAATTTGTTAAAAAGAAGGAAGGCAGTAATTATCACTTAGGTTGCTAAAAGTGTCCAATACGACATTTTAGTTTGGGAACAAGAGTGCTGAGCTTTGCCTCTTAACTGCAAATATCATGCGTCTTAGTACTACTCAAGTGAAATTGCTTGAGAATTGCTTCTGAAAGAGATCATTTTTCCCCTTACATGAAAAACGACTTGAAAATTATAGGTTTCTAAGTTTAGAACAAAACTTGAAACTTAGGAGGAACAAAATACCACTTGGCTCAGAACACCTAAAATTAATTCAAGTCTTAGGTCAACCTAGAAGCTGGTGCAACTTTGATTTTTAGAACTGCTTTTACAGTATCTAGTATAGTATTTATAGTATAGTGTCTGCTTTTATAGTATGGATTTATTTTTTCTGATGAATTCCCTATAAAATAGAAATGCATTTTTCCTAGTAATTGTTTTAGTACATTAGTCGTTGTACTTAAACAAAAACCACTTAAAACAAATATTAATTTTCATCAATTAGGAAAAAAAGAATTTTTTTAGTGCCTACGAAGTAGAGACTCTCCTTAGTGTTGAGGATATAAAGAAAAGCAGAAGATGGTCATTGCTCTGAAAAAACTCACTGTCTAGTAGGAGAGAGATCATACCAACAAATGTCTACAGGCAATCAAAAACAGAAAGACACTAATATTAAGGAAGATAAAGACAGGTTTCTTGTATAAAGAAGAGATTTAACTGGTACTTAAGGGAAACCAGGAAAGTGAGGTGACAGAGATAATGGAGAGAATTCCAGACAAATAAGACAGCCATTTTTAATGCATGGATTAAAAATATAATAATACCTTGTATAATGGAAAGAAAGGAAATTAGTTTCAATAAATAGCAGAGGTTGTAGGATTTAAGAAGGTATATGAAGATGAGGTATAAGAATACTAGAAAATTATGAAGGGTTTTAAATTCCAAAAAGAAAACATTATGTTCAATCCTGGATACATATATAATATATGCATATATTATATAATATGTATCTCATCAGACAGATACAAATTGGAATTAAAATGTAAAAATAAATTCCAAAGTAGTCATAACCTAAAATAATAATATATTTGGGGAAATCAAACCCACCTCCATCAGTGGTGATGTGAATCTCCCTTAATGGTACAGAGTATTGTAGTGGTAGTCTCTCAATGACCGAGAATGACTACTGTCTTTGTGCATTATCATCTATTGATGTACCCTCATGTGGCTTTGGAGTCCAAAGGCTGAGGCGCACAGTGTGTGGCACATGGGGCCTGGGACGCCAGTTGTTATGGGAGGTGCGGCTGTGGCCTGGCGTCGGCGTTCATGCGCAGCGGCAAGATGTCGACGTCACTCATCTTCAAAGGTGGTGGTGGCATGGTGAATGTGGGTTCGCCAGCTGCTTCTGACAGAGGCAGCGAGTTCTAGTTGCTTTGGTGTCATGCCAGCCCACTTCAAGTTGGACTTTCGCTGATCCTTGAATCTTTTCTTTGGTCGGCCTTGTTTCCTGAGTCCAGTTGACAGTTCACCATAGAATACCTGTCTTGGTATTCGCTGTGGGTCCATGCGGATGGCGTGTCCAGACCATCGTAGCTGGGTTGTGAGGACCAGGACTTCGATGCTGGTGGAGTTGGCTCTGCCGAGGACTTCCTGGTTGGTGATTCGGTCCTGCCATCGGATCCTCATGATTGACCAGAGGGAGTGTTGGTGGAATTGCTCCAGCTGTTTCATGTGCTTCCGGTACAGTGTCCATGTCTCACAACCATACAGGAGCGAGCTGAGGACCACTGCGTTGTACACTTTGAGCTTCTTTGCAGTGCTTACACCGCTGTGTTGGAGGACTTTACAGCGCAGCCTCCCGAGTGCCTGG
The DNA here is from genome assembly GCF_027887165.1 of Monodelphis domestica. Classification (NCBI taxonomy): domain Eukaryota; kingdom Metazoa; phylum Chordata; class Mammalia; order Didelphimorphia; family Didelphidae; genus Monodelphis; species Monodelphis domestica. Next base: position 48,930,013 of record NC_077230.1, read on the forward strand.
CTGGCCTTTTGGATCCTGGCATTAATCTCATGGTCTAGGGACCCGTCGTTGGCGATGGTGCTGCCCAGGTACTTGAAAGTGTTGATGTTAGAAAGCTGCGTGCCGTCGATTGTAATGCACGGCTGATTTGTTGGCCTCCCTGGTGCAGGTTGGAACAGCATCTCTGTTTTGCTGAGGCTGATAGTCAGGCCAAACAGTTTTGTTGCAGTAGAGAACCTGTCCACAATGGTTTGGAGATGATTTTCTTGGTGGGCCATGAGAGCACAGTCATCTGCAAAGAGAGCTTCCAGGATGAGTCTCTCTGTTGTCTTTGTTTTTGCAGTCAGGCGGCGAAGGTCAAATAGTGAGCCATCCAGTCGGTATTTGATGTAGACGCCCAGGTCTAGATCTGTCATAGCATGTCATAATACTTGGGTGAAGTAGAGGTTGAATAGTACCGGAGCGAGGACACAGCCTTGTTTCATGCCATTGGAGATGTTGAAGTGATCGGAAGTCTCTCCACCAGATAGGACTTCCCTTGTCATGTCGACATGAAAGAACTGGATCAGTTTGACGAATTTTGCTGGGCAACCGAGCTTGCTGAGGATCACCCACAGTGTGTCCCTGTTCACTGTGTCTAACGCCTTTGTCAGGTCTATGAAGACAATGTAGACACTCAGGTTCTGCTCAAGACATTTTTCCTACATTTGCCTCACTGTGAAGACCATGTCGATGGTGCTGAGATCTGGTCAGAAGCCACATTGTGATTCAGGCAGGTTCTGCTCTGAAACAGATGACAGGAGTCTGTTGAGTATAACATGGGTGAGGATCTTTCCAGCAGTGGAGAGTAGTGAGATGCCTCTGTAGTTGTCACAGGCTGCTTGTGAGCCTTTGTTTTTGTATAGGGCTACGATGGAGGCATCTCTGAGTTCTGAGGGCATGTCTTCCTCTTCCCATATGCTGGTCAACACTATGTGGAATGCCTGGAGCACCTATCCATTTAAGGCCTTGTACACCTCGGTTGGGATCCCGTCTTTACCAGGTGCCTTGCCTGCACTCATTTGTTTAATGGCTTTTTGGACTTCCTCTATTGAAGGAGGGACGTCAAGTTGTTCAATGGTGCAGTTTGAGGGGATCTGGTCAAGGGTGCTTTGGTCAACTGAAGAGGGTCAGTTGAGAAGCTGACTGAAGTGTTCTTTCCACCTGTTGCTGATGCCTTTTTTATCTTTTATGAGAGTGTCACCATCAGAGGATAGCAAGGGAGTGGTGGTGGGTTTTAATGGTCCATAGACCGTCTTGAGGGCACTGAAAAATTGTTTGTAGTTTTTTGTATCAGCAAAATGCTGGATTTCTTCTGCCTTTTTTTCCCACCACCGGTCCTGCATCTTCCTGATTTCACGCTGCTCCATGGCTTGGGGAGACTTGAATCTGTCCTTTTTAGGAGCAGTCCTGGTGATTGCGTTGTTTTGGGCCTAGGACTGCCTTTGATGTTTTCTTCACTGCATCTCTGAACTGGCTCCATTTCTCAGTTGAGCTCCCAGTGAGTGGTCCCTTGGCAGACAGCTTGTTGTCCAGGCAGGACTGGAATGTTTGCAAATAAGATGGATCTCTAAGATGACTCACATTGTAAAATGCGCAAACCCTCTGGGTGTGTTTTGGATGGGGAGGCCCAATGTGCATTTGAAGAGTCGCTCTAACGAATCGGTGGTCTGTCCAGCATTCAGCTCCTCTCATGGCTCTGGTGATCTTTACATCCTGGATGTCTCGCCGGCGTACAATGATGTAGTCAATGAGATGCCACTGTTTTGATCTTGGGTGCATCCACGTTGTTTTATATTTGTTCGCCATTCTGAACACAGTGTTCGTGATGGTGAGTTCGAACTCTGAGCATTTGCTGAGTAGCAGTAGGCCGTTGTTGTTCATTTTGCCCATGCCGTGTTTGCCGAGCACTCCTTTCCATCTTTCATGGTCCTGGCCAACGCGGGCATTGACGTCTCCCAGTAGTATCAGCTTGTATTTTGTGGGCACTGAGTGCAGGACGGCACTCAGGTCAGAGTAGAACTGCTCGATGGTCTCCTCTGTGCTGGTCAGTGTTGGGGCATATGCGCTGATAATTGTGACATACCGGTCTTTGCTGAGAGGCAAACGGATCTTCATGAGCCTCTCATTGATGCCCACAGGCATGTCTGGCATCTGTTTGAGCAAACTGGTCTTGATGGCCAGGCCAACACCGTGGATTCTGTCTTCATTTGAGGCTCTACCTTTCCAGAAGAAGGTTGGTTCGCTGAGTGATCCCTCTTCTCGTAAGCGTGTTTCACTTAGGGCTGCGATGTCGATGTTATATCGCACCAGTTCTTTACTGGTTAGAGCTGTTCTTCTTTCAGGTCTTGGGGTATTCTCTCTGTCAAGTAATGTCCTGATGTTCCATGCTCCTAGTAGGAGTTTCTTTGTATTTTTTCTTTGGTTTCGACCTCTTAAAGGGATGACCCACCAGCCACGGTGTGCTGACCGGGTGTTTGTAGGGCAGGCAATGTTTGGAACACCTTTTCTAGTCCCTTCTCTTGATTAGGGTGAGCATTGCTGTCCTAGAGAGGGCTGCTCAGTCGCCCAGGATGCTGCCGAACGTCCCTGCTGCCCACAGGGCCGAGCGACCACTGGTCTGTGGGCCGCCTACGTGCAGGATCGTGACTACAACTGCCAGTGGTCACCTCCATCTGTTGCGTCGCCACTCCCCCATCGCTGCAGGTCTTGAAGAGGGTGGACGGAGTTAGGATAGATGAGTGTGCACAAAGACACTTGTGCATGAAGGAGATTTAAGTGGAAAAGTCGATGCACAGACACAGTCCCACTCTCTCGGCGTTGGAAGCCTGGGTCCAGTGGCATGAAAAATTGTTACGTCTGGAGACTTCCTCAGCTGCATTGGATACCCGTGTTGTCCTTTGTACTCCAACATTCCCTAAGCACTACACAGTGCTTTGCTGCGTCGCCCTCTCAGCCGTTGAACCTTCTTATTGGTTTCTTTTGTCTGTTCAGCCGAAGCAATCTTAACATGCTAGATGAGCAAAGCCCTGGTTCACCATGGTTCGATGACCCAATCGCTACCCTCACAAGGTTTGGCCGACCTGTATACAGAGTATTACCCATGGATAAATTACATTCTATATTCTGCAGCTCTTGGGTATGTCCTCCAATGTGTCCTCCCGCCCCCAAGTTGATGAATACTGATGTAAATGTAGGTTATTAATTGCTTAATTCCTTGGTCCTCTCAATATGACACATCTTCCCTATTTTCTACCCCATATATCTTTACTATGACATCACTGACAAAACTCCTCCCATAAATATTGACAATATGTAGCAGGGTATTCGTATTTATAAAATTCTTTCCCTTTGCCTCTAATTGATGCACAGTTTGTTATACCTTTAATCCTCTATTTCTCAGTTATATAGTATCACCAGAAAAATGTTAATGAAAAATATGGACATCTATTGTAGACTAAATCTCAGGAACTTTAAAAGCTCTGTGCCATTTCTCAAAAGCAATGAAGTCCACTCACTCCTTCCTATTAAATTTAGGGTCCTGTTCTTTGTCCCTTCCAAATGTTTGTTCACAATATACAGAATAAGCTCATGGGATAGATATCTCAATAGGTTATTTATCCAATAGCATATCATAACCTGAACAACATCATTCTTTATTTACCTGGTTCCCCCACCCCCATGAATATTTATAGATTGGAGATCTAATTTAGGAGACTTTTGATGAAGTCAGCATATGGTAAATATCTGGAGGAAATCATTATGCACAAATAATCTTCTTTCATTGGCACTCTACAGTATATATTCTCCAAGAGAATGAGTGGCAAAAATCTGTGGCAATATGCAAATTCCTGTGAAAAAGAGGCCCCAGCTAATATCCAAAATTATTTGATTGGAAAATGTAATCACTTTTGTTGGGTCATTCAAAAAATCTTTCATTATTTTGACATGTCCATGGGTGACATTTTGTTGACAGAGAGTCTTAAGATGGTATTTTACTATATCAAAAATATTACTTTAAAATCAGTAAATACTAAGATTAGTGAAGTGGGTATGCTTTCATTATATCTTTTAGTCAACTGTGTTACTGAAAAATATGTTTTTGCTATAGATAATACTTTGTGAAATGATGTCTTCTCCTCACACACTTTCTTTTTTAATTTTTACAAATATTTTCAAATTCAAACAAAATAAGCATTTTCATATGTAAAGAAAAAAGATAGTACACAAATCAAATCAGATTTCTTATATGCTTAACCTACTTTTCTTCATATCTACATAATAGATCCCATTCATTAGTGTCCCAAACCCTGCCAACCCTTCCCATATCAAGTAAGATATTATCATGAATGTCATCAAATTTATATGAATTAAATCTTTCATTTATTTTCTTATTGTTCACTTGCTGGAGATAACATTCTCAGTTTATTCTTCTAGTATTAGTTCTATGACAAATCCACCTTCAAAGATGTCCTCCTCCAGCATAAATATATCATTCATTATACTAGATGCTAAATAATGTATTGTTCATTCATTAATTTTCAACCTACAAACTCAGGATACAAGAAGTCTAAAATTACCAAGGACTTTCTTAATCATATATTGCAACTATATTAGTTTACAGATGAAAAACCTAAGGTTTACAGAGTTATGTAGTGAAGCATCTGGATTCAGATATTGTTTTAGTGGAAGAACTGAGACTATACTCTGATTCACAGTTCAACACATAGTTTCATATCACACTGCTTCTCTAAAGTCACCTGATGAATTTTCTACAATATTAAATTCTAATGTGAAATTTTAAGTAAAATAATATGCTCCTAGGATATAGACCAAAATAACTTCTAATAACCTTTGAGGGCTGTCTGTTCAATAATGTAAATCCTTATCTTAAATTTTTTGGATTAGTTTTATTGGAACTTGAGAAGCTTTCCTTTTGCTCTGACAGGTGCATTTAATCAACACTTTTTCAGCCAGAATAATGCATAATAATATGTATAATACAGACAATCCAGTTTTAGATTGACCTGTTAATTTAAAAAAGTTAATAGTTCTCTATCTAATCACCTATGGTGAATATAAATTAAGTATGTCTAGGATTTAATGCTTTTGTATGTGTCTAGGATTTGATATTTTTAATATTTTTGTATATAAGTTCATAATGACAAGTTAATGACTTGGGGTTCTACTCCAGGTCTCTAAACTTGTCTCAGAAAGTAGCTGCTCTGTAGATATCACTTAAAGGTGTTCTTAACTTTAGTCCAAGGATTTTTATTTTTTTTACTATTTTGATAACTGTTTTCCAAGATAATCATTTCTATTTATATATAAAAGCATATCCATACATATACATACACAAAGGAAACTGTTATATGTATATATCAATCACTTACACAAATATACACACATTTGTATGTGTACATATATGTATGTATATGCATACATATACAGAATTTAAATGAGTACTTGCAGAATGACAGGAAAATAACATTTCTCCTGTCCTAAATGTTAATGAAGCTTAGTAGGACTGCTTATCTGGTATTTCATACTCAACTAAGATCAACACTATTTGAAAAAACCCTTCTGACATGTATTTTCTCTAGTTTTTTCACATATAGGAGGATCATTTTTAAAATAAATATTAGGCTCTCATGAGGATCAAAGCATCAGCTGATGAAAAACTTGTTTAGTCTTTCGAAGTATTTTTAAAATCTAGGATTTTAGTTTGAATAAGTCACATCTTGTGACAGACAAATTCCCACTTAAAAACTCAACAATGAAAGATAGAGCCTCCAAACACAGAATCGTTTGTTTCCCAGAATTCCTAGTTTCTGAACTCTACTTAGTGAAGAAAGCATGTCAATAGCATCCAGAATACCTCCAGAATTCATCCCTAGACCTTCTAGGAAATCTTCTTTTTCCACTGCCATGTATTTTCAACTATCACTGTTTTTTCAAAGGATAAAAAGTGAGAAATTCATTCCCTTTACCCTTGCTGGTTATCCAAGAAAGATACAGTACAAGAAGAATCTAAAAAGCGATGTGCCACAAAAGAATCAGAAACACATTTCTTGGACATTTGATGAGTCACTGATATCACAATTTTACCAACTTTGACAGTTTTTGTTCAGTAGTTTTTAATCATGTCTGATTTTATGGCATCATTCAAGTTTTTCTTGACAAAAGTATTGATGTGGTTTCTTTCTCCAGCTCATTTTGCAGATGAGGAAATTAAGGCAAATGGATTTGTGACTTGGCCATGGTCACAGAACTAATAAGTGTTTGAAGCTGGATTCAAAGGCAGAAGATGATTCCTCTTGATATTAGTTCTGGCAATTTATCAGTTGGACCACATGATTGCCTCTACATCACAATGCAATGCAATAAATAAACATAATATATTACAATATAATGTATGTTCTTGTGTAGTCCATGAGTACACTATAAATATGCTAATAGGTACATTACTGATCTGGGAAGTTTAATTCAAATTGCTATGTAGGACACTTTAAAAATTACTAGTGCAGGGGGCAGCTGGGTAGCTCAGTGGATTGAGAGCCAGATCTAGAGATGGGAGGTCCTAGGTTCAAATCTAGTCTCAGACACTTCCTAGCTGTGTGACCCTGGGCAAGTCACTTAACCCCCATTGCCTAGCCCTTACCACTCTTCTGCCTTGGAACCAATATACATTACTGATTCCAAGAGAGAAGATAAGGTTTTTTTTTTAATTATTAGTGCAATTTTCAGCTTTAATGGCTTAAAATATCCTAAGATTCTGTGGCACTCAGTATTTAGGATTAATTAGGAATTTGATTAATAAAAAACTGAGGACTTCCGGGTAAACATGGCTGCAATCTAGATGTGACTCGCCTCCCCTCCCTGGCACTGAACGAAATAGACTACCTCAAAAGAGCATAAAAATCACCTTTGGAAGAAAGGAGGGACTCTGCAGTACCCCAAAGAAACGAAGGTACGTGGGGTTTGAACATTCCCACACTATAAGGAGAAAGAAAAGCTTGCACAAAAATGTGAACTGAGCCGCCCCTTCCCCCTTCCACCCCCCACCAACCAGAGTAAGCTATCAGAGCGCTCACGGGGACAGTGAGTGAGTGAGGAGGGTCTCTGTTTGAGGGGGCACACCAGGGTCCTTGGGATCTAAAGATTGCAAGGAAACGACCTCTCAGGGCAGTTTCAAGGGAGAATCCTGCGCTGAGTACAGGAGACTAAGGAGCTGAACTCGGGGAGGTTGCGCTGAGTATCTGGGCAGAGCTAAACACCTGGGTGTGCTGTGCTGATTGCCCTGGCAGTCAGGTTGAACCCGCTGCTCTAAGAAACCTTGGAGGCTGGGAAGAACTAGTCTCAGGCAACCTAAATTAGCAGAAAACCCGCCCATATCACCCAGACCCCAGACCAAAAAAAGAAAGTGTTATAAAACCACTAAAGGGATGGCCCACATGTCCCAAAATCAAGCCTCTAAGAAGAAAGGGGGGGGGGGGGAAAGTGACTATTGAAAACTTTTATGGAGGGAGTACCCAAGGAAAAGAAGAGAATGAGGATGAAATCCAAAAAAAATCAGAACATGCCTCCCAAAATGGAAACTATCCACAAGCTGTGGAAGATCTCAAACTGGAACTTACCCAAAAGATGGAAACCTTTTAGAAAAAAAAATGGGAGAAAGAGATCAGCAGTCTGATAGACAAGACTTCACAATTGGAGAAAGAGCTGGAAACATCTAAAAGAAGGTCAGACAAAGCTTAAAAGAAAAACCGGTCCCTAACGACCAGAATTAAACAGCTGGAAGACAGCGAGATCACAAAACAGCAAGTATCAATAAAGCAAAGCCAAAAAATTAATGAATTAGAAGAAAACATGAACTATCTCACTGAAAAGGTCACAGACATGGAAAACAGAGGAAGAAGAGACAGCCTCAGAATTATTGGTCTCCCCGAAAAACCAGAAATAAACAAAAACCTTCATGCTATTCTACAGGAGATTATAGAAGATAATTGCCCACATATCCTGGAGCAAGGGGGCAAAATAGAAATAGAAAGGGTTCATAGAACACCCTCTATACTAAATCCCCAAAGGACAAACCCCAGGAATGTAATTGCCAAATTCAAGAGCTTCCAAGTAAAGGAGAAAATCCTACAAGAAGCCAAGAAGAGGAGCTTCAGATATAGGGGGGATCCCATAAGGATCACACAGGACTTAGAGGCTAACACTAAGACACCGCAAAGCATGGAACACGATATTTAGAAAGGCAAGAGAGCTGGGTCTCCAACCAAGAATCAACTACCCAGCAAAACTGACTATATACTTCCAGGGGAAAGTATGGGCATTCAACAAAATAGAAGAATTCCAAGCATTTGCTAAGAAAAGACCAGAACTTAGTTGAAAATTTGACATCCAATCACAGAAAGCAAGAGAAACATGAAAAGGTAAATATGAAAGAAAGGGAAAAGGAGATAAATCTTATCTTTTTCTTTAAGTAAAACTCTCTTCTATAAGGACTACATTTATATCAAATTATATATATTAATATATGGGGAAAATGTATTGTTTAACTTGCAAAAATCATATGCATCATAAGAGTAGTTAGAAGAGTCATACATAGGGAAAATTGGGGCATCAAGAAGATTTGGTGAAAGGGGGGCAAAGAAAGAAAAAGGGAGGGGGGAATCATCGATAATACTAACATTTACTTCAAGAAATGGGGGGGGGGACTAAAAAGAATAATCTTTCCCATACAAAGATACACATGGGAAAGGAAAGGGAAGAACTCTCATATGAGAAGAAGAGGAAGAGAGCATGAAGTGGTATTACTTAAACCTTACTCTCAGTGAAATCAAATCTGAGAGGGAAGAACATCTAGATCCAGTGGGATCCTGAATTCTAACTTATCCAACAGGGTAAGAAAGAAAGGAAAATCAAGGAGGGGGTGGGGAGAGTGAGTATATAAAGGGAGGGATAGAGAGGGGGGGAGGGGAAGGGAGCATAAAAAGGGAGGGGCCAGAAAGGGAAGTGTATCAAGGGAGGGGTTTAGGGGGACTGACCTAAAGTAAATCACTGGTTCAAAAGGATATAGCCAAAGAAGAAAGGACAGAACTAGGGGAAGTTATCAAAATGCCAGGGAATCCACAAGTAAAAATCATAACTTTGAACGCGAATGGGATGAACTCACCCATAAAAAGTAGACAAATAGCAGATTGGATTAGAACCCAAAACCCTACCATTTGTTGTCTTCAAGAAACACACATGAGGCGGGCTGATACTCACAAGGTTAGATTTAAAGGATGGAGTAAGACCTTTTGGGCCTCAACTGATAGAAAGAAGGCAGGAGTTGCAATCATGATATCAGACAAAGCCAAAGCAAAAATAGACCTGATTAAAAGGGATAGGGAAGGTAAATATATTCTGTTAAAAGGGAATATAGACAATGAGGAAATATCACTAATCAACATGTATGCACCAAATGGTATAGCATTCAAATTTTTAATGGAGAAACTAGGAGAATTGAAAGAGGAAATAGACAATAAAACCATTTTAGTGGGAGACTTGAACCAACCACTATCAAATTTAGATAAATCAAATCAAAAAATAAATAAGAAAGAGGTAAAAGAGGTGAATGAAATCATAGAAAAAATAGAGTTAATAGACATATGGAGAAAAATAAATAGGGACAAAAAGGAATACACCTTCTTCTCAGCACCACATGGCACATTCACAAAAATAGATCATACACTAGGTCACAGAAACATGGCACTCAAATGCAGAAAAGCAGAAATAATAAATGCAACCTTTTCAGATCATAAGGCAATAAAAATATCGATCGGAAAGGGTACATGGAGAGCCAAATCAAAAATTAATTGGAAATTAAATAATATGATACTCCAAAATCGGTTAGTTAGAGAAGAAATCATAGAAACAATTAATAATTTCATTGAGGAAAATGACAATGGTGAGACATCCTTTCAAACCTTATGGGATGCAGCCAAAGCAGTACTTAGAGGAAAATTCATATCCATGAGTACATATATTAACAAATTAGGGAGGGCAGAGATCAATGAATTGGAAATGCAAATCAAAAAACTTGAGAATGAACAAATTAAAAACCCTCAGAAGAAAACCAAACTAGAAATCCTAAAAATTAAGGGAGAAATCAATAAAATTGAAAGTGATAGAACTATTGAGCTAATAAGCAAGACTAGAAGCTGGTACTTTGAAAAACCAAACAAAATATACAAAGTACTGGTCAATCTAATTAAAAAAAGGAAAGAAGAAAGGCAAATTAATAGCATTAAGAATGAAAAGGGGGACCTCACCTCCAATGAAGAGGAAATTAAGGCAATCATTTAAAACTACTTTGCCCAACTATATGGCAATAAATATACCAACCTAGGTGATATGGATGAATATCTACAAATATATAAATTACCTAGACTAACAGAAGAAGAAATAGATTACTTAAATAATCCCATATCAGAAACAGAAATCCAACAGGCCATCAAAGAACTTCCTAAGAAAAAATCCCCAGGACCTGATGGATTCACCAGTGAATTCTATCAAACATTTAAAGAACAACTTCCCCCAATACTATACAAACTATTTGACATAATAAGCAAAGAGAGAGTTCTACCGAATTCCTTTTATGATACAAACATGGTACTAACTCCAAAGCCAGCCAGGCGAAAAACAGAGAAAGAAAATTATAGACCAATCTCCCTAATGAATATAGATGCAAAAATCTTAAATAGGATACTAGCAAAAAGACTCCAGCAAGTGATCAGAAGAGTCATCCACCATGATCAAGTAGTATTTATACCAGGGATGCAGGGCTGGTTCAATATTAGGAAAACCATCCACTTAATTGAACACATAAACAAGCCAACCAACAAAAAATCACACGATTATTTCAATAGACGCAGAAAAAGCCTTTGATAAAATACAACACCCATTCCTACTAAAAACACTAGAAAGCATAGGAATAGAAGGGTCTTTCCTAAAAAATAATAAACAGTATGTATCTAAAACCATCAGCTAATCTTATCTGCAATGGGGGTAAACCAGATGCATTCCCATTAAGATTAGGAGTGAAACAAGGATGCCCATTATCACCTCTATTATTTGACATTGTACTAGAAACACTAGCAGTAGCAATTAGAGAAGAAAAAGAAATTTGAAGGCATTAAAATTGGCAATGAGGAGACCAAGCTATCACTCTTTGCGGATGATATGATGGTCTATTAAAACATCCTAGAGAGTCAACCAAAAAGCTAATTGAAATAATCAACAACTTTAATAAAGTTGCAGGATACAAAATAAACCCACATAAGTCATCAGCATTTCTATATATTTCCAACACAGCTCAGCAGCAAGAACTAGAAAGAGAAATCCCATTCAAAATTACCTTAGACAAAATAAAATACTTAGGAATCTATCTCCCGAGACAAACACAGTAACTTTATGAACACAACTACAAAACACTCTCCACACAACTAAAACTAGACTTGAACAATTGGAAAAACATTAACTGCTCATGGGTAGGACAAGCCAATGTAATAAAAATGACCATCGTACTCAAACTCATCTATCTATTTAGTGCCATACCCATGGAACTTCCAAAAAATATTTTTACTGATCTAGAAAAAACCATAACAAAGTTCATTTGGAAGAACAAAGGATTAAGGATATCCAGGGAAATAATGAAAAAAAAAATACTAAGTAAGGGGGAATTGCAGTCCCAGATCTCAGACTATATTATGAAACAGTGGTCATAAAAACAATTTGGTACTGGATAAGAGACAGAAAGCAGGATCAGTGGAATAGACTCGGGGTAAGTGACCTCAGCAAGACAGTATTTGACAAACCCAAAGATCCTAGCTTTTGGGACAAAAATCCACTATTTCATAAAAACTGCTGGGAAAATTGGAGGACAGTGTGGGAAAGATTAGGTTTAGATAAACACCTCACACCCTACACCAAGATAAATTCAAAATGGGTGAATGACTTGAACATAAAGAAGGAAACTATAAGAAAATTAGGCGAACGCACAATAGTATACATGTCAGACCTTTGGGAAGGCAGAAGCTTTAAAACCAAGCAAGAATTAGAAAGAGTCACAAAATGCAAAATAAATAATCTGGAATACATCAAATTAAAAAGCTTTTGTACAAGCAAAACCAATGTAACTAAAATCAGAAGGGAAGCAACAAATTGGGAAACAATCTTCATAAAAACCTCTGACAAAGGTTTAATTACTCAAATTTACAAAGAGCTACATCAATTGTACAAAAAATCAAACCATTCTCCAATTGATAAATGGGCAAGGGACATGAACAGGCAGTTCTCAGCCAAAGAAATCAAAACAATTTATAAGCACATGAAAAAGTGTCCTACATCTCTTATAATCAGAGAGATCCAAATCAAAACAACCCTGAGATATCACCTCACACCTAGCAGATTGGCTAACATGACAGCAAATGAAAGTAATAAGTGCTGGAGGGGATGTGGCAAAGTAGGGACATTAGTTCATTGCTGGTGGAGTTGTGAATTGATCCAACCATTTTGGAGGGCAATTTGGACCTATGCCCAAAGGGCGATAAAAGAGTGTCTGCCCTTTGATCCAGCCATAGCACTGCTGGGTTTGTACCCCAAAGAGACATTAAGGAAAAAGACTTGTACAAGAATATTCATAGCTGCACTCTTTGTGGTGGCCAAAAAATGGAAAATGAGGGGATGCCCTTCAATTGGGAAATGGCTGAACAAATTGTGGTATATGCTGGTGATGGAATACTATTGTGCTAAAAGGAATAATAAAGTAGAGGAATTCCATGGAGACTGGAACGACCTCCAAGAAGTGATGCAGAGCGAGAGGAACAGAACCAGGAAAACATTATACACAGAGACTGATACACTATGGTACAATCGAAGGTAATGGACTTCTCCATCAGTGTCAATGCAATGTCCCTGAACAATCTGCAGGGATCTAAAAAAAAAAAAAACACTATCCACAAGAAGAGGATAAACTATGGGAGTAAAAACACAGTGGAAAAGCAACTTCTTGACTACAGGGGGGAAGGGGATATGACTGAGGAGAGACTCTGATTGAGCACTCTAGTGCAAATGCCAACAGCATGGAAATGGGTTCGAACCAAGAACACATGAGATACCCAGTGAAGTCGTGTGTCGGCTATGTGAGAGGTGGTGGGTAGGGGGTGGGGGGAGGAAAAGAGAATGATCTTTGTTTCCCATGATTAATGTTTGGAAATGACTAAATAAAATAAGGTTTAAAGAAAAAAAAACTGAGGATATTATAGTCAATCAATTGCTATACACCAATCAGTTTTTGTCTGAGATTCTTACCATGTATTTTAGCTGCATTATTAAATAAATACACATACAAACACAACATATACCCACATAATCTGAAAGTATTCATGATATAGTGTGGTAAGAATTTCAGATTACGAGTTCAAAGACTGGGGTTTTAATCTCAGAATTCTTTAAATTTTAGGACTTTTAGTTTTATATTCTTTAACAAATTATATTGTTGTTCTGGAATTTTTTATTTCCACATTTATTAAATGAGAGGTGTTGGACTATTTTTATTTTTAAGAGTCCTCAAAGCTCTAAGACCTTCAAGTGTAAAATTGGTTGCAAAATTAAAAAATTTTTTTTAAATTTTCAATAGTTTCTGAATTTTTAAAAAATTTCTATTAAAGTTATATTTCATTATCTGATTCAAGCTTATATGTTTTTGATTTGCTTAATATCATAGATTCATATTCAAAAGTAGAAAGGTCTTTATGTATCATCTAGAATACAATCCTTACAGTTTATGGAGGGTGAAATTGAGCCCCAAAGAAGTTAAATGATTTGTCCAAGGTCAGACAGGTGGAAAAAGCTAAGAGTTGAATCAGATCTTCTGACTTCATATCCAGCATGCTTTTTTCCTTTTTTTCTTTTCTTTTTCATCTAACAGATAGACATATTTGTAATAATTTTCTGTTCCTTTGTGATTCATGTTCTCTCTTTCACTCTCTCTCTCCCCACTTCTTGAGATGGTAGATAATAGGATGTAAGTTATGCATATGCTATCATGAGATACACATTTCCATGTTTATCATATTGTGAAAGCAGGAATATATTATTTTTACAAAAACTCCAAACAAAATGAAACCTTATGAAGAAAATGAAATGAAGATTTATATGCTTCAATTTGCATTCAGACTCCATCAATTCCTTCTATAATGTTGAGTTCTTTGGAGGTGTCCTGGAACCTCGCACTGTTGATAATAGTTGTCATTATACATTATTTCTGTTTCTGTATAAAGTGATTTTTCAAAATTGCTGGTCTGAACATGTCATCTCCCTCCCTGCTATCTTAATTCCATAACCTTCAATGTCTCTCTATTATCTGTAAGATAAAATATTAAATTGTTTGCTTGACTTTTGAAGATCTTCATGGGAAGCCCTAACCTAACTTTCCAGTCATCTTCATTCTATTTTACTTCCCCCTTGGTTCTTGAAGAGACACTGTCATTTACCTTTTGTTACTTCCTTTTACATGATACTTTATCTCAACTCCCTGACTTTGACAGATCCACATTCTTAAAATATCCTCGGGGACAGCTAGTTAGCTCAGTGGAACCCAGAGACAAGAGGTCCTGGGTTCAAATCTGGCCTCAGACACTTCCTAGCTGTGTGACCCTGGGCAAGTCATTTAATCTCCATTGCCTAGCCTTTACCACTCTTCTGCCTTAGAACCAATACCCAGTATTGATTCTAAGATGGAAGATAAGTGTTTAAAATATATTTATGTTCTCCCTTCTTCCTCCTGAATTCATTGGTTTTCATCAAGACTCCCTTAAAATTCCACCTTCATTTAGTGCCCTACAGGAAGCCTTTACTGGTTCCAAACAAACCCACTGCTTAGTGTTATTCTTCTGTAATTACTTTTTCTTATGTTGAATACATATTGCATGTACATATTTTGGTATGTGGTCTTCTCCATTAAAATATGAGCTCATTTAAAGTAAATACTAAGATTTCATCTTTCTTTATGTTACCAGTGCTTAGCATACTCCTTGACACAAGGAAACTGTTTAACAAATGTTGGTTAACTGGTGGATGGATGCCGTTCTATATTTCTAACAGAGATACATATATTATAACAAGAAAGAACCTGAGTGTAGTATGGGCCAGTCTTGAAATCAAGAGGACTTGAGTGTAAGTTATGCCTCTCATACATATGAACTGACTGGCTCTAGGTCAGTGGCTTAACCTTTCAGTGCTTTAGGCAATTCTTTAAAGCTACACATTGAAGAGAAGGCTGCTACTGGTCTTAGCAGAAGAAACTTCCTCACAAAGGAATAACCTATAGCAAAGAAATCACAGATCCAGAATCTATATTTGTATGGCTATAAATCAGATTTGGAACATTCATTCTTTTTGGAAATATTTTGTGACATGATCTATTAGTAGTTGTTAGGAAAAAAACTAAAAAGTTATTTATTAAAACATTGGCTATCCTTCTGTACTTTCCTGAGTCCTTCTGTTCTCACCCCCAATGAAATAGGTTGAAACCATTCTAAGGTAAGGGGGCATTGAACCAATTGTTTTCATATGTGTAAAACTACTAGTTTCAATTAATTTGACACCTGACAAAGTATTAAGCCTGAATATTCATTATTGACATGTTGCTTATTACTGATTATTAATAACAAATGAATAATTCAATTGCATTATCAATTAACTTCTGGCTTCAATTTTGAGTGAATTTATTTTGCTTTACTTAAAATTCTAACTATATAGTTAGAGCCTTTGAATTTTACTACTTACAGACACTCTTCTTGTGCAGACATGGAAATATGTAGCTGTCTTTATTTGCACATGAAAGCCAAAAATTTCTAAGCTCATGCAAAATAAATAGCAATAACAAAATGAAAACCAATAATAATTATTATAATACACAACATTTTATAGGATTTCATCTTATTTTTATGAAGAGACTGAGGAAACTGGTTATTTATTATATTTTTGTTGTTGTTCAGTTGTTTCAATTATGTCCAACTCTTTGTGACTCCATTGCAGAGTTTTCTTGTCAAAGATACTATAGTGGCTTGTCATTTCTTTCTCCAGTTTACTTTGTAGATGAGAAAAAATGAAACTAACAGAGTTATGTGGCTTAGCCAGCTCATCCAGTCAGAATTATCTAAGTCCAGATCTGAACTCAAGAAGTTGAGTCTTTCTGATTGCAAGCCCAGTATTCTATCCACTGAACCATTGAGAAGACAAAAGGAAAATAGAATCCATTCATGAAAAAGATTTGCACAATTCATACATTATTATTAATTATATCAACTAATACTCTTAATAACTAATATTTATGTAGCACTTAAAGGTTTAAAAATACTTTACATGTGCAAACTCGTTTAATTTTTATTACCATCCTCAGAGGTAGCTGCTATTATTCCCCACCCTCTCTCAAAGTTCTCTGTGGTTAAGGGAACTTAAGTAATTTGCCAAAGATCACACAGCTAAATGAGCAAATGAGGCAGGAGTTAAAATAAAACCTAAAGAGTAAAAGTAAAAAACAAGGAATCACTCTCAACACTGTACAACTTAGCTGTCTTTGACAAGTAAGTAATAAAAACCACTTAAAAACTTTAATTTACTGGTCAAAGGATAGAAACAAGCACTTTTCAGATAAAGAAATGAAAGCTACCAATAATCATAAAAAATTATAAATTGCTCTTGATTACAGAAATACAAATTAATGCAACTCTGAGGTACCACCTCACACCAATTTGAATGACCAATTTGACAATAAAGGAAAATGATAAATGTTAAAGAAGTTGTGGCATAATTGTATAACTAATACATTGTTGGTGGAATTGTTAACTGATCCAACTATTCTGGAGGGTGATTTGGAACTGTGTCCAAAGGACTATAAAATATGCATACTCTTTGATTCAGTAATGCCATTCAAGGTCTCTATCTGAAAAATATTTTTAAAAGAGGATTAGGACACATCTACTTGTATGAAACTATAGCAGCCCTTTTTGTGGTGGCAAAGAATTGGAAACTGATGGGATGTCCATAAATTAGGAAACCACTGAACAAAGAAGTGGTAGATGATGGTGATGAAATAGTATTAAACTGTAAGAAATGATAAACAGGATGATTTCAGATTTCAAAAAAGAATTGGAAAGATCTGCATGAACTGATGCAGAGTGAAACAAATAGAATGAGAACATTGTACCAGAAACAGTAATATTGTGGATGATCAAAGGTGAAAGACTTAGCTATTATCAGAAATACAGTGATCCAGAACAATTCTGGAGGGCTTATGACAAAGAATAATATCCACCTTCAGGGAAAGAACTATTGGAGTTGTAATGTAGTTCAAAACATGATTTTTCATTTTGGTTTATTTAGATTTTTATTTTGAGGTTGATGACAATACATATATAACTTAGATCAAATTGCTTACCATCTTTGGTAAGAGGGAAAAGGGGAAGAAGGGAGATAATTTGGACCTTGTAAGTTTGGAAAACTTAAGTGGAAAATTGTTTTTAGATATAATTGATAAAATAAAATATCTTTGCAAAAAAAAAATAAAACAACCCTTCCATTTCCATGAAAAATCTATCTGTCAGAGAAGTCTAGGCTTTTATATTGCTTCAGTTCTCTAAGAAAAGATATGCAGGTAGGTTGAATAGTGGCTAGGGACCTGCATTTGGGAAGAACTTAATTCAAATTTAGACTTGCACATATGCACTCACTGTGTGACCCTTGGCAAGACACTTAAAATGTATTTATCTCAGTTTTTTTTTAATATTAAATGAAGATAATAACAGTATCTACCTTGCAGGGTTGTTATGAGGATCAAATGATATGAATGTAAAGTGCCTAGCACACAGTAGGCACTATTGAAATTTTATTTCCTTCCCTTCATTGCTCTTAATTACCGAAACCTGAAGCTAAGCCATTAAGAAAAGGAAGAAGGGATTCTATGTTCTATCTTGATGTCATTATGTACCATCTCAATTCCAGTTCCCTGGACCTGAACTATGAATTCAGAAGCAGGAATAGAAGCAAGAATCCACAATTCTAACAATCAAACCCTGGCAATTGTCATTAGACAAGAGTAAAGAAAGGTGAAAAAGACTTTTAAGGAATGAAGCACAGACCTCTGTTTTAGGGGACCAGACAACTATTGAATTAAGGGGCTCATTTTATTGGTCCATTATTGATAGAGCCTTTTAAAAATACACAAATGTTGCATGAATTTATGATTCTGATTGGTGTGGTGGATAGAACACTAGGTCTAGTGTCAGGAAGGCCTGAGGTCAAATCCTGCTTTAGATATCCAGATTGAGACTTGGAAAGTCACTTAACCTGATTTCCCTCAGTTTCCTTATTTATGAAATAATTTTCTATGACATATAGGGAAGGAAATGGAAAACCACACTAGTATCTTTGACAAAAGAATCCCAAATGGATTCACAAAGAATTGGAGGTCATTGAAATGACTGAACAACAATGACTATAGTGTCTGAAGGATTCTATCCATGATGTGGTAATACTTATTTGATGAATTCATTAATACATACTTAGTTTGGGAATAAAATTGCTGAAGCCATTGACATTTATATCATGCTTTATTTTCATTTTTTAAAGTTTGAAGAGATGTATCTCCCTTTCAAGTAGTCCATATTGAGAAGGCAAGGATAACTTTTTCCTCTCAAACCAGGAATAAGTGGAAAAGAGAGATGCAATACTCTGTGTGTATGTGCGTATTTATGTTATATATGTCCATAAAATGGGGAAATCCATTAAAATCATGAAGAGAACTACAAAAAGCTATCAAAAAGGACATATGTGAAAGATATGCTTTCTCTTTTAGGGAGTCAGAGTGATGAATGTTGTTCTCAGGGCCCCAAAAAGGAACCTTTTGATTTCCATTGTAAAAATGTTACCAGTACCAGGCTTGTATTTCCTCTGGGGAAACAATTTCTACAATGTCCCCTCTGGCCATAGGATGCTAAGGAGAGAAATGTGTGAGAGAAAACAAAGCCAGTGGTGTCATGCACTGAGTTTTAAGCAGTATTGCCAGTTCCTGAGTCAAGATTTCATTGACCCAGGCAGTTGTCGGCAGTGCATAGACAACTACCTCTGTTCATAATTAATTTGATGGATAATCAAAACATGACATAGTAATGCTCCTTCCTATTAGGGACGCTGTGTAAGGCATATCGATGTAAGTCCCACTGAAATTAGCATGTATTTCTACAAAATTGCTTTCCCAGCATGAAATGCCATTTGTGGAAATGGAAACTTAAATCTAAATTCTTAAATACTGCATGGGGTCTAAGCCACCTGCCATTCTCTTGGTTTAATGCTACTCTCCAAGCAGTACTTGGAAATCTCAGGTTTTATGGTCCAAGTACAGGAGGAATATTTCTCACATTAATAACATGAATTTTTAAATGAAATATGACTAGTTCATATTATCTACCAGTGAATTGCAAAATTTGTGTGTGATACTGAATATAATCACACACATATACTTTAGGATATATATATATATATATATACATATATACACACACTCATACTTTGGGTGTATGGTATCTGGAGCACATACCCCAAGCTATGGAGAAACCTATAAAATGTAGTTCATGTGACACCTTTGAAAATACTTTAATAACTCACTCTGTGTGTTCCTTCTGCAATCACATTGTATTTCTTTAAATTTCCTGGTTAGATTTTCAGGACTCCAACTTTATTTTCTGCTCTTCAGTCACCACACTATCTTATGCTGAATAGTTTGTTATAATATCTTCTTAGACCTTCTAACCATAGCTAGCTATTTCCTTTTCATTCTCTTTATGGATATGCAATATCCCTAGGGATCATTGATGCTCTCCATAAGAGTCACAAATTATTTCCTTTTGAAAGTTCTTTATTTGTAGGGATGCTAGAAATAAGACATCTTATTCTATAAGGTCACTAGAAAATAAGAAATACCTCTTTCTGAAAAGTGAAAAAGAAGTTAATCTTGCTTGGTGTTTTAGTTCTGACAATGTGTTATTTGATATTTGTCCTCTTTGCTGTTCTCCAGGCAGAGGGGTTTTTGGGCAGAAAAACTATCTTCTCTTACATAAAACCTAAATAACATGAGCAAAATTCACTTTCTGCTTGGCAATTATATCAACAAAAGCAAAGAAAATTAAAATTTCCACATTGCCAGGCTGGATGAGACCTAAGAATTCAATACCCTCCATCATTTGCATGAAGAAATCACTGAGAGATATAGTAGATCAAAGCATTATCTTGTCCAGCCCACATGGAAAATGTAAATAATATTTTTATTGAAAACTATAAATAGTTCCTAGTACTTCATCAAAGAATTGTACATAGTCTTCATGTAAACTTCCAAAGGGCAGAATCCACTATATACTGAGAAAGTCCAAATAGGAACAATAAAGCAACTTGTCCAAAAAAACACAGGAAAGTTAATGCCATACTAGTAATTAGAATCCTGGTTATCTCCCAGAACAGTGTTTGTTCCATTTTACCATATTTACAAAAATTCAAATATTTTAGACCCTTAGTCTGTGAAGAAAAAAATAATAAGGAGAAAATGAATACCTAAGTCAATATTATGTCAACAAGCACTTAATAAGTGCTTTCAGTGTGCTAGACTTTGCTTTGCCTAAGTGCTGGGAATAAAAGTTACCTGCTCTTAAATAGCTTATATTCTATTGACATCTAGGACAGGGCAATTTAAAAGGTTTTAGGCAGTAACTTAAACAGACTGCTCAGTCCATGACTTTTTGTTCAATTATCTATAATATTGTTATCACTAGAATTTCTTTTTTATTAAAATATTTTTCAATTATATATAAAATAAAAAATTCTTAAGGATTTTTAAAAAATTTCTGTTCCAAAATCTCTCCGTCCCTTCCTCCCCTCCTTACTGGAGAAGGCATAGAATTTGATGTAGATTACAACTGTTATCATGCAAAACATTTCCATATTAATCATTTTGGGAAATAAAGCAGAGCAGAAAATGCAAGAAAAATAAAGCTTAACAAAAGTATTCTTTAATATGCATTCAGACTTCATCAACTCTTTCTGGAGGTGAACAGTATTGTTCATCCTAAGTCCTTCAAGAACTGTCTTGGATCACTGTATTGCTGAGAATAGCAAAGTAATTCACAGTGGATCATCATATAATGTTGCTGTTACTGTGTATGATGCTTACTTTTATTGATATCTTCAACACTTACCATAGAATCTAGCCCATATTAGGTATTTGAAACATAGCCTCTCTTTTTCCCCTCTCCCTCCCTCCCTTCCTCTTTCTTTCTCTCTCATTTTCTAACTTAAAATATTCTTTAAAATATGCTATATCCAAAAATATGTACAATAATTCATATTATACAGAGTGCACCAGAACAATTATATCTGTTTTAGACATTATATTTCTCTAATACATTCTTTTGCTTTTTTGACTATCTTAATCTATTTTTTCAGATTAATTGCTATCTAGCTCTCTATTCTCTTGTAACTAAATTTTCATTTTTGAACCCAAATGTAAAAACTTATATTTACCTCTATTAAATTTAATTATATTAGACTGATTATGTTACAGTTTGTCAAGATATTTTTTGGATTCCAACTGTCATCCAATGTGTTAGTTATCTTTCATAATTTTGACACTTTGAAAATTGATAAGCATGGAACTTAGGCATCTACCAAAAGCTTTGAAAAATATGTTAAAAATCACAGGGCCAAGCATGAAAACCTAGAGTGCTCCATTTTCAACTAATTAGAGATTGCACATTTGTTTAAAGTATTCACCCACTTCCTATATCTCTCCATTTTTATAAGAATAGCATGTGTTACTTCTGCCTTTTTTCTCTTTTTGGTATAAAATAAACACTTTAGTTCTTTAAAAAATATTTTTCCTCAATTTCATGACAAAAAGAATTTTAAATAATTTTTTAAAGTTTGAGTGAAATTCTCACTCTCTCTTTCCCTCTCCCTCATTCCCAAGATATCAAATAACTGGTACAAATTTTACATGTATTATTAGTCATTTTGTGAAGCAGAACCTGAGCAAACACAATAAAAGCAAAGAAATAAAGAGAAATACAGTATGTTTCAATCTGCACTCAAACTCCATCAGTTGTTGCTCTGGAAGCAGATGGTGTTTTTCATCATGAGTCCTTGAGGATTTTCTTGAATAACTATATTGCTAAGAATAGCTAAGTCAATCATAAATGTTCATCATATAATATTGCTCTTACTACATACAATGTTCCTTTGGTTCTGGGGACTTTACTTTGTATCAGTTCACAAAGATACATCCAGATTTTTCTTAAATGAACTTCTCATCATTTCTTTTTGCACAGTGCTATTCCATTACAATCATATATCCCAATGTGGAAGAGGCATGAAGAGAGAAAGGTTTTGAAGGACAAGCCAAGATGCAAGAGACTAAGCTGGGGGCCTGTCTTGTCAATCAAGATGAAGATTCTAAAATGGACTGTTGCTATGAGGAGTGGCAGTTGAGCTGACGAGGGGAGGGTACTGGGAGTGTCTCTCTCTCTCTCTCTCTCTCTCTCTCTGGCAGTTGAGGCTGGCTGAAGACCCTGATTGTGCTGGCTTGTTTTGGGGGGCTTTCTGATCAAGGGGAGACCCCTGTGCTCTCTGAGATTTTGATTGACCAAGAGTTGTTTTTTTTTTTCTGGCCACAGAGAGAGGAGAAGAAGGAGAAACTTGGCTTTTGAGTTGGTTGTTTCTCTCTGAGACTTTAAGCTGGCCAGGAGAAAATGAGAGACCTTGATGGTGTTGTAAAAGAAGAAAGAAGATCTTAGCTGTTGTCCTCCATTTATCTAACTGTTCCTCTTCTCACCTCTGTTACTGGACTATTTCCATAACCCTCTCAAATTCCCTTTATAGATTAGGGAAACCCTCATCCCACTTTCCTAAGTTTTCCATCATGTTATCCCAATAAACCCCTAATTGAAAAAGAAAAGAAAAGATCTTTATAGTTCACTTATGGGGGGAGGGAAGAAGTCAAAGACTTTGAGAAGAATTGGGAGGTGAAGGGGGCAGGAAGCAGAGGGTTGGAGAAGGGAGGGAGTGAAAGGGAGGAGGAGGTTAGAAAGATATACTGACCCATCAGACATCAGTAGGGATCCATAGGCAAACACCAGAGCATTCCCCAGAGCAGTTCCCCTGTGTAGCAATTCCCTTGTGTGGCAGCATCAGGTTCCCCTGTAGCAGCTGCTCTCTAGTCTCAAGCCAGAGCATTCAGTCATTGCAACAAATAATAGTGTCACACAAATTTACACTTCTTTTACAAGAAGTAATAGTTTTCACAGATTCACCACTTCTATTTCAATGCCATGCTTAGTCTGACTGTACCCAACAATCCCACAGGTAGGAAAGAAAGACAGTAAAGATTTTTAAACAAGTAGTTTTTGTTTTTTTTTTTTTTTTGATCATCGCAACCATTGCCTGCTATTGGGTATACCATATACTATACAGCAAGATAACCCAAATGGTAGTGGAAACTGTGGAGTATGTTAGTAATGTTACAATGACTGTTTTACAATTACCATTTCAACATGAATTGGTTCTCTGGCAACTCCTGGCACAAGTATATGTAATCTTTATGGCTGTGTTGCAGACTCTGTCCCAAGTCAAGAAAGTATTCAGATTCATGGTTCCCCTTAAGTCAGAGAAGATTATGGCTGTAGATGACAAATTAGAAGGCATGATTAAGGCTGTATTTGAATGACTGATCAAGGGGAAAGGTCTAGATCTGGTTATGGGCAAGGACAATAGGCAAACAGAAAATGCACCTCAGGAAACTGAAGGTGACAATGAAAATGGGAACCAGGCTGCTGATGACCCTGAGAAAATGTGTCCATTGAAGGAGGTCACCAAGCTGACTACCAATGCTGGTGTGATACACTCAAAAATCCATAGGCAATTCAGTCCCCAGGAACTTGAGTCCATAAAATGCTGTTTTCCAAAATTTGTGGACAATCTTTTAAGTCCCACAAGGAGCTTAAAAGGGCATTTAGGATCTTTGATTTGGACTTTGAAGATGTCGAATTTTTGTTATCAGAACTATTCAGCTCCCATGAGCAAAGGAAATTTTTGGAAAAAACTAGATCTGAAAATAATTTAACTAGCTGGCCAACAGTAGATCAAAGAGGGGATATGGACTTTGCAAATCCAACTTCCATGTCATACCTTAGATGGTGCAGAGAGGATTTATTGCAAGGCATCAAATTATGCTGTTCTAAGTCAAAGGCATGGACCAAATATGACAAGATCAGGCAGGATAAAGGGGAATATCCTGCCACATACATAGACCATCTGTCAGAGATAGCAGAATCAATCTTAGGTCTAGAAGCAGATACTGAAGAGATGGCTGGCCATATATGTAGGCAATTTCTTAGGGGATGCACACCCAATTTGAAAGCATTTTTCAAGAACTATTTCCCTAAGTATGACTCAGTTTCCCTGATGGAGTTGAGAAAGGCTGCAAGTTACCTACATGAAAATAATTTAGAATGGAGTAAGCAAGTCCAAGGCTTGAAAGATAAGTTAGAGAGGACAGAGAATGATTTAAAACAAAAGGAAATTGAGGAAATTAAAAATCTGAACACAGTTAGGACTTATATAACATCTCAAAAGATATTGAGTTACAGGGCAAAACCAGTGCAAAGAGAAACTAGGGAATGTTTCTTATGCCACCAGAAAGGCCACTTGATCAGTAACTGTTTTTTAAAAAAGAAACATGAGAGTAATAACAGAGACAAACAGAATGCATAAACTAGGTTACAAGAAGTCCACCTGTTCACATTGTAAGTTAAGGTTCTCACAGCAAGCTCCAGACTTAAATGAGATGCAAAAGACCATAGAAAGTGGAGCAAAATCAAAGTATTCGGATATTGTTAGAAGAGAGTTATGATGCCAAGCCCATAAGTTATTTAGTGTGACAAATAGTAGGAATAATGACAATGAGGCTGCAGTTGAAATTAATATTGAAAACTTGGGAAATAGTGAAAATTCGGTGCAAAGATGTGAATCTGTGAATGTTCAACCATTTTTCAATTGATAGACATCCCTTTGGATACTTTTGTACACACAGATCAGAGTATGCATAGCTTTAAAGTTCTTTAGACAGAATTCCAAATTGCTCTCCAGAATGGTTGGATCAGTTACTGTTTTTTTTTAAGAAAGAATTTCTCTCATCTTATTTGTTCTTGAAACAAAGATGTGTCTTTGAAATACCTACCTACCTACCTACCTACCTACCTACCTACCTACATCATGATCTATATCTATGTATCAGTGTATTCAATGTATCCAGCTATTAGAGTAGATTTTGAGATTGAAAAATGTATAAAAGGTAGGAAAGGAACATAGATGTGGCAACCTGTATTTTTCACAAAGTAACACTATTTGGGGGCAAGGACAGCATTGAAGAATCTGGTCCATGACACCATGTCTTGATAAATCTTAACCCTTGTACCAGGAATGGTTGGACAGACCCCATCCAAGGTGAAATATTAAATGCCTGGTGCTTTTTCTTTTACAGACACTTTCTTTTCAGAAAAGGCTTCTCATTAACCATTGTATTATAACTCTGAAGCAGACAGGGAAAACCCACATCCCCAAGGAATCAGGAAACCAGCACTTCATAAATTTGTACCTCCTCATGACTAAGTTTATGCTAAGGTGCCAGAGAGTCTGAGGAAACTGTAAAAAGGCTGACTCTCCTCGCTTGTAGCAAATTTATGGCAGGACATATGTCTTCACTGATAACAATAGAATCTTGAGAAATTGTTAAAAAGTCCTTTTCCATGAGTTGTGTTTTGCTGACTTAATCTCTGTATGAACACATATGTATTTCTTTGTTCAAAACTACCAATCCCTTTCTTTGGTGTGTGCATCAAAAGAAGGGTCTCTGTTCCTATATTTTTTGTTCCTAAACCTTCGTTTGGGCATTTCTCCTTAAGAAATTTGCACTGGCCTGCATAATAAGAATTCCTGTTGGGTGTCTGTACATTATTGAATGAAATTTGTTACATTTCAACTTGTTATCCTGTTAATTCTTTGAGTAGGGGGCTGTGATTCTTGTGTACCTAGACTTCTTTTCCTCATTGGCACTCGAGATATATTTTTATCTGGTTTAAATGCATGTGTATGTGTGTGTGTGTGTAAATGAGTGTGTGCATGGGCATGTGTGTATATGTACAATGCTGCCCAAAGAAGGGCCATTGATATGTAGGCATATACTTCATAATGGATACTATTTGTAATTATTTTCAGAGTTAGATGGCATTTTGTTTTTTAACAATTATTTAATTTTTATTTCCTTCATTTGAACAACTTTCTCTCTAGGTGTTAAGAGTTTCTCACAATATACACTAGCTCCCTATTCTATTATCTGAATTCTTTAGAACTTAATGCTTGATTAATACATGGTATTTTAAATCCTACACATATCTCTTTGACCTAACAGAAGTGAGTTGTGATTAATAATTAAGTACTATTTTCTATGACTGTAATTAAGTTTGCAAGGAAATGCTAGTAAGAATCTTGATGGGCTTATCATGCTATTAAATGTTTCAAGAGTTACTGAAGAACAAATGATGCAGTTCAGGACAACAATCTACCTCATGCCAAAAACTGTCACCTTAAAGGAGTAAGGTTGTTTTGCTTTATCCTAACATGTGGTGACCATTTGTAGTGTTTAGTAATCCCTGGTTTTTTGACCTGAGAATAATAATGAATGTCCCAGTCTCTAGTGTTATTCTTAACTTGTAAGGAGAAATTTTTATTTTTAGAAGTTGTGATACTTACACTGAACAACTCTTTGAATTAAGAAACCAGTGACATTTCAAAAAATTGAAAGTTGCTTTTTAATAAAATATACTTTTTTATCTTCCTTGGCTAGAGAATGGATTATTTTAATAAGGAAATGACCAATATTCAAAAATAGCTAAGATGAACATAATTTCAACTTAAAAAAACAGATTCAGATAGAATTCAGAGTACTTCAATGTCTCAGGGCAGAGTCTGCATCTCTAATTATCCTTGCCCTATATTGCACATTTTTAGAAAGACATGGTAATAAACAGTTCAGGTTAATAGAATGCCATACTCTCTGCTGACACTGATAGCTGTCATCTTTAAAAGAAATTCCATGAAATATCCTCTTCTGCATATCTTACAATCGACAATAATGTTCTATTTCTGAGAAAATTTCAAGTGCTTGCTTCAATATGCACAATGACAATACTTGAATGTTTGGAGATACTTTGTGACTTTATGTAACATATGACTTTATGCAAGTGTTTTGTTTTGTATAGGCTCAGGCTCAGTTCTTGTTTAGATATAAAGTTCTAATTATGCATGCCTTTAGTTAATAAAATTATATACTTTAGGGGGGCATCTGGGTGGCTCAGTGGACTAAGAGCCAGGCCTAGAGATGGGAGGTCCTAGGTTCAAATATGGCATTGGACACTTCGTAGCTGTGTGACCCTGGGCAAGTCATTTAAACCCCCATTGACTAGCCCTTACTGCTCTTCTGCCTTGGAACCAATCTATAGTATTGATTCTAAGATGGAAGGTAAGGGTTTTAATAAATAAATATAAACATATATATTTATACATACTTCATAGTAAAGGATCATTCAA
This sequence comes from Monodelphis domestica, assembly GCF_027887165.1. Taxonomy (NCBI): domain Eukaryota; kingdom Metazoa; phylum Chordata; class Mammalia; order Didelphimorphia; family Didelphidae; genus Monodelphis; species Monodelphis domestica. The sequence goes on from NC_077230.1 coordinate 48,957,772, forward strand.
GCTAACTCCAAAAATAATAAAAAGTTTTCTTTCTGAAAACTACCATAATTTCTTATGGCCAAGACTTTTATTTTAAGGAAATACAATGATAATTTTCCTGTTTTTCCTTCTGTTTGAATAAAACTCCTTTAAGGTGTCCACATATACATAGATGTACACAGAAATACAACTGCACGGACACACCCATATACATGGTAAAAAAGGTACATAAATGTACATATATGTTTATCTGCATATATTTATATATGCAGATAAACATATATGAATGCATGTATGAAAGCCATACATAGAAGTATGAACATAATTCTAAAATCTATATGATTTAGACATTTTAGACAAAATTATTTGTTTAGAGAATCCATTATTGAATAGGGCATTCTTTGGTAACTGAATTATACATTGCAATATTCCTTGGTTTTCTTTTCCTATTCTAAGAAGGAAGTTAATATGATCAATGTGCACCAGTGGAGGAACTAAACAATCCAGCTGGTCAAGTTGCTGCAAGTATTTCAAGTTGTGTAGATTCTGATATTGTGGAAATTTAATTTTATTCAGGAAGTCATGGATCAAATTTGACAATGGCAACTTTTACAAAGTGTAAGAATCAATCATTCAATAAACATGCCAAACACATAGTCTAGTGTTATGGTTCCATAAAACTAAAAATAATCTATCTTAAAGGAGTTTTTATTTTGTTGAAGGGTGAAAACATACCCTTAAAAAAAAAACATAAGTATACTTAGACACAGGGCAGGGGTATGATTTTGATGGGATGTGTAGTGCCTGGAATTTTAATCAATAAATAGTATTAGGTCATTTTCCCAAGAATAACATCACTTATTAATAGGGGCATGAAATCTCTTAATTAAAAAAATGTATCCCTCACAACTGCCTTTTTCATGAAAAGTGCTCTGTAATCCTGGCCTCTCTCTTTCATAGGGGAAATATGTCCTCTTTCTGATTGGCCTGACTTGGTGGATATTTCAAAAGTGAAGTTGGACTTAGACTTAGTTGGATTACTCCGACATTGCGTCACCACTGAAGAGAAGGATCTTCACCCAGGTAAGGAAATGTGGCTTACCTTCCCTGCTTTCAAATGCCTAAGGGAGAATGTTCTTATTTAAATCAAAGAAAGATGCAGATCTCTACTCTTAACAAAACACAGTAAGATGCAACCCAGTTAGAAACCTTGAGACCTAGAATTAAACTATTTTACCTTCAGAAACTGGATTGTTTCAACCTGACCTTGGGAGGCCATGGGGCTTTGAAAAATGAATGATATCATAGAAAAAATATTACTAATAAATAACATTTTCAAACATTAATTTCCTTAGGCAGTATTTTTAAAAAGTAAAATTAAGGAGTGAAAAAGAGAAGTGCACTAGGTGAAGGGGGGAAAGGAGAGGTAGAATTGGTGAAATTATCTCACATTAAATAACTAGTAGTAGAGAGGAAGATGGGAAGGACAAGCAACAGTTGTACCTTATTCTCATTGGAATTAGCTCAAAGTGTGAATGATATACACACTCAGATGGTTATAGAAATGTATCTTGCCCTACAAAGAAGGAGGAAAATATAAAGGGAAGGCTGATAGAAGAGAGGATAGTTTGGGCTATGTAGTGATCAGAAGCAAAACACTTCTGAGGAGGAGAAGAGTAAAGGGAGAGAGAGAAGTATAAATGGAGGGGGAAGTAGGATGGAGGGACATACACAGTAATTATAACTGGAAATGTGAATGGGATAAACTTACCTATAAAATGGAAGTAGATAGCAGAGTGGATTAAAAGTTTTAGACAAAAAGGATGATAACGAGCAAATTAGAGGTGTTTACCTGTCAGATCTGTGGGGAAAAAAATAATTAATGGTCAAACAAGAGATAGAGAGCATTATGGGAAGTAAATCAGATAATTTTCATTACATTGTTGTTGTTGTTGTTTAAATTGCACAAACAAAAGCAATGCAGCCAAGAGTAGAAGTAAAGCAGAACACTGTAGGGTTCAGGGAGTACATGTTTCTCATTTTTCAAATATATAAGGAATAGAGTTAAATTTATGAGAATACAAGTTATTCCCTAATTGATATAATCAAACCATATGAACAGGAAGTTTTCAGAAGAAGAAAACATAGCTATCAATCCATGACCAAAGGAAAAAATGCTCTACATCACTATATTTAAGCACTTACCTTCCATTTTAGAATCAATATTGCATATTTCATTCCAAGGCAAAAGAATGGAACAGGCTAGTCAATAGGAGTTATAGGACTTGCCCAGTGACATAGCTAAGACGTTCATGTGGCCAGAATGGAACCCAGGACCTCCCATCTCTACACCTGACTCTCAATTCATTAAGACACCTAACGGTGTCCTAAATCATTATTTAGAAAAATACAAATAAAAACAACTCTGTAGTACCACCTAGCACCTGGAAGATTAACTAATATGACAGAAAAGGAAAGTGAAAAATATTGGAGGGGATTGAGATTTGGGAAAAATAGGTATAACAATGAAATGTTGATGGAGTATGAACTGGTTCAGACATTCTAAAGGACAATTTGGATCTATGTGATGAAAGGGCTAAAAAATTGTACATACCTTTTGGCCTAGCAATACCACTACTGGCTCTATGTCCCAAAGATGTAAAAAAGGAAAAGGATCTTTTTGTATAAAAATATTTATAGCAACTCTTCTTGTTGTGGCAAAAAATTGGAAATTATGGGGATGCCCATAACTTGTGGAATGGATAACCAATTTGTGATATGTGATTGTGATAGAATACTGCACCATAAGAAAGCACATGAAAGATGTTTTAAAAAATCCTTGAAAGACTTACACAAAGCTATGCAAAGTGAAGTGAGCAGAGCCAGAAAAAAATTGTGCATACTAACTCCAATACTGTGGGATGATCAACCATGAATCAATTAGTTATTCTTAGCAAATAAAGATTCAAGGCAATTCTGAAAGATGCATGATAAAAACTTATCGATTTCCAGAAATAGAAGTGATAGAATCTAAATACATATAAAAACATTTTTCTTGGTCTGTGTTTTTCTTGATAACATGACTAATATATATTTTGTAAGACTCTGCATAATTAAACTATATCAAGGTGCTTTCCTCTTCAATGAAGGGATAAGGAAAGGAGAGAATTTGGAACTCAATATATAAAAAAAATTCAAAATTGATTTTACATGTAAATGGAAAAAAATAAAATGTTTTTTAAAAAAAAGAAGTGGTGGATGTATCCTCAAAATTATCCTGTTTTATGGTTTGCCTGCCTAGAGAGTTCCAGAAATTTTCCCTTTCCTATGGCTTAGAATATGTAATGCAAGGATTACAATCCTGGCAATTAAAAAATATCCCATATTACATGTGAATACAATTTTTAATATTGTTTTTGACATTTTGCAATCTATTTTCTCTTCTTCCTTCTTCTCCTTCCCCTTCCCAAGAAAATATGTTATATGATATCAATTGTATATATGTTTTCATTTAATTCATATTTCCATAGTTGTCATATTGAAAAACAATAGATATTGCTTACACTAGAGAAAAATTAATGGTAGAAATAAAGTGAAGAATGGTATATTTCAATCTGGTAGATATCCCTTTTTTCATCATTATCTGTTAGAGTTACTCTGGGTCCTTGTCTTGTTGATAATAATTAAGACATTCACTGTAGATAATCATACATTAGTATTGTTCAATCCTAGCAATTAAAAAAAAAAACTTTTGACTTCCGGTCAAGATGGCAGCTTAGAGGCAGCGAAAGTTCAGACCTCTGAAAACCCTTCCTTACTGATCACAAACTGAATGCTCCTAGGACACCAAAATTCAAACTGAACAACAGGACAGTCCTGGGGAACCCTCCTCCTGGACCTGGTTCAAAATGTACATCCCCCCAAAAGCCAGAACCCTAGATCACTCTGATCTAAGGGGTAGACAGAAGGAAGGTCCCAGGACCCATCCCCCCCAACCCAGAGTGCTGAGCCCACGGCAGGAGTGGAAACTTCAGGGCCGGCAAAAGGATCTCAGGGCTGGCTATTCTGAAGGACTCACCTTGAAAGCAACCTGAGCCAGTCCCTGGGATGCCCAACACAGATGGCAGGGAAACATAGAGAGAAGGGGGAAGCCTGTAGCCCGTTGGCTGGGTCCTTCCATCTGAGTCTCAAGGGAGGTTCCAGCTTTAGGGCACCAGCAGAACCCAATCCCATCAGGAGCCCTCAGAGCTTCTGAAAGGACAGAAACTTCAGGGCCGGCAAAGGGATTGCTCCAAAGAGCTTACCTTGAAAGTAACCTGGGCCAGTGTCCGGGCATTCAACACAGACTGAAGAGGAGGTTATTTATTTATTTATCTATTTTGCTTCAGGGATCATTCGGCTCAAACCAGCTGAACTTAATCCCATCAGGAGTCCTCAGATCCCTCAGAGGCCATGACCCCTCCCCTCTTAGAGAGCAGGGTCTTCTAAAAGAACAGAAACCTCAGGGTCGGCAAAGGGATTGCTCTGAAGGGCGAAGGGCTTACCTTGAAAGTAACCTGGGCCAGTCTCCGGGCATTCAACACAGATGGCAGAGGAGGTTGTTTTTTTATGTTTTTGTTTTTGTTTTTGTTTTTTTGGTTCGGGGCTCATTCAGCCTAACCCAGCTGAAAGTAATCCCATCAGGAGCCCAAAGAGCTCAGGGAGGCCACGACCCCCCCCCCCTTAGAGTGCAGGGTCTTCTGAAAGAACAGAAACCTCAGGGCCAGAAAACGCATTGAGGTACCTTGGGGACAGTGCTGTGCCAGGCCCAGAGTGTGGAAGTAAGGCAGCGGAGAAGCATCTGGAGGGAAGTGAGAGTAGTAACTCCAGAAAATCCGGCAGGCAGAAGAGGACAGACCCTGGGCCTCCCCAGGAAGACAGCTTAGCTGCGGAGAATGGAAATTTGCCTAGGGAAAAAGCCTCAGACCATCAGACAGATACACGAAGAGCCAGTCCTCCTCACTCAGATAGAGATGGAAAACAGTACAGAAGTACAAAAGCCTCCAAACACCAAGAAAAGCAAGAAGAAGGTGGTGATTTTGGATATATTTTATGGAGCAAACATACAAAATACAGAGGAGATAACAGAGGAAACACAAGCAAATACTCCAAAGTCCTCCAAAGGAAATGGAAACTCTCCACAAACTCTTGAAGAATTTAAATCAGAAATGATCAAAAAGATGGAACACTTCTGGCAGGAAAAGTGGGAAATAATGCAAAAGGAATTTAACAATCTGAGGCATGAAAAAACGCAACTACACAAACAGTTTGATGAAACTGAAAAGGAAAACCAGGTTTTAAAGGTCAGAATCAGGCAAATGGAAGACAATGATCTTGCAAAAGAGCAAGAATTAATAAAGCAAAGCCAAAAGACCAAGAAATTAGAAGAGAACATAAAATATCTCACTGACAAGGTGATAGACTTGGAAAATAGAGGAAGGAGAGACAATCTGAAAATAATTAGCCTACCAGAAAAACCAGAAATAAACAATAAACTCAACATGATAATACAAGATATCAACAAAGAAAACTGCCCAGAGATTCTAGAGCAAGGGGCAATACAGGCATTGAAAGAGTTCACATAACACCCTCTACACTAAATCCCCAAAAGACAGCTCCTAGGAACGTAATTGCCAAATTCCAAAGCTTTCAAGCAAAAGAAAAAAATCTTACAAGAAGCCAGAAAAAGACAATTTAGATATAAAGGAATGCCAATCAGGGTCACACAAGACCTTGCAATTTCCTCTCTGACCATAAGGCATGGAACATGATTTTCAGAAAGGCAAGAGAGATGGGTCTTCAAACAAGAATCAACTATCCATCAAAACTGACTATATACTTCCAAAGGAAAGCTTGGACATTCAACAAAATAGAAGATTTCCAAGTTTTTGCAAAGAAAAGATCAGAGCTCTGTGGAAAGTTCAATATAGAAAAACAAAGAGCATGGAATACCTGAAAAGGTAAATATGAAGGAAAGGGAAAAGGAGAAAAATGTCATCTATTTTTTTATTCAAACTCTCTTTTATAAGAACTATAATTATATCAATTTATATATATTAATATGTGGGGAAAATGTAATGTGTAACTCTCAAAAATTATATGCATCATTAGAGTAGTTAGAAGAATCACGCATATGGAAAGTTTGGGGCATCAAGATGATATGGAGAATGGGGGGATAGAAAGGAAAAGGGAGAGGGGAATTGTTGATGGCACTAAAATAAACTCCAAGAAATAGGGGGGGAGAGAAAAAAAACTAAATAGAATAATCTTTCTCACACAAAGATACACATGGGAAGGGGAGGGGAAGAAAACTCCTATAAGAAGGAGAGGAAGAGAGTTTTTACTTATTCTTTACTCTCAGTGAAATCAACTTAGATAGGGAAAAGCATCCAGATCCATTGGGATCTTGAATTCTATTTTATCCAACAGGGGTAAGAAGAAGCGAAAACCAAGGGGGCTAGGGGAGGAGAGAACACAAAAAGGGAGGGAAGGAGAAGGGGGAGGGGGAGGGAACAAAAAGGGAGGGGCAAGAAAGGGAAAAACATCAAGGGAGGGGATAAGGGGGACTGATTCAAAGCAAATCACTGGACTAAAAGGTAAAGCCAAAGGAAAAAAGGTTACAATTAGGGAAGGTTAGCAAAATGCCAGGGAGTCCACAAATGACAGTCATAACCTTGAATGTGAATGGGATGAACTCACCCATAAAATGTAGCCAAATAGCAGAATGGATTAGAATTCAAAACCCTACCATATGTTGTCTTCAAGAAACACACATGAGGTGGGTAGACACCCTCAAGGTCAGAATTAAAGGATGGAGTAAGACCTTCTGGGCCTCAACTAATAAAAAGAAGGCAGGAGTTGCAATCTTGATATCTGACAAAGCCAAAGCAAAAATAGACCTGAATAAAAGGGACAGTGAAGGTAATTATATTTTGTTAAAAGGGACTTTAGATAATGAGGAAATATCACTAATCAACATGTATGCACCAAATAGTATAACACCCAAATTTCTAATGGAGAAACTAGAAGAATTGAAGGAAGAGATAGTGGGAGATCTGAACCAACCACTATCAAATTTAGATAAATCAAATCAAAAAATAAATAAGAAAGAGGTAAAAGAAGTGAATGAAATCTTAGAAAAATTAGAGTTAATAGACATATGGAGAAAAATAAATAGGGACAAAAAGGAATAAACCTTCTTCTCAGCACCACATGGCACATTCACAAAGATTGACCATACACTAGGTCACAGAAACATGGCATAAAAATGCAGAAAAGCAGAAATCATAAATGCAGCCTTTTCAGATCACAAGGCAATAAAAGTAACAATCAGTAAGGGTATATGGAAAACCAAATCAAAAATTAATTGGAAATTAAATGATATGATACTCTAAAATCGGTCAGTTAGAGAAGAAATCATAGAAGCAATCAATAATTTAATTGAGGAAAATGAAAATGGTGAGACACCCTTTCAAACCTTTTGGGATGCAGCCAAAGCGGTAATCAGAGGTAAATTCATATCCCTTAGTGCATATATTAACAAACAAGGGAGGGCAGAGATCAATGAATTGGAAATGAAAATTAAAAAAAAAAAACTTGAAAGCAAACAAATTAAAAACCCCCAGAAGAAAACCAAACTAGAGATCCTAAAAATTAAGGGAGAAATTAATAAAATCAGAAGTAATAGAACTATTAAACTAATAAATAAGTATAGAAGCTGGTACTTTGAAAAACCCAACAAAATAGACAAAGTACTGGTCAATCTAATTAAAAAAGGGAAAGAAGAATAGTAAATTAACAGCATCAAAAATGAAAAGGGGGACATCACCTCCAACGAGGAGGATATTAAGGCAATCATTAAAAATTACTTTGCCCAATTATATAGCAGTAAATATACCAATCTAGGTGATATGGATGAATATATACAAAAATACAAACTGCCAAGACTAACAGAAGAAGAAATAGAATTCTTAAATAATCCCATATCAGAAAATGAAATCCTATAGGCCATCAAAGAACTAACTAAGAAAAAATCCCCAGGGCCTGATGGATTCACCAGTGAGTTCTATCAAACATTCAAAGAACAGTTAATCCCAATACTATACAAACTATTTGACATAATAAGCAAAGAGGGAATTCTACCAAAATCCTTTTATGACACAAACATGGTACTGATTCCAAAACCAGGCAGGTCAAAAACAGAGAAAGAAAATTATAGACCAATCTCCCTAATGAATATAGATGCAAAAATCTTAAATAGGATACTAGCAAAAAGACTCCAGCAAGTGATCAGAAGGGTCATCCATCATGATCAAGTAGGATTTATACCAGGGATGCAGGGCTGGTTGAATATTAGGAAAACAATCCACATAATTGACCATATCAACAAACAAACCAACAAAAATCACATGATTATCTCAATAGATGCAGAAAAAGCCTTTGATAAAATACAACACCCATTCCTATTAAAAACACTAGAAAGCATAGGAATAGAAGGGTTGTTCCTAAAAATAATAAACAGTATATATCTAAAACCATCAGCTAATATCTGCAAAGGGGATAAATTAGATGCATTCCCAATAAGATCAGGAGTGAAACAAGGATGCCCATTATCACCTCTATTATTTAACATTGTATTAGAAACACTAACTGTAGCAATTAGAAAAGAAAAATAAATTGAAGGTATTAAAATTGGCAATGAGGAGACCAAGCTATCACTCTTTGCAGATGACATGATGGTCATCTTAAGGAATCCTAGAGAATCAAATAAAAAGCTATTGAAAATAATCAACAACTTTTCTAAAGTTGCAGGATATAAAATAAACCTGCATGAGTCATCAGCATTTCTATATATTTCCAACACAGCTCAGCAGCAAAAACTGGAAAGGGAAATCCCATTCAAAATCACCTTAAACAAAATAAAATGCTTAGGAATCTATCTCCTGAGACAAACACAGGAACTATATGAACACAACTACAAAACACTCGCCACACAACTAAAACTAGACTTGAGCAATTGGAAAAACATTAACTACTCAAGGGTAGGATGAGCCAATATAATAAAAATGAACATCCTACCCAAACTCATTTATCTATTTAGTGCCATACCCATTGATCTTCCAAAAAATTTCTTTACTGACTTAGAAAAAACCATACCAAAGTTCATTTGGAAGATGAAAGGATCAAGGATATCCAGGAAAATCGTGAAAAAAAAATACAAAGGAAGGTGGCCTTGCAGTCCCAGATCTGAAACTATATTACAAAGTAGCATTCATCAAAATAATTTGGTCCTGGATAAGAAACAGAAAGGAGGATCAGTAGAATAGACTTGGGGCAAGTGACCTCAGCAAGACAGTATATGATAAACCCAAAAATCCCAGTTTTTTGGGACAAAAATCCACTATTCAATAAAAACTGCTGGGAAAATTGGAAGACAGTGAGGGAGGAATTAGGTTTGGATAAACACCTCACACCCTACACCAAGATAAATTCAAAATGGGTGAATGACTTGAACATAAAGAAGGAAACTATAAGTAAATTAGGCAAACACAGAATAGTATACATGTCAGACCTTTGGGAAGGGAAAGACTTTAAAACCAAGCAAAACATAGAAAGAGTCACAAAATGTAAAATAAATAATTTTGACTACATCAAATTAAAAACATTTTGTACAAACAAAACCAATGTAACTAAAATCAGAAGGGAAGCAACAAATTGGGAAACAATTCATAAAAACCTCTGACAAAGGTTTAATTACTCAAATTTACAAAGAGCTAAATGAATTGTACAAAAAATCAAGCCATTCTCCAATTGATAAATGGGCAAGGGACAGGGATAGGCAGTTTTCAGATAAAGAAATCAAAATAATTAATAAGCACATGAAAAAGTGTTCTAAATATCTTATCAGAAAGATGCAAATCAAAACAACTCTGATGTATCACCTCACACCTAGCAGATTGGCTAACATGACAGCTATGGAAAGTAATGAATGCTGGAGGGGATGTGGCAAAGTAGGGACATAATTTCATTGTTGGTGGAATTGTGAATTGATCCAACCATTCTGGAGGGTAATTTGAAACTCTTGGGTTTATACCCCAAAGAGATAATAAGGAAAAGATTTGTATAAGAATATTCATAGCTGAGCTCTTTGTGGTGGCCAAAAATTGGAAAATGAGGGGATGCACTTCAATTGGGGAATGACTGAGCAAATTGTGGTATATGTTGGTGATGGAATACTATTGTGCTAAAAGGAATAATAAAGTGGAGGAATTCCATGGAGACTGGACCGACCTCCAGGAAGTGATGCAGAGCGAGAGGAGCAGAACCAGGAAAACATTGTACACAGAGACTGACACACTGTGGTATAATCGAACGTAATGGACTTCTCCATTAGTGGCAATGCAATGTGCCTAAATAATCTGCCGGGATTTAGGAGAAAAACACTATCCACAAGCAGAGGACAAACGGTTTGAGTAAAAACACTGAGGAAAAGCAACTGATTGACTATATGGGTTTAGGGGATATGTCTGAGGAGAGACTAAATGAACACTCTAATGCAAATACCAACAACATGAAAATGGGTTCGAATCAAGGACACATGTGATACCCAGTGGAATCGCGCGTCAGCTATGGGAGAGGTGGGGGTTTGAAAAAGAAAAGTATCTTTGTCTCCAATGAATAATGTTTGGAAATGATCAAATAAAATATTGTTAAAAAAAACTTTTACATGTCTATTCTGCTCATCAATATGTATCTAAAATACTCCACTACCTTTTCTCTTGCATTCTCTTGTCTCTACCATTCACAGTTAAGAACAAAGACTGAACCCATAGCAGTTAAAGATAACTTTTAAGTTTATATAAAGATTAAGACCGCTTTTAAGGTACTATGAAATTCAGAAATGATAAACAATTAAAAGACATTGTGAAATTTTACAAAAATTTCTGTTGCAAAAACAGATATTAAAGATAATTAATTATTAACTATTCTTTCCTTAATTTCTAGTCTCCCTTTCCATATAAATCCCTCTTCAGTGGTTTTGAATAGGCTGAACAAAAAGCAACTGCCAGTATCACATTGACATGCTAGTCTGTCTCCATAGAAAGGGCTCTCTAAAGGTTATCTCTCTCCTTCTGATTATAGGTACTAATCTGCCATCTCATTTTTGCTTTAAATTTCTTGAATTATTCTAGAGCAGATGACAGCTCAGTTTTCTTGCCCAAAAGCATATTCTTGGGATCTCATTTCAAGACACTCCTACCAACTCTGAATGATCTCTATGGCAAGATCCAATTTCCTTAGGTTTTCAGTGTAGAGAATCTCTTTAAGGAGAATCTAATTTGCAATATTTATTGTGCAGAAGATAAGACTAAGAAGGGCATATTAACTATTTTCAAATGTTCAAAATTTATTTTTTTATAGAAGAAACAGATGAATTTTGTTTAATGACAGAAGACAGAGAGGAAAAAAAAGGGTGAGCATTCAAGGAAGGCAGGTTGAAATTAATAAAATTTTCTTTCCAAGTAGAGCTATCCTAAAGTAAAATGGGGTTTGTAAGGAGAGAATGGACTCTGCTATTGCATGCCTTCTAGTGTAGGCTCAATACCCAATTACAATTTTCTGTGATAGATCCTGTAGTCATAACTCTCTTAGGACATTCCATTATTGCTATTTACTGTCACAGTCATGGCTATAAAAAAGGTAGAACTCCCTTGGGACATTCCAAATAAATAAATGACCTTACTCACTAGTATAGATATTCTCTACTTTCCCTTAATGAATAGATGGAAATTTGAGCATATGCCAACTTCTTTCTTTCTCTCCCTATCATACATAGTAATTAATATCTTATCTTCCTAAAAGTAGACTGCAAGAGAACTGCTAGAAAAAAAAAAAAAGTCTTCTTCTCTACTCTGGTAGATCACTCTAAAAAACAGTTTTTTTTTGTGTTTTTTTTTGTTTTTTGTTTAGCAATCAAAAGGCAACCAAAGACAACAGACAGAGAACATCTACATGTTCCAAAGAGAGAAAGCTTGTCTGGAATGACCAAAGGGTAGACTCTTTGAAGGGCTACTACCATGGGAATTGAATTAATATTGTAGAAGGGATTCATACTTTTGGAACGAGTTGGTCAGTATAATTTGATTTAGTGTCCTAGATCCATGGTAAAGAAAGACCTGAATTTGAATGCCACCTTTGACATACAATTACAAAAAAAATTACTTTACTTTTTTGTCTTAGTTTCTTTCTGAGTAAAGTTTGCTATAATAATTATTTCACTATGTTATTATGAAGATTAAATGAATTAATGCATGCAAAGGGATACAAACTGGTCCTGTGATTTAATTAGTATTGGGAAGTCTCAGGTAAGGGAATTCCCTCTACCATACAGGCTTGCAACTTTTTTGCAACTTATAGTCTTAGCAACTTCTTAGGACACTTAGATGCTAAATGAGTTAACCTGAGTCACACAGCCATTATTACCAGAGGCAAGACTTGAAATCAGGTTTTTCCTTTGTTTGCTTTGGGCTCTGAAATCTACTTTGAATTTAAGGAGCCAAAGTATTATAAAAGATGTCAGCTATCACTAGAAAACCTGAGATCCTTTCTGATTCTCCAAGTAATATATTTTATATTTTTATAGACTATGATAAAATTATAATTGTAAAATATTCTTATGTGGAAAAATTTCAATAGGGAGAGATATGAAATAAGAAACAATGTATAAACAGTGGATATTGTTAATGAAGACACATTATAGAGTCCACCTTGCTTGTAGATCCTGTCCTTTATGCTATCTAATAAATCACAAAAAGATCCAAGAATCTTCAGTGACACTAACTAGTTTAGTTGAAAAGTAAACACCAATTGAAGTATCATTATTGTACTTATTAGGAGAAATTGAAGTTAAAATAAAATTTCCCAATTTGTGATTTGAGAGTAAGAATTAGGATGATGAAATTTGTCATGCTAAGTTGAATCTCTTCCAAAGAGAAATAAACAGTTTTATAGAATGTGAAGTAGGATGGGAACAAATTGGATTTCTTCCATTTCTTAACAGAATAGCCTGAAACCAATATGCTACCTTTAAATTACTTTACCAATTCAAAATTTGATTGTGAAACCTTGAAGTGTTTTGGTTCTCCAATTTAAAAACATTCAGAAACCAACTCCTTTGTATTTTCTCTTAGTTCAAGGTTAATAATCAGTTATTAAATTTATTATTATCCTTACTAAAGAATGTAGTTTAATTTGATGTATATGTGAAGCCAGGATAATTATAATATTAATATCATGCCTTAATGCAATGTTGTGTAGATTTCAATTCAATTCAACAACCATTATCTTATTTGATCATTATAATAATTCTATGACATTAGCAGAACAGTTATTACTATTCTTTTGTAGATGAGGAAAACTGATGATAATAGAGATTATATAACTTATATCATAGAATTAGATCTCAAAAGACCTTTATAGATAATCTAGTCTAGTGATGGTGAACCTTTTAGAAACCAAGTGCCCAAATTTCAACACTCATACTACATGTGTGCCCCCTGCCTTACTCCAGACAGGGGAGGGATAAAGCAGTCCTAATGGGCTACTGGGAAGAGGGGTGGGTCATGCGAGAAATGTCCTCAGACATGTGTGGAGAGGATGAAGGGAACCTCCAGCATACTCAAGCAAATGTGCCATATGTTCACCAACATGGATCTAGCCTAACTTCCTTATTTTACAAATGAGGAAACTGAGGTCAAGGGTACTTGTCAGTTACTTAATGTGACATAAATATTAAGCATTAAAGATAGAATTTAAACCAGGTCTTTGATTGAAGAGCCCTACATCTTTCCACAGTTAGTATACTGAATTATTTTTTATAATTAAATGAATGATAGGGTCAAGAATGTGTTGTAGCAAATTCAGAATGAAGAGCTTGTTTAAATTCTTAAATGTTAAATTTTCAATGTAAGCATTTAATTCTTAGAAATCATTAATTAGTACAAATAAGGGAGTAACATGTTTCTATTGAATATATTGACTTAAGAAACTGTTGCTAGAAGTATTTTCATATATTTTTTCCTGCTAAACCTAGTTGTCAAACATTTATCATTATACCCCTGTATTTCTCTAGATACAGTGCTTGAATTGGATTTCCAGTGGCAATACTTGGATGGTAGTGAGAGAAAGTACTGATCTGTGAAATATCAACATTATTCTCAAAATAACTTTAAAATAAATGAAATAGGATAAAAAAAATAGAGGCAGAGAAGCCCTAATGTTGTGATGAGTAACAAATGGTAAATGTGGCAAAGATGTCAAGCAAAGATCTCCTCATTGTATCAATAAATAAGATACAGAGCTGGTTTTATTAAAAAAAATAAATTAAATAAATAATTTGCTAATTTGGTTTTTAAAAAGGAAAGAGAAAAACCAAATTGCCGGTATTAAAAAATGAAATAGTGAAATCACAACCAATGAAGAAGAAAATTAATTATTGGGAGCTATTTTGCCCAAATAGATGCCAATCAATTTGAGTGAAATAGATGAATATTTACAGAAATATAAAACATCCAAATTAAGAAAAGAGGAAATAGAATATTTAACCCAATTACAGAAAAAAATGAAACATTTGAAAAGTTCTCTAAGAAGACCTGAAGGACAGATGGATTCTCAAATGAATTTTACTAAATATTCAAAGATCAATTAACTCTAATACTAAACAAATTATTCAGAAAATTAGAGAAAGAATTCTTCCGAATTCCTTTCATGACACAAAGATAGTACTGATAACTAAACCAGGAAGTGTTAAAACAGAGAAAACTATAGAGAAATCTCTCTAATAAATATTGATACAAAAATTTTAAAATAAAATATGATCAAAATGCTATGAAGCATTACATCTAAATGATCATACACCATGATCAGATAGATTTTATAGCAGGAATAGAGGGATGTTTCAATATTGGAAAAAATATTTGACCATTTCAATAACAAAGCCAACAGAAATCATATGATGATTCCAATAGATTCAGAAAATATATCTGACAAAATGCAACACCCATTCATTATAAAACACTAGGAAACATTGGAAAAATAGGGTTTTCCTTAAAGTAATAAAGAGCATTTATTTAAAACAATTAGCAAGCATTATCTATAATGGGGATAAATAAGAATGCATTCCAATAAGAAGGATCACACAGTTAGGAGGTGTCTGAGGTCAAATCTGAACCCAGGAACCCCAGGCTTGGGCCTGGGACCCAATCCACTGAGCCACCCAACTGTTCCTTTTGATTTTTAAAAAATAATCAATATTATTTTTTTATTCCATGCCTGATTATTAAATTATTTAACTTAAAATGATTTTTTTATTTTTCCCTTTCTCATTTAAGTTTTATTTTTTTATTTTTAAATTTTATAATATTTTATTTGATCATTTCCATACATTATTCATTAAAGACAAAGATCATTTTCTCTTCTTCCCCCCTACCCCCCGTAGCTGACGTGTGATTCCACTGGGTATCACATGTGTTCTTGATTTTAACCCATTGCCATGTTGTTAATATTTGCATTAGAGTGTTCGTTTAGAGTCTCTCCTTTGTCATGTCCCCTCAACCACTGTAGTCAGGCAGTTGCTTTTCCTCGGTGTTTCTACTCCCACAGTTTGTACTCTGCTTATGAATAGTGTTTTTTCTCCTAGATCCCTGCAGATTGTTCAGGGACATTACACCGCCACTAACGGAGAAGTCCATTACATTTGATTAAAACCACAGTGTATTAGTCTCTGTGTACAATGTTCTCCTGGTTCTGCTCCTCTCGCTCTGCATCACTTCCTGGAGGTCGTTCCAGTCTCCATGGAATTCCTCCACTTTATTATTCCTTTTTTGCACAATAATATTCTATCACCAACATATACCACAATTTGTTCAGCCATTCCCTAATTGATGGGCTTCCCCTCGTTTTCCAATTTTTGGCCACCACAAAGAACGCAGCTATGAATATTCTTGTACAAGGTTTTTTCTCCATTATCTCTTTGGGGTACAAACTCAGCAGTGCTTTTGCTGGATCAAAGGGCAGACATTCTTTTATCACCCTTTGGACATAGTTCCAAATTGCCCTCCAGAATGGTTGGATCAGTTCACAACTCCACCAGCAATGCATTAATGTCCCTACTTTGCCACATCCCCTCCAGCATTCATTACTTTCCTCTGCTGTTATGTTAGCCAATCTGCTAGGTGTGAGGTGATACCTCAGAGTTGTTTTAATTTGCATCTCTCTGATTATAAGAGATTTTGAACACTTTTTCATGTGCTTATTAATAGTTTTTACTTCTTTATATGAGAACTGCCTATCCATGTCCCTTGCCCATTTATCAATTGGAGAATGGCTTGGTTTTTTGTACAATTGATTTAGCTCTTTATAAATTTGAGTAATTAAACCTTTGTCGGAGGTTTTTATGAAGATTTTTTCCCAATTTGTTGTTTTCATTCTGATTTTAGTTACATTGGTTTTGTTTGAAAAAAACTTTTAAATTTGATGTAGTCGAAATTATTTATTTTACATTTTGTGATTCTATGTCTTGCTTGGTTTTAAAGTCTTTCCCCTCCCAAAGGTCTGACATGTATACTATTCTGTGTTTACCCAATTTACTTATGGCTTCCTTCTTTATGTTTAAGTCATTCACTCATTTTGAATTTATCTTGGAGTAGGGTGTGGGTGTTGATCTATTCCTAATCTCTCCCACACTGTCTTCCAATTTTCCCAGCAGTATTTATCGAATAGTGGATTTTTGACCCAAAAGCTGGGATCTTTGGGTTTATCGTACACTCTCTTGCTGAGGTCACTTGCCCCAAGTCTATTCCACTGATCCTCCTTTCTGTCTCTTAGCCAGTACCAAATTGTTTTGATGACTGCTGCTTTGTAATATAGTTTGAGATCTGGGTCTGCAAGGCCCCTCTTATTTTTTGTAATTATTTTCCTGGAAATCCGTGATTTTTGTTATTCCAAATGAACTTTGTTATGTTTTTTTTCCAAATCAGTAAAGAAATTTTTTGGGAGTTCTATTGGTATGGCACTAAATAGATAAATAAGTTTGGGTAGGATGGTCATTTTTATTATATTGGCTTGTCCTATCCATGAGCAGTTAATGTTTTTCCAATTGCTCAAGTCTAGTTTTAGTTGTGTGGCGTGTGTTTTGTAGTTGTGTTCATATAGTTCCTGTGTTTGTCTCGGGAGGTAGATTCCTAGGTATTTTATTTTGTCTAAGGTGATTTTGAATGGGATTTCTCTTTCTAGTTTTTGCTGCTGAGCTGTGTTGGAGATATATAGAAAAGCTGATGATTTATGTGGGTTTATTTTGTATCCTGCAACTTTGCTAAAGTTGATTATTTCAATTAGCTTTTTGGTTGAATCTCTAGGATTCTTTAAGTAGACCATCATGTCATCTGCAAAGAGTGATAACTTGGTCTCCTCCTTGCCTATTTTGATGCCTTCAATTTCTTTTTCTTCTCTAATTGCTACTGCTAGTGTTTCTAGTACAATGTCAAATAATAGAGGTGATAATGGACATCCTTGTTTCAGTCCTGATCTTATTGGGAATGAATCTAATTTATCCCCATTGCAGATGATATTAGCTGATGGTTTTAGATATATACTGTTTATTATTTTTAGGAACGACCCTTCTATTCCTATGCTTTCTAGTGTTTTTAATCGAAATGGGTGTTGTATTTTATCAAAGGCTTTTTTTGCGTCTATTGAGATAATCATGTGGTTCTTGTTGGTTTGCATGTTGATGTGGTCAGTTATGTGGATGTTTTTTCTAATACTGAACCAGCCTTGCATCCCTGGTATAAATCCTACTTGATCATGATGGATGACCCTTCTGATCACTTGCTGGAGTCTTTTTGCTAGTATCCTATTTAAGATTTTTGCATCTATATTCATTAGGGAGATTGGTCTATAGTTTTCTTTCTCTGTTTTTGACCTGCCTGGTTTTGGAATCAGTACCATGTTTGTGTCATAAAAGGAGTTTGGTAGAACTCCCTCTTTGCTTATTATGTCAAATAGTTTGTATAGTATTGGGATTAACTGTTCTCTGAATGTTTGATAGAATTCACTGGTGAATCCATCAGGCCCTGGAGATTTTTTCTTAGTTAGTTCTTTGATGGCCTGTTGGATTTTATTTTCTGATATGGGATTATTTAAGAATTCTATTTCTTCTTCTGTTAGTCTAGGCAGTTTGTATTTTTGTATATATTCATCCATATCACCTAAATTGGTGTATTTATTGCCATATAATTGGACAAAATAATTTTTAATGATTGCCTTAATTTCCTCTTCATCAGAGGTGATGTCCCCCTTTTCATCTTTGATGCTGTTAATTTGCTTTTTTTCCTTCCTTTTTTTAATTAGATTGACCAGTACTTTGTCTATTTTGTTTGTTTTTTCAAAGTACCAGTTTCTTGTCTTATTTATTAAATCAATAGTTCGATCACTTTCAATTTTATTAATTTCTCCCTTAATTTTTAGGATTTCTAGTTTGGTTTTCTGCTGGGGGTTTTTAATTTGGTTGCTTTTGAGTTTTTTTATTTGCATTTCCAATTGATTGATCTCTGCTCTTCCTAGTTTGTTAATATATGCACTCAGGGATATGAATTTACCTCTGATTACTGCTTTGACTGCATCCCAAAAGGTTTGAAAGTATGTCTCGCCATTGTCATTTTCCTTGATGAAATTATTAATTGTTTCTATGATTTCTTCTCTAACTAAATGATTTTAGTGTATCATATTATTTAATTTCCGATTAGTTTTTGAGTTTATTTTCCATGTACCATTAGTGATCATTATTTTTATTGTCTTGTGGTGTGAAAAGGCTGCATTTATTATTTCTGCTTTTCTGTGTTTGTGTGCCATGTTTCTGTGACCTAATGTATGGTCAATCTTTGTGAATGTGCCATGTGGTGCTGAGAAGAAGGTGTATTCCTTTTTATCCCTATTTATTTTTTCTCCATATGTCTATTAATTCTAATTTTTCTAAGATTTCATTCACTTCTTTTACCTCTTTCTTATTTATTTTTTGATTTGATTTATCTAAATTTGATAATGGTTGGTTCAAGTCTCCCACTAATATGGTTTTACTGTCTATTTCTTCCTTTATTTCTCCTAGTTTCTCCATTAGAAATTTGGGTGCTATATTATTTGGTGCATACATGTTGATTAGTGATATTTCCTCATTATCTAAAGTCCCTTTTAACAAAATATAATTACCTTCCCTATCCCTTTTGATCAGGTCTATTTTTGCTTTGGCTTTATCAGATATCATAATTGCCACTCTTGCCTTCTTTCTGTCAGCTGAGGCCCAGAAGGTCTTACTCCATCCTTTAATTCTGACCTTGTGGGTGTCTACCCGCCTCATGTGTGTTTCTTAAAGACAACATATGGTAGGGTTTTGGATTCTAATCCATTCTGCTATTCGTCTACGTTTTATGGGTGAGTTCTTCCCATTCAGGTTCAATGTTATGACTGTCACTTGTGGACTCCCTGGCATTTTGATATCCTTCCCTAATTCTAACCTTTCTTCTTCAGCTCTACCTTTTAGTCCAGTGATTTACTTTAAATCAGTCCCCCTTGTACTTCCCTTTCTACCCCCCTCCCTTCTTATTATGTCCCTTATTTTCCCCTGTATTCTTTTTAAAATTTCACCCCCACCTTCTCCCACCAGTCTATTTTTTTACCCTTCTACTCTCCTATAGGGTGCAAATCTATTCTCTTCCCCAATGGATTGGATTGTTCTTCCCTCTTTGGGTCAAAGTACCTAAGAGTTGAGTATTTCCTTTCTCCAACCTCTTTACCCTTCCAGTGTATCGATGTTCTCCCCCCTCCTGCCATGAGCTTCTTTGTGATATAGAAATTTACCCCTATTTTTTTCTTTTCCCATTTCTTTTAGTCATAACCTCTTTTCTTTTTTAGCTTTAGCCATGTATATGTATATGTATACATATATACATATACATGTATATGTATTTATGCATGCATATATTTATATACCTATTTATGTCTTGTCCTTTCATCCTATACAGTTTGTCACTGTTCCCTCTGAGTATAGTTCTTCTAGCTGCTCAGGTGATAGCAACAGTTTTTAAGAGTTGCCAAAGACCTCTTTTCTTATAGGGATACATATCATTTTACCTTATTGAGTCTCTAAAAAATTTGTTGTTGTTGTTTTTTCCCCTCTTTTTTAATTACCTTTTGATGATTCTCTTGAGTTCTGTGGTTGGACTTCAAATTTTCTGTTCAGGTCTGGTCTTTTTATTTATGAATGCTTGGAACTCTTCTGTTGTTTTAAATGACCATACTTTCCCCTATAAGAATATAGTCAGTTTTGATGGGTATTTTATTCTTGGTTGTAGACCTAGTTCCCTTGCTTTACGGAATATCATATTCCATGCCTTTCAGTACTTCAGTGTGGATGCAGACAGATCCTGTGTTATCCTCACCGTGTTTCCATGGTATCTGAATGGCTTCTTCTTGGCAGCTTGTAATATCTGTTCTTTCATCTGATTGTTTTTGAATTTGGCTATAACATTTCTTGGTGTTGTCAGTTGGGGATTAAATACAGGGGGTGATCTGTGGATTCTTTCAATCTCCACTTTCCCCTCTTGTTCTAGGATCTTGGGACAGTTTTCCTAGATAATTTCCTCTAGTATTATGTCCAGGCTTTTTCTTTTGTTGTGGTCTTCTGGTAGTCCAATTATTCTTAAATTGTCTCTTCTTGAATGATTTTCTAAATCATCTGTTTTGTGAATGAGATGCTTCACATTTTCCTCAATTTTTTCATTCTTTTTGTTTTGTTTTATAGTGTCCTGCTTACTTGTGAGGTCACTTGATTCTAGTTGTTTTATTCTGGTTCTTAAAGACTGGATTTCATCTCTGGCTTTTTGGTCGTCTTTTTCCTTCTGGTCTGATTTTCTTTGAAGATCGTCTTTCATCCTCTTTACCTCGTCTTTCATCTCCTTTGCCTCATTTTCCAGCTGGATGATTTTGGCTTTCAGGACACTATTTTCTTGTTTTAGTTCAAGTGCCTCTGTTTCCAGATGACTTATCTTACTTTTTAAGTTCTTTTCCCAATTGTCTTCAGCCTCTCTTAGTTGTGTTTTGAGTTCTTCCACAGCCTGTATCCAATTCGCTGGGATTTCTGGTTTATCGTTTGCTGATCTCTCCCCCTCTGTTCCATTTGCTGAGTAGTAGCTGTCTATTGTAGTTTCTTTCTTCTGTTTCTGTTGTTTGCTCAAATTCACCCCTTCTTTACTCCCTGTATTTGTCTGTGTTCTTGTTCCTCTCATTTTTTTTTGTTTTTTGGGGACTTCTATCGGTCTCTCCTCTCGGAGCTTTAACAGAAGATCTCTTGGTGTAATCTCTGGGGAAGGGTTGTTGGGGGTTTGAGCTTTCCTGTCCTCTGGAGGCTTTTGATTGGCTTAAAGTCCAGCAGTTAATGAGTATGGATGGGGAGCCTGGGCTTCCCTGCATTCTGGAGACTTTTGATGGGATTGAGTTCAGCTTAGTTGGGCTGGGTTTACTCTGAGTTTTAAACTTCCTGGATGGCTGGAGCAAATATGGAGGATCTCCAAAGCTCTAGCCAGGCTTCCAGGTCTTTGGTCCTTCTAAGCTACCATCTTGACTTCGCCTCTAGGTTTCTGTTTTTTCATAAGACCCTGCTCTCTAAGGGGGGAGGTGTGTGGCCTCTCTGGGCTCTGAGGGCTCCTGATGGGATTAGGTTCACCTGGTTTGGGCCGAATGAGCCCTGAAGCAAAAAACCTCCTCTTCCACAATCTGTGTTGAATGCCTGTGTTGAATGTTGTTTTCAAGGTAAGCCCTTCACCAGAACTGAGCTTTTTGTTCTTTCAGCTCTGAGGGCTTCTGATGGGATTAGGTTCAGGTGGTGTGGGCAGAATTATCCCTGAGCCAAAAAGCGGAAGAAAAAAACAACAACCTCCTCCTCCAGTCTGTGTTGGATGCCAGTAATATTGTATGAACAATTATGAATGCCTTAGCTATTCTCAACAATGCAATGATTCAAGACAATTCCAAAGGACTCCAAAAAAGAACTTATGGCATGTAAATTCAGATGCAATTACATTACTTTCACTTTATTTTCTTTGTTTTTTTTTGTAAGTCTTCTTCCACAATATGACCAATGTAGAAATATATTTTTTTCATAATCATACATGTACTATATAAATGAAATTGTTACTCTCTTAGGGAAAGGGATAGGGAGAGAAGGAGAGAAAGAATTGGGGACTTGGCATTTTAGAAAACAAATCTTAACATTGTTATTACATGTAATTAAAATTAAAATATATTAATAACATTTAAAAATCAGGCCTTAAATTGAATTCTGAAGAGGTAAGGATAGCACAAAGTTAGAGTGAGACATTCTTCTAGCCCAAGGCAGCAGAAGATTTCACAAAGAGATATCTTTGACATGGAAATAAAAGGTGTCTTGGAGCCCACATGTATGAAATAGAAATACTTGCATGAGATTGACAGAAGCAACAGCTCTGGGAACCTCCAAGTCAGAAACTGTAAGGGAACTTAATAGCTGAACAGAAAGTTATTACTAGGAACCCTTGTGCTAGCACGGGATGCAGGATCAGGCAGTGTTTGGCAACTGTAATGCCTGTATACACCTTTTCTGTGTCATAGTTGAAGGGAAGGGAGGAGCATGTTCTATCAAGAGGGAGTAGAAGCCCTGAGGAACTAAATCACATCTGTTCCTAAGGGATCAGGAACCCTGAGAAAGAGAGTAATGATCAAACCTCTTTCCAGATCACAGTATCACGGAAGTCCAGAAATTTGAAAACGCTCAGAACAAATTTTAAAAAAATAATTAAGTGAAAATGCACTCCTTCTCCCACTAATATTAGAAACAGAGCTCAACATTAATATTAAATTTCAAAAGACTTATGATCAAAGATGCTACCCACATTCAGAGAGAACTTGATGAAACCTGAATGCAGATTGTAGAATGCTTTTCAAAACATTCTTTTTCTTACCTTATTTCATTTGTGTTTTCTTTGACAACATAATTAATAGGATATATGCTTTGTATGAATTTACTAATATAATAAACATGATATGATATCCTATAAAATAATACAATTAATATAATCAACATGATATATGATGTGATATGTTGTGATATGCTATGCCATGCTATATAACATAACATATAATATAATATAAGTTATATATGTAAAATATAAAATATAAATAAATATATTATACATAATATATATATATATATAATAACTTTTCATGTTTGACAGGTTATGTTCCATTAAATGTTGCTCTCCGGGAAAAAAAAAACAACCTGTATTATTATTTTTTTTAATTTAGAAAGATATGCTTATCTTTAAAATCTGGTTTCTATAATATAATGTGGATCAATCCATTTCTTTTTCCGCCATAGTATTAAATGAATTTACTATAAATACACAGAAAATATATTAATATGCACTTGTCTCATTGCTTTATGTAATCTGATTTAATTTTATTCATAGAAAAGGTTTTCTCTTTTCCTTAGACCACACAATAAAGATTTAGTATTTTATATATATAATACATATTTTATATATAATTTATATAATATATAATATATTTATTTGTCTTTTATATATAATTCTATTGTTATATTATCTTATGTTATATTATATTATGTTATGTTTTATTATGTTATGTTATATTATATGAAATAATTTAATATAATATAACACAACACAACTTCATAACATAACATAACACAACACAACACAATTATATAATATAATATGATATGATATGATATGATACGATATGATACAATAGAATAGAACAGAATAGAATAGAATAGAATAGAATAGAATAGAATAGAATAGAATAGAATAGAATAGAATAGAATAGAAAAGTCTTGCCTTCTCAAAGAGGGAGGAATGCCTGTGGGGAGGGATTATTTAACTCAAGATTTTAAAAATGAGCATTAAATATTTTTGTTAAATATTTAATTAAATAGAAGTACATACATCTATTTTATATGCCTATACACAGAGAAATATAAAATTATGAATAATACATATTTGCACAAATATGGGTATGTATATGCATTCATACACATGTATGTTTGTCTCTGTGTGTACATATGTGTATATCTACTTTCTGAGCTCAGTAGAGTATGGTAGAAAGCTCAGGGAATGAAGTAATCAACCAACTGGAGACCTAAAGTAGAGAAAAATACTAATAATATTAATAATAAGTTATTACTAATAACCTTCATTCACATAGGGCTTTAATATTTACAAATCCCTGGTGAACTAGGGCTTTGCTCACCCAGCATGTGAAGACTGATTCGGCGGAATAGGCGGAAGAAACCAATAAGAAGGTTCAACGGCTGAGATGGCGATGCAGCAAGGCACTGTGGAGTGCTCAGGGCGTGTTGGAGCACAAAAGACAACACGGCCATCCAATGCAGCTGAGGAAGTCTCCAGGTGTAACGACTTTTCGTGCTAATGGACCCAGGTTTCCAATGCCGAGAGAGTGGGACTGTCTCTGTGCATCGACTTTTCCACTTAAATCTTCATGCACAGGTGTCTTTGTGCACAAAAATGCACAAAGACAATCGTCATCCTCGGTTCGAGAGACAACCAACATATTAGTCAGAGATAGTAGACAAACTCATTTTTTCTGATTCTAAATCCAGCATTCTATTCTCTCCATTATACCATATCCTGAGACTAGTGATGATAAACTATGATATTATAGTTTTATTGTGGGGGTGGGATGGGATATATGTACCACAAGCATTGTAATAGCTACAGAGTTATCAAATAATGTATAGTTAGAAACATGAAATGATAACTCAGCACAATGGAGGAAATTCTATATAGTCTAAAGCATCTTGTTTGAGTAGGTCCTAGAAACTCAGAATGGCTAAAAATACAGAATGTTATCTTTTGGGAGCTACAGCATTGGCAAATTTGGACTTATTTCCAAAAATTTGGCCATGAGGAAAGAAAATTGTCTTCAAAGATTTTCTACTGAATCAAAGAGGAACTATCTTCATTAGTGGAGATAGTAATTCCACTAGTGAAAATAGGGTTAATATTACTTATGTTATCTTCCTTACTACATTTTCATCAGGACTGAAGTATGAAAAGTTGAGTGAGATACTATTTAGAGATATCCCTTCAAATAAGTGAATGCAGTTATCATGTTTCTACTTGAGTTTTCTCTTTTCTTTGATAAGTATGTCCATATCTTCTTTTAAAAAATACCTATTTATTTATTACATTAAGAGACCCAGGTAACTTCCTTCGTCCTCTTTTGACTAAAATATATATATTACTCTTCATAACTTCATGTAGATCTTTCCATGTTCGCAATCACATGCCAAAATGTCATCATTAAGAATTCAGTGAAATATTTCAGATGAAACCTGAGAAATTAAAAGTGTAAATGGTAAAATGTAAATGGGTCACTCAACTCTGTTCTTGAAAGTTATGTCTTGCTTAATGAAGTCCAAGATCAATTGTGCCTTTTTTCAAATTTGCCACATTACATTGCTGACTCAGTAGACATAGGTCAAAAGTCTGCTGAATCACATGAAATTAAATGAATTGCCTAAGGTAAATATTTAGTGAATCTAGGACTGGAAGATGAGTCCAACAAACATAGGTTCATGGAATATCAGTGATCAAAAGGGACCTCAGACTTTTCTATTGCACCAGACATCTTGGGAACAATAACCCTATTTACTTAAGAATAACAGCATTACAGTAAATATATTTGCCATTAAATGTAATGAATTTTAATCTTACTGCTACAAATGCCTTTGACTTTTCATGAGGTGCTAATGAAAATATATGTGGAGACTAAAGGAAATATATCGGAAGGATTATAGTAAAATGGTATGAGTATATTTCTTCTTATAGAATATATATTTTATAAATAAGAGAGGTTTAATATCCCTAATACAGAAATATAAATAGAAACTGTGTTCAGGTTTTTCAACTTTAGCCTAGGATTTGTTTAGTGTTAGTAAAATGTCCTTGCATGGAGACAGAAGTTTCCATCTGCTTTTGACTGTTTCTTCATCTAGTATGCAGTCAGAATTTTCAAAACACAGATGTTTTCAAAATGGTCTTCTAGGTATTTAAATTGAATAAGTTTGTTAGTAAAGACAGAGTAGAACTGTCAAAATAATGCCTTAGTAATATGCAATTTTTCATAGATTTTTCAGTTTCATTTGAGAAAATATCACTTTTTTGGGTCTTTTCACTAGGATCAAAGACTTTTCTCTGGGGTCTTCACTTCAACATGGCAGTGAGAAGTGTCTTTTTTGGGGGAATTCACAATATCCAACTCTCTTATAATGATTGGTCAAGTTATTTAAGGATGCCAAATGGGTTGTTAGAGGTCTGAATTTTGAGATTCAATACCCGTAATTGTGGAATTCAGTGTTGTGATTTATTCTTTGTTTTTGAATAAAACATGCTTAGGCCATAGGAAGGTCTTGCATGAGCAAACCCTACAAGGCCTAATGAATTCTGCCTAAGTTTGGAGAAATAAGAGGTTAAAACAACTGGCCAACAAATACAACAAAACATAATATAAAACAAAACAATAAAAGTATAACTCTGTAAAGCAACTCTTTATTTTGTCTAGGCAAATAAAATAATTGTTTTGCCAAATTAATTAGGTTTGTGACTAATTGACAATAAATTATCTATTATATTATAATGATTTTAATCCCAGGCAAAATATTATTACAAACACTTCAAACTTTTTATAAGGTCTATATTGAAAATTTGTTGGGTGTGCCATGGATGGCATTTCTTAGGAAAAGAGAGAGATCAATAGTGTAATAGAAATAATAATAGCTAGCATTTATGCCACACATTCAGGTTTCCAAAGTTCTTCATAAAATTATCATTTTATCTTCAGAAAAATCCTATAGATTGTTCTTTTTAATATCTGGACTACAAGTGGGACCAGTGAGGCAAATGTTAAGTGACTTCCCCGTATTCACACTTAGCTACCTATTAATAAAACTGCTCCATATTAATTACTATAATGCATATTTTATGCAAAGCAGCATTCTAACACATATCCCTACTGTAATCATTTGGGAGGCATCTCCCCAATGGATCAGTTTAATATGTCTAATTTACACCTCTGAAAATCTTGTAGTTAAAGGTGCCTATAATATTACACTAATAGAAAACTAAAATAATATGGAAAAGAGCAATAAAAGAGAAAGAAAGCAAAACCAATGGTAGATAGACACATTGACAAAAGCCAATTGGGGGCAATCCCTTTTACATTCAACCGCCTTCAGTTCAATCAATACTTCTCATAGTTTACTTTAGATCTTCCTATGCAGTTTCCTATGGTTTCCTTATGGCATTGTCTTAAAACAGTTCACTTTTCTTGAATCAGGGAGTTAACAAATCCTAAAATTATTCTCAAAAAACTTTAAATCTTGGTTTTTACAAAATGCAATTCCCAATTACAATAATTACAAATTACAACTACAAATAATATAATCTTAAATCTTAGAATTTATGAAAATTATATTCTATGGAAAATAAGAGCCTGGAAATATCAATTTAAATCTAACAGATACTACATAAAAAGTATACAATCTAACAGATAATAAATAAAAAAAGTATACAATCAATTCCCCCCTGTGGTGGGTGTTGACCAAAACTTTGTAAAACTTATTTACTTATTTTAAATTTTCTCTTTAGTCCTATAAAAGTATAATAATAATAACCATTTCTAAACAGAACACATGCAAGTATACATATTTAAAACAAAATACAAATTCTATAATATAATATAAATTATACACTTACCCATTGGTTAATGGATGTCAACTTATTCTATTGCAAAATTAAAAAAAAATATATATATATAAATACCAGTATCATGTACATTAAATACAAGGAAAAATTTAAAAAACCTAAAATTAAAAATTTTGGAGTTCAATGTCAGTGAAAATAGTGCCCAGTTGTTTCTGTGTTTTTATCTTCAATGCATGTGACAGGATACAGTCATTCAGTTTCAATGGAACCTACTCATTTTACATTAAGTGATATATCCATGAGGTCTTTTCTCCCATTTTTATTGTTGTTGGAGTGGTTAACAGTACTTGAAACAGACCTTCCCAGGCTAGCTAAGTCTCCCCTGTGTGCTGGAAGTTCTTTATATATATTTATATGTGTATATAATTTATATATATATATATATATATATATATATATTTCTCTCCTGGTTAAGATCATGAAAGGAAAAGTCTACAGGTCCTGCTTTTACTACAGCTCTGGATTTTTGAAGTTCTATTAATTTTATTTGTAAATCCCATATATAGGAAGTAATAGAAATATCTCCCCTTAGCAATGATATATATGCAGGAGGAAAAGGCTTAAAATGTTAAAATTAATTCAGGCCCTTTTAAGGCAGTGAGTTTTGTGATAGTATCTGCAAGCTCCAGTGTTCTAAGAGGTAATCATAATAAGTATTTTCAAATTTCAGGGTTACATGCAGTTGATTAATATGTAGAGGAGAATGGGCTATAATAACTGGTGTTAAGATATCAGTGTCAGGGAAATCAAAGATTTCATCCTCTGATTCCAGAGTCCTTTCTCCACTTTCCAACCTTCATAAAAGTCCTTGGCCATTTTTTTAAGGCTCCTCTCATTGAGGGGGGATTGCCTCCCTGAGTATTGTATAGACAAACCTCAGGTCAGCTATATTGCTTTAAATTAACATTTGCCTCATTTGGGTTAGTATTTATAAATGTGTTTGTATTGTTATTATTTATATAATTGTTATTATTTCTAAAGTTGTTATTCCTAGAGTTCCCATCATTTCTATAATTTATGTTATTGACTACCTGGTTGCAGTTACTACAGTTTAACATTACAGGACTCCTTTTTCCACAGAAGTAACACATTGGTGTTTGATTTTTGTGTTCTGCAAGGAGGCTATGGCCACTTATTTATTTGTTTTTTCTCTTTCAATTTCCTCCTTTAAACTTTTAATTTCTTTCCTTAATATCTCTATTAAGTCACTATTCTCCTCATCTTTCTTTTCATGGCTATTAAATACATAAACTTCCACTGTCCTCAATTCTTCAAGGTTCATATTATCCCAATTTGGAGAATGGATCTTAAAATAATCTCTAACCACTTTACAACACTTTTTCACAAAACGTTTCCTCATTTGTCTGACATCCCTTCCTCTGGAAAGATCCAGAACTATATATCTACCTCCCAGATCAATAAATCTATCCATACATTGGGAAGGATTTTCTCTGTTTTTGTTTAAGATTTTCAAATTTTGCCCATGTACCAGGCCTATCAGAGCAAGTTCTTATTACAGTTAATAATTCCTCTCTAGCCTGGCATAGTCTTGTGGAATCTTGCTCATTGTTGGGGTTCCATTTTGTGTCTTACAGAGGCCAATGAACTGCTCTCCTTCTCTGAGTCTAATTGATAAGAGAGATGATTTTATTTTTCTCTCTTTCTGTCAAAAAAACTTGGAGCAAATTTTCAATATCAATTCATTTGAGATCATATGTACTAAAATGCTCTTTAGCTTTTTTATAATCACAGTTGACTTATTCTCAAAAAAAAAGGAATGTTTTGCTTGAATCTCTCAATATCTTGGTGGGGTGAATGGTGTATGATACCTTAGGGAAATTACACCTCCAATCTTATTAAAGGTAGATTCTTCATTTAAGGGGAATAGGCCTGTAACTGAATTATTTTTGGTTTTGCCTCTTTTTTATTCTATTTGAGTTGTCATATAACAGGTAATGGATATAGGTAGGAAATAGGTCAAGTGGCACGAGTTTGGGTAGATTTAGAGATAGTTAGAATGGGACAAGGAGGAATTGAGGTGGTTTTAGTACAAGTATAATTGTATGGAGTAGGACTGTACAGAGACTGAGTTGATGGCTCTAATGATTAAAGAAGTGTTGAGAGATGAATCTTCCTTCTTACTCTGGGTATTTCTCAAGCTTTATCAATGATTTTTATATAAGTCTTGAGATCCCCCAAACTCTCCTCCAGCTTCTTTTTAAGGTTACTTGGATTATTTTCTAGTTTTTCTTCAAGGTGAGCTTTTAGTTCATCAAAACTATTATTCTGTTTCTTCCTAAAGAGGAATAGACAAAGTGCCACACCTCCGATCACTATAAATATGGCTAGGAACAGTGCCATATAAAGCCATTCTTTAATATTCTCTTGGAGAATATGCCATTTTAGATAGACAAGAAACAGCATCACAATTTGAACTAAAATACTTAGAATCATGGTTAATCTAATTTTATTTTGTTTGCAGTTCTACTTTCTGTCAATAGACGGGATCTTTTAACATAAAGGATCAACAGCTATAACAGAATTAACTGCTAGGAACTTGACTTAGGGATAGTTTCAGTTAAAAGAAAATGATCAGAAGGTTGTAGGTTCGAAATCTCTTTGTGGTCACCAATTAAATGTAAGGGTTAAATTAGGAGTTTTGACAAAATAAGAGATCAGCTTTTAATCATCTAAGTTTTGGTGAGAGTAGAGTTATGAATTAATATTGTCCCTTTAAGCCAGAGAAAAGAAAACTTCTAGCAGCTTTTAACAATTAACAATTAAGTTTAATTAAAATAGTAAAATAATATATAAAATGAATATAGTAAATGAGAGAAATACAGAAAAAAGGTAAGGAAAGAAAATTTCCTGTCTACATTAGTTATCCTATAACTACCTATAATTACTATATAACCCTACCTGTATGTACCTATAACTGCCTATAACTACTGCTAAAAACAACCACCTCACAGAGTTCCAATCTAATCCAGGCCAATCAAAACCAACCCAATTAGTTTTTAATCCAACCCCAATTAGGTCTGTTAATGAAGACCAGCCAACTTCCAAAAAGTTCAAGAAAGAGAAAAAAACCTAGCAGCCAAAACCCCCAAACCCAAAAATCCCTCGAAAGGTTAAAGTCCAAAGCCCTCTCATTAAGCTCAAGCCCACCTTTATATTTCAGCAACTAAATGCCAACCACCAAATCATGCTCAGCAGTCAATTTTCCTGCAACTGCCAGCCCTAAATATCAGCAACTGATAACCCCACCAAATGATGCTGGCAGTCTTTTATCCCCTTTTTCTAGCTTACTTCCTGTCATTATGGTTCCTCCTTCCTGTTTCTATGGTTTCTACTTACTGTCACTGTGGGCTAGTTAATCTCTAAATATCTCTATGGTAAGAGGACCTCCAGGTCCCCCATTAAATTAAAAAATGAATAAATAATTCCTTTTTGCACTAACTATAAGTTATCAAAATTGAACCGTTTCCTATCTTTGATAAAAAATAGCTTTTCTAACAGTCCCCACCACCCACCATAGAGACTGGAATGTCCTAGTGTATAGTAGTAGTAGTAGTCTCTTGGTAACCGAGGATGACGATTGTCTTTGTGCGTTTTCATCTATGATAGATGAGTGTGCACAAAGACACTTGTACATGAAGGAGATTTAAGTGGAAAAGTCGATGCACAGAGACAGTCCCACTCTCTCGGCGTTGGAAGCCTGGGTCCAGTGGCATGAAAACTCCTTACACCTGGAGACTTCCTCAGCTGCATTGGATGGCCATGTTGTCTTTTGTGCTCCAACACACCCTAAGCACTCCACAGTGCTTTGCTGCGTTGCCATCTCAGCCGTTAAACCTTCTTATTGGTTTCTTCCACCTGTTCCGCCAAAGCAGTCTTCACATGCTGGGTGAGCAAAGCCCTGGTTCACCAGGGGTCAATGACCCAATGGCTACCCTCACAAGGTTTAGCCGGCCTGTTGAAGCCGTTGCCTGGGGTGTGGCCGCTGCCGCATGCTAGCAGCTATTGGGAGCCACAAGTGAGAGCTGGGTGTCAGGTGGGGGTCAGAGGCTGAAGAGCAGCCCTAAGAGGGCACAACAAGCCCTCCATACCAGAGATACTACCCCTCCCTGAGCACCCCATACACTCCTAGTGTATACTTCGATACTATTTAAAGTTCTCTAAACCTTTGCTTCTTTTTTGTAGTGCAGAAATAGTAGTTGATCCAGTGAAAACATTATTGACAAATATGCCTTCTCCAAGCTTGACCTGTTTATCCTGGACATTCAGAAAATAACTAGTTTTCATAGTAGTTAGAGCACTGATCATGGTGGCAAGAAAACCTAAGTTCAAATACTCCCGAAGCAACTTTACATAACCATCTAGGAAATTATGGGCAATTCAATTAAGTTCTCTTGGGCAGTGCTTCTCCTTAATAAAAGGAAAGATTTCATCTTCATAGCTTCAAAGATCCTATCTAATTTTAAAATCTATGAATTAAATTAAAATATCTGAATCAATAAAGAGCTCTAGTTTCTTAAATTCTTCTCCATTACTGAAAGCATTATTTTTTCAATATGAATTCATAAATATACTAGAAACTGACCAATACTCTTTTAGAATATTCATAGATAACGTGTATGGATATACACAATATATATGTATAAATATGTATGTGTATATATTTATATATATATATATATATATATATGTATACACACATTATAATGCTAGAAGGAATTTCAAACAATCTATAAGCCCTGCCTTCTTCCTAACCATGACTAAACCATTCAGAGTAGATAGGTACTTTTCTTAAGTCTCCTGGGATGAAAGCTCAAAGTATACTTTCATCATATAATGCAGTTTGTTATCACAATGACAGGTGAGAAAATTTTTCATCCATGACCCAAATCTGTCCTGAGGGAAAATGTAAGCCCTTTACTTTTGCTTACTAAAGACATGTGTGCTGAGGGAATGAATGATTTTGTATTTATTTTTATATCTTGTTTTACAATTTTTTCTTTTTTCATTTATCTGAATAAAATAGTAAAAAACAATTTTAAAGTAGTATTTTTTCTTCTCTTAGAGTTTCCATTTTGTAGTATGCTTCTGGTCTAAGTGTACTTAGGAGACTGTCATGTAGTGTTCCTTTTCACTCAGTCCTTGATCATTAGCCAAATCAACATATTACTTAATATATATGTTAAAATAATATTTTGTTATTAACACATAAGGTTATTATGAGAATGTTTAATGCTTTACTAAAATATATAAATCTAAATATTTTTTACTAAAATAATATGAAACAATATAAAAATCTCAACTATTAATGAAAACATTATTGATTCCTGTAAAATGAAGGCACCAGTCTTAACCAGGAGTCCTTAACCTAGGATCCACAGGACCTGCAAAAGTTCAAGGAGGGATTTTAAGAGGTATATGTACTTGGATAAGAAAAAAAAAACCAAGACTAATATATGTTCTTATTTTCACTTATGCTTTCCATCAGTGATGAATATAGCAATAAATATCATTCTGAGAAGAGGTCCATAGGCTTCATCACCCTGGCATTGGGGTCAATACCACAAAAAAGATGAATAATTCCTGGTCAAGATGATCTCTAAGTTCCTTTTCATTTCTCAATCTTTTGATTTCATGAATGTAATTTAATAACTTTCTTCAAAACTTGAAAGGGTAGAGTTAGTCCAGCATAAAACAAATTCATTAATCTTAGAAGGAAAAGGTTGACTCACAGGTTTTTAGATCCATGTTTGTTTTCATAAAACATCAAAGATACAATTATTTTTATTCTGTTTTCTTTGTTTTCTTGTGTCCTGCAAACTATTAATCAAACATATTTTGTTGTTACATACACCATGTATTTTGGCTATATTCCCAGGACTCTGCTCCCAATCTAATTGTCTGAATCCCTTTTTCCATCAGCCAGCTGTGACCTATGTTGACTAGGCTGAAGTGTTTTTTGATTTAATTTATGTTGCTTTCTGAATCTGTAGTGTGAAGACCAGCTTCTATTCTTTTAAATCCTTACAAAATATGTTTTAAAAAATATTGTATTTAAAACAAAAGGCAAATTCTGTTCTCTACTGATAAAATAAGATAAAGCTGCCAGATGGCTTTATCACTACCTTATATCCTTTTAGATTCACAGGCTATATTCAAACCATAAATATCAATTATGTCTGGAGTTGTAAAACTATTTGATATGGTCAAATTTCATCAGTGTTCATCAGACTACAGCAGATTCTCAGAAGTATGATTAAATACTCAAGGCAGGTGCTGATCAGGTAAAGTAATCCAGATTTATTTTTATTGCATAATAGTTTCCAAAGGAAATGAAAAAGGAAATGTGTCATTTTTGACAGAATAAGAAACAATTCTTCCTGAGAAAATACCTTGAGGTTGACAATTTTAGTAGTCTCATTGACATTTAATGTGTTCTTATTATTACTAAACTGCATTGTGTAGAAAAATAATATGCATGGCACCTAAGCCAAAAGAATCCTTTATTTTATTTTTCCTTCTATACTTGGCAAAATAACAAGGTATTTCAATTTTTTCTTTCTGGATGTAACTTGATTTTTTCTTTTGCCCTAATTTGACCCTTAATCTCCTACTCCCTTTCTCCTTGACATTTATTATTCTAAAAATAGTCTTAAAGGTGGGAGTTTGGTTGTGAAACTAGAGAAACAGATCACCATAAATCTATTGTTTTCAGGTTGATGATTATAATGACAGTGGTGGTTGTAATAGTGATGATGTTGATATAATAATAATGAAGAAGAAAATTAGAAGAGTAATATAATAGTAAAAAGCAATAGCATATTGATGTATTGATAATTAATTTAGAAAATATTTATTTGGTTTTGTCAAAATTTGAAGGAGAAACATGCAAGCAGAGGTAATATACTGCTAAATCCATATATAAAACAATTCAATAATGATTTATTTTGGGTATTTAATATAGCTTACTTTGATTCAGTTCCTCAAATTATATAAAACTGATATTTGGAGAATGTAGAGGCAGAAAATGAAAGGTTTTGACTCAAGTTCTCTTTTCATGTGGCATGAACAGATATTTTGAGGAACAAATTATTTTTTTTCCCAGCTAGGTCCTTATTTAATTGATTAAATGGGTAAGGGAGAAAAAGTGTTAATTTTTAAAGGGTTGGAATTGATTATTTAAGGGTTTGGTATCCAGGAATTTAATTAATTCCAAAAAGATATATTTAAAATTTATTTACATAATGTAGAAAGAGTGAAGTAAGAAATCAGAGAGAGGATAAGATGAGATATCTAGTTTGAGCACTAAGTAATTTATCTCTGATCCCAGGCTCAAAAACTAGGCAGGGGAGTTTAGTCCTCAACCAGAAAGGCCTCGACTCTTGTAGCCCAAGACCTGGGGAAGTCTCTTCAGAAAAATCCAACAGTTAAAAGTCAGCTTTCACTCACCACTTGTCAGTCCCTCAGTCCAATGAGCAGATCCTTCTATCCCCTCTTCACCAGCCTCAACTCAAAAGCATGAAGAATTCCTCCCATCTCCACTTACAAAAATGAATAACTGAGTCTCATAAGAAGTGACAGCCCTCTTTAAAGACATTTTCTCTTGTGTCACTTCCTGTGCCTTCCCCTAATTCTACGTCTACCAATCACAATGAGCTCTCTGTTCTAGGACTGAACAGAAGGCAGTTAGTCAATTCTGATTTGTTACTCACTATTTCACATGTGGGTCACAGACTTCCCATTAAATGATTAAGTGGGATGTTTACACTTTTGGTGATTAGATTTAACGTGGGCAGATCTTCCCACTTAACTTTAAGTGTTGTGTTTACACATTTTGTGATTGAATCTAAAAATAGGCAGATCTCCTTACTTAACTTTTAAGTCAGGTATTTACACTTATGGGGATTAAAATCTAAAAATAGATTTGAGTTACAATTTAAATCTTCACAATCAAGGAAGAGCTTAGTACCTTCATTGTTACAATCAGGGGAGAGTTAAATTTAACCTGCACAAATGATTTTATTGCTCTACACTTTAAATAGATTCTGATGACATGGAGTTAGAAGGGACCTTAGAAATCAACTAGTACAGAAAAAAAAGTGTGATTGAAATGATTGAAATGGGAATCCAGCTTGGTCTTGATTGTTGCAAATAATGAAGCATCTGAAGAATTTGCATTCTTTGAATTTTCACTGAATATTTCCATTGAACTAGAATCAATTACTATATATATTATATAATTATAACTTCTACTACTAGAAGATATAAATAACTGCAACTGCTTAAGGGATTTATTATTTACACCAATCAGGACCTGACTAGAAATTCTGGAACTTAAGCTATCTGTTACATTACAATACCATAAAAATTATTAGTTTAAAAGATAGCCATATAGATCAATGAAACAAGTCAGGCAAGGAAGAAATGAATACTTCATCTTAATGACAAATTCTTTTATAAATACAAACCTCAAAGTTAAACTAGGAAGGTACTACCTATTTACAAGGAATTGCTAGGGGAAAATATA
The DNA here is from genome assembly GCF_027887165.1 of Monodelphis domestica. Lineage (NCBI taxonomy): Eukaryota > Metazoa > Chordata > Mammalia > Didelphimorphia > Didelphidae > Monodelphis > Monodelphis domestica. The sequence goes on from NC_077230.1 coordinate 48,994,228, forward strand.
TATCAATTACCTTTTAAAAACTGGGCTTTTCTTAGCCAAAGAATAGAAGGAATTACAAAATATTAAAGATAACTTTCATTATACACATTGAGTACTTATAACATGTTTGGATCTGCCTTCCTTTGCATGATATACAAATCAGGTTCCAATAAAAAGTGTGGAGATTTGGTGCTCCTGCTTCTTGGCAAGCATCTAAGGGACATTATTACCATAACTTCTGAGTATGTTAAGTATCCATAGACTATTGTCGGTATATTAAATTGTAATGAAAATACATCAATAAGTGCTGTATAATTTTTGTAAAATCCAAAACTTAAAGTTTTTTTGATAAAAATTTCAGGAAAAGAAACTCATTAACTTCCCAAATCAAAAAAAAGAACTGTTTGGAGAAAATGCCATAAAGAAACCTACACTACATCAGAAGATCCAGAATGAACTTTGGGATGTAATTGATTGAACTGAAGACAGTTGAACACATTTATTCTGAATGTAAACTCTTATGCCAAAGGGGTCTACCCCCTAATTGACTTTTTGTCAATGTGCCTAGCAAACATTGGTCTTGCTCTCTCTCTCTTATTTCCATCTGATCTACAACTATTGTAATTTCCTCTTAGAAAGTGAAATATTGTATGTACCTTTAGCTGAAAGATCTGTAGAGGTATAAGCTAGTTATGTTAAATGATTCATTGGGGAGACTAGTCTCCCAAAGAATCACAGTGGAGGGATTGTGAAGGGTGAATCAAACTCTCTTTGTCAATAAATCAGTGACTTTTAAGTTAATCAATCAAAAACGTAAATACCTGTACCTATCATTAAGTACGAGAGTTCACAAGTAACTTGCTAGAGTGTGGGTGACATCTCCAGAGGCCACTGATCCCCCTACCCTCTGGCAGTGCTAGGCAAATTCAAAGACTGTGATTGATTCCAATAAAGTAAGGAAGGGACAGGAAGTGATATGGAAAAAGGACTATAAAAGTCCTGAAGTTCCTTTCCAAGGGACTTCTCCTTTGTGAAGATTGGATTTAGCCATCTTCTGATTGTAACAATGAAAACACTCTCTTTAACAAAATCAGGAATGTCTACACCCATACTTAAGGATTAAGGATTCAGGAGGATGGCCTTTAACAAGCATATGCAGAAACAGCTAACAGACCCCTGGGCTGTCCTAAGTCAAGCTACCATTGGTACAAATGAGACGCAGTAAAGTGATGTAAAACCGTCCATATATTTTGCGTCACTTCCTTTCTTTAATCTCTTTCTGCGGAGATGTGGCTCTGACTGGTAGCATGCTAAGCATTCTGACATCTTGGTGTAGTGGCAGCTATTTGTCTGGGCTTGGGCGGTGAGTTTGCCCTTGAGCTAATTTGGGTTCAGGCATCTTAGCTGACCCCTCTTGGAGTTCAGGCTGATTCCTTCCTCCTTTACTCTCCAAACTTTATCTTCCTGGAAGCCTCTAATCTTCCTCCTGGCACAGGCCAGGTGGGAAAGATCCTACACCTTTTCCCTCTCCCTTCTCCTTAATGTATTTCCTCTATATTAATTAAAATCACCATGAATTTCCAGCTGTCTTGGGTATTTTATTTGGGATATCCCATGGTGACCAATAATTAATATAGGTTATGTCACAATGCTAAAATTATCCTTTACACCTTGAAACTTCTCCTTGGAAGTTCTTTGGATTCTCTGCTCCTTGGGATCTTCCCCTTTGGACTCCTTTGGAGGACGGTCCTTGGGGTTTTGGGACTTTGACTTCGACTTGGAGCTTTGGGCCTTTCAACTGGAGTTTTCGGCTTTGGGACTTTGACTTATAGCTTTGGAGCTTTATGGAGTCAGGGACTTTCTTGTTGGGTTCACTGCTACCTAGGTGAGCTTAGCTCATGAGGTTTTTTCTGAATGGGTAGCTTGCCTGGATCCTGTCTGACTTGTTGGTGAGTGACTAGAATTCCCTCATAAAGAATGGAACTTTGTTGGAAAGTGAACTTCATTTCACCAGATTATCCTTTAGGGTAGGCTAGCCCCTTTCCCTTCCACATTTCCCTCTTTTTACTAATATTCCAATTAGACAGAATTGCTAAAAACTGCTAATAGTTTTCCTGACTTAAGGAGTAATCATAGGTGACCACTTTTTTATGATTCTCTTATTTAGTCAAAATTTCAACTTAACCATTATAGTGTACATACACAAGAAAGCAGAAGTCAATCTCTTAGTATTTTTTATGTTGGTTTTTGATTGAGGAGGGCTGTTCCAAAGTATGGAGAGAAGAAGTTTTCATTATATTACACCCAGTTAACCTTTGTCTCTGAGTATATGGTGAAAGACTGTTTTTATTGTGATTCTTATTTCCAGATTCTATGTTAAAGAGTATCCAAAGATGGAATTGTACAAGTTATTAATTTATGAGATTAAAAGGGTTGCAAGGGACACCAGCAGTACCTTCAACAACTAGCCATTAGAAAATATCACCAGTGACAATAGCAATATTAACCAAGTCCTGCAAAGAGGCTATTAAGCTGAACAAAGGATTATCTATTGAATTTTTTGTGTTTCATTAAAACTTTGAACATAGTAGAAACTCAAAGAAGAGAGCAAAACAATTCTAGGCTAATACTTACGAGGTTTTCCTGAATCTCACATCTATATATATATGCTTTCTATATAGCATAGTGTATGAATCTGGGACCATATACAATTTAATATTTTTTAAAGAATTTAACAGTTATCAAACTTTTTAAAAGTTTTATGAATTTTATATTTTCTATATCATATTAATACAATTTCTTACTATTGGTTTCCTGATTTTTTTTAATCCATGTTCATTCTGTCCCTCCCATCTCTCCCTTTCCTTCTAATGCAGATAATATGATAGAGGTTGTACATATATTATCATATAACATATATTTCCATATTATATGTTCATAATGTTATAAAAGAAAGCAAACGTTCTTTACACTAGGGAAAAATTTCATGGAGAACCTAGAGAATTATTTATTTCAATTTGCATTTGGATTCCATCTGTTCCTTTTTTTTTCATCATGAGCATCCCGGAGTTATCCTGGATCCTTGTCTTGTTGATAATGATTTTCATGCACAATTGATTATCATGGATTATTATTGTTACTATGTACAACCCTCTCCTGGTCCTGCTCTTTTCACATAGTATTGCTTTATATAAGTTGTTCCATTTTTTTTATAAGCTTGCTTGTCATTTCTTATGGCACAATAGTATTCCATTACAAACATATACCCCAAATGATAGATATCCCCTTAATTTCCAATTCTTTACCACCACAAAAAGAGCTGCTAGAAATAATTTTGTACAGGTAGGTTGTTTTGGCATTTCTTTAATCTCTTTAGGATATTGACCTAGTAGTTGTATTGTTGGGTAAAAGGATATTTAGTTTTAATTCCCTTTGGGAATGGCATCAGAGTTTTCTGTGGAATGGTTATATCAATACACAGCTCCACTAGAAATGTATTACTGTACTGATATTTCACCTTCCCTTCAGCAGATATTTTCATTTTTTGTCATTTTTCCTAGAAATGAGGTGACATCTTAAGAGTTGTTTGAATTTGCATTTCTCTAATCAATAGTGATTTGAAACATTTTTATATGACTAAAGATAGTTTTAATTTCTTCATTTGAGAGTATATAATTTATTTAGAAGGAATACAAACACATAATAATAGATCAAAAGGATAGTGAAGTGAAGTGGTATCCTAAGAAGACATACTAATCTGAGAAAACTGATGAACCATGAAGGGAGAACATGTTGGAGGGTATTTGGGTCAAGAATAATTAATGGTAGGGCAAAGGGAATGAACAATTTTAATATTTTCATTAAAGTAAACCATGAAGTCACTTACACAGAGAAAGGAAATAAATGAAGATCTTAGGAATTAGTCAGCAAGTTTTGCCTAGCTTCAGGATATAATAGTAATAGACAGGAACTATATGTCAATTAAACAGTCATTGGACAGATCTCTTTCCACCAAAATGAGAGAAATTAAGTTCTTCAGGTACATTAATAATAATTTCATCCATCAAATTCATGGGGGAAGCAAAGAGATAATTTCTTATTCTGGAAATTGGGACAAATAAGGTGAGAAAGCTGAAATCAAATGATTCCTAGGGGACAAGTGACTAAACTATCTAAAGTATACACATACACACACACACACACACATAATGGAGGATAAGAAAACCAGGATGGCTTGATGTGAACCCAAGATTTAGGATGAATAGTTTTATACCTATATTCATACATTCAGGTGTGTATGTCCATATGTATAGATGTATATGTTTCATTTTCTTAATTACATGAAACAACAATTTTTAACATTCATTTTATGAAACTAATAAGATCCAAATTGTCTCCCCCACTTCCTGCTCTTTCTGCTTTAGATGTTAAGCAATTTTATATGGGTTGAATATGTATTATTGTGCAAATATTATTTCCATACTGTTTATTTTGAGAGAAAAATAACATAAACTGAAAACCCCAAAATAAAAAAAAAACAAGTGAAAGATAATTGATCATTATGTGATATTGCTGTTACTATGTATAGTGTTATATTGATTCTGATGATTTCAATCTACATCAGTTCATGTAGGTCTTTTAGATTTTTCTGAAATAATCCTGCTCATCATTTCTTATATCATAATAGTGTTTTATCTATATCAAATACCACAATTTGTTAAGAAATACCCCAGGTCATGGGCATGCCTTCAGTTTCCAATTCTTTGCATAAAAGAGCTACTATAAATATTTTTTGTACATGTATATCCTTTTCCATTAAAAAAAATCTCTGTGGCATACAGATCTAGTAGTGGTATTATAGGCTCAAAAAATATGTTTAATTTTATGGTCCATTGGGCATAGTACCAAAAAGCCTTCTAGAATTATTGGATTAGTTCACAATTCCAGCAATAATGCATTAGTGTTCTGACTTTGCCACATCCCCTCCAACATTTATCATTTCCTTTTATTGTCCCATTGGCTAATCTGAAAGATGTGAGGTAGTACCTCAGAGTTATTTTAATTTTCATTTCCTTAATCAATAGTGATTTAGAACATTTTTTTCATATGGTGATTGATACCTTTGATTTCTTTATCTGAAAACCACTTTTTCATAACCTTTGACCATTTGTCAAATGGGGAATTACTTTTATCCTTATAAATTTGATTTAGTTATATATATATGTATGTATATATATATATATATGTGTGTGTGTGTGTGTGTGTATATATATATATATGTATATATATATATATATGAGAAATGAAACTTTGTAAAAGAAATGTGCTGCAAATTCCCCCTAGATACATTTGTATTGTTTGTACACAATTTTAAAATTTGATATAGTTAAAATTATTCATTTTTTCACCTCTTAATTCTTGTTTGGTCATACATTCTTCCCTTCTCTATAGTTCTGACAGAAAATCCTTCTTTGTTCCCCTAATTTTCTTATAGTATCACTCTTTATGTCTAAAACATGTACCTATTTTGACCTTATCTTGGTAAAGGGCAGTGATGGTGAAACTATGGCACACATGCCAAACAAAAAGCATAAAGAATCCTTTCTGTGGCATGCCTGCAGTCACCCACCAGAGTTTTTTTTTTTTTTTTAATTAGAAAACCAGAGGAACTCAGGGCAGAGCTATTCTCCTTTTCCTCTCCATGAGCCTAAAGACATTGCTCATTTCACTCCTCTCTCTGCCTAGCAGTCAATGGGAGCTCTTCCTCCTGCCCTTGTTTGGGGTAAGGTGGAGAGTGAAGGATGAGGTGGAGATAAGGGGTGTGGAACTCAGCCTCTGGGGAGGCGAGCACAGTACTTGATCAAGAGGTAGGGTGCAGGTGTGGCCTGGCACCCTAACTATAAAAGTTCACCATCACTGATATAGGTCATGAGATATGAGATATTGGTCTATGTTTATTTTCTGCTATAATTGTCTCCCAATTTTCCCAGAAATTTTTGTCAAAGACAAACAAAATTTTGCCAAAGAAAGTTGAGATCTTTGGGTTTATCAAATACTACATTGCTAAAGTCATTTATTTCTAAATTACATTGCTCTATCATTCTATTCCTTGGCTGGTACTAGACTGTTTTGATGATTACTGCTTAATAGTACCATTTGAGATCTGGTATTGGTAGATAGCTTTTTTCACATTTTTTTTTCATGAATTTCCTCGAGATTCTTGACCTTTTATTCATACAGATGGATTTTATTGTTTGTTTTATTTTTCTAGTTCTAGAAAATAATTTTGGTAGCTTCATTTGTATGACACTGAAAAATTAATTAGGATAGGGTTGTCATTTTTATTATATTAGTTCATTTTAAACATGAGGAATTAATATTTAGATCTGACTTTAATTTTTTTTTTATTTTTGTTCATGGCTTCCAGATCATCTCATAATTCTAAAATTGTTCTTCATGTGTCTTTTTTTTTACTGATTCAGTTGTTTTTCAATGAGATATTTCATATTCTTTTTCTTTTTTTAATTTTGTTTTATTGTTTCTTTATGTCTCATCTAGTCATTAGATTTCTCAATGCTAATTTTTTAAGAAATTATTTTCTTCTGTGAGTTTTTCAACCTAATTTTTCTATTTGGTCAATTCTGTTTTAACAGAACTATTTGATTTGTTGGATTTCTTTACCTCTTTTTGTATTTGGCCAATTCTCCTTTTTAAGATGTTTTCTTCTCCCATATCTTTCATTTCTCTCCCCCATTTTTCCTCTGCCTTTCTTAGTTGATTTTTAAAAAAATCCTTTTTGAAGTCTTCAAGAACCTGATACTAATTCCCATGTTTCTTTGAAATTTTGGATGTAACTGTCTTGATTTCACTGTCCTTTTCTGAGTTTGTGCCTAGATCTTTTTTGTCTCCATAATCATTTTCCATTTTTAGGTGGTTGTTTTTATTGTTGCTTGCTCATTTTGCACTTTTTTTTCTTTTGACTTTGACTTTTATTTTAAAGGTGGTTTCTTTTATCAGAGTAGAGGCACTCTCTTGCTCTTTATCTGGGTTTCTGTCATATTCAGTTCTTTCTAGGTAGTATGGTAGAAGGTGAGCTGGGAGTTCTGAAAGCTACCTCCTCTAGCTGAATCAATCTCCCCCAAGACTTGCTGATGGCTTGCAGGGCACAGAGGACTATGAGCTATCTTGTTTTGTGACTCAAGTCCTCACATTAAGCTTGGGCAGTGACTCTGGGCCTCTTCCTGTTTTTTGCACCAGATAACAGTGTGGACTGTTTTGCACTAGGATTTTGATCCTCTCCTTTTCTTGGGCAATCACACAGGAATCAAGTGGTTTACATTGGCCAGGTGCACTGTGGACTGTCTTGACCTATTGGAGCCTTACTAAATGATTGTTTTAGAACTTGGAACTTTAAGGAGTGGGTTTATGATGGTCTATTGTTGGCTTAGACAGGGTAGTAGAATCTTGAAGTTGGCTTGGGTCCAGGTTCATATCCTGGAGTAGTAGGATGGATTAGGAGTGGTCTCTTGCTTTTGGCTTATACTTATACTGCTTCATGAGGTTTAATTGTAGGCTTAGCAGTCTTGCTGTGGACTGTGTTCCCCTCTCACCCCAATGAAACAAAACTCCTCCACCTACCTTCCAAGTTGTTTTCTGGAGAAAATTTGGTTCACTGTCTCTCTGTTCATTTTGTCAAGTATTCTTTAATACTCATTTTTAAAGCATCATTTTAAGGTTGGTTAGGGAGAATTCTCAACTTCTTGAGCTTTCTGTGCCTCTATTCAGCCAGCTTGGCTGCCCATTTAGAAAAAGTAGCTTTGAATGCCTTCAGGAGAAGTCAGTCAAGGTGGGATGGACAAATATTGTAGGAATAAAATGCTGAGCATAAAAAACAAAAGCCAATATGAGTGAAAGAATGCTTAGCAAATTTATTCTTAGGGGAAGAAGAAATGAGTAAATATAAAATAACAACAAACAAAGCTTAAGACCAAATTCCAGTCCATATCACTCAGAGTTCTCATCTGCCAATCACAAAGTTGGCATGCTACTACTAAAGCAGCCATTCAGTCCACCTAGATGTTGTCATTTTTGGAACTTAGCTTTTTTTTTGGTAATTGAGCCATTTTTTTATTGCTTGGGGAGCAGAGTTCTGATACTCCAATGCACTAAAGTTTTTATGGAATTCCTCCTCATTGCACAAGCTATGTTTGCATGTGCAGTGGCCCTTTGCACGCCCAATACATGCAACCAATGCAGTTTAGTGTACCTGCAATTTTTAGCTAATCTGACAGTGACCCAAGGGAATCAGATCACAAGTTCAAGTTGAATCTATAAGTTACCAGGATAAAAATCCAGACCAGAGGGAAAGAGATTTACTATTGAAGGTTATGAAGCCTGGGTTTAAAGAAATTAGAGTCTGAGATATGATAAAGATTCTGCTGATCAACATTAATTAATACAACACTGAAGAAAACAGGGGTGTAGCAGGAGGCAAAAGAGGATTGAGAAGAGATCCAAGTGCATAAGAATCTTGGATCAGCCCTAATATTAGTATCTGAAGAAATCTTCCACATCTCCTTCATGACTAGTGTCCAATATAGGGAGTAAAAAGACAGCTACAGGACAGTGGAACATGGAAAATAAGAGAATAGGTTTTACTTAGTGGTCACTGTGGTCTTTGTATAACAGTATCTTCATTGGACAACTTCACCATCTAAGGAAAATATCCTTATCATCCCTAGAGATCAAACATAATAGTGAGAGCTAAGAAATAACAGTGCTTTATCTTTTTAAGGGAAATGATTCCCATTAACACATTTTCAGCAAGGACATCACAGAGAAATCAGTAGAATACTTAACTGAGAGAGAAGACCTGAGTTTGGAAAATTCAGCAGTTATAGAAAAGAGTAATTAAAGTATATAAGGATTTTTTTTTATTTTAACTTTTTTTCTCTTTTTTTTTCAGATTACATTTTGGTACAATTTTCAATAATAATTTTTTGACATTTTGTGATCTGTGTTCTCTCCTTCCAACCAACCTCTACCTTCCCCCAAAATGGAAGGTAATATGATATAGGTTTTATGTGTGTTATTATACAATATATATTTCCATGTTCATGTTGCTAAAGAAGACACATATTGCTTACACTAGAGAAAAATTCATGGAAGAATTAAATTAAAAAGTGACATTCTTCAAGCTATATTCTGATTTTTTCAGTTCCTTCTATAACACTGATGGCAAAACTTTTATAGACTACATTCCATGCCCTGCCCTACACTGAGAGCACCTGCCCCTCCCTTAATCTACACAGGGAAGGGAGAAAGCACTCCCACTGGGCTACTGGGAAGAGGGGTGGATGAAGTAAGGAATGGCCTCAATGAATGTAGAGAAGGGGAGGGGAGTGACTCAAGTGCTCTGCTCCCCTCTAGCTCTGCCACCTGTGAACTCCCTACCTTAACCTCTGTGCAATCCCATTGGGCTACTGGGCAGCGGGGTGGGTGATGTGAAAAATGTCATCAGGCATGATGGAGAAGGGGAAGGGAGCAGCTCTGTCTGAGTCCCTCTGCATTTCTAATAATGAAATCTGGGGAGTGGGGTGAGGAGGGTACATGCCCACAGAGAGCATTCTGTGTGCCATCTTTGATACATATACCATAAGTTTATCATCACTGATTTATAGCAATGGAGAGCCTTTTTCATCATGAGTCTCTTGTAGTTCTGGACCATTGCATTGATGATAATAATAAAATCATTCACTGTTGATTATCATAGTTTATTGCTATTTCTGAATACAACATTCTCCTGGTTCTCCTCTTTTTATTTTGCATCATTTCATACAATCAGTGTTTTTGTGATTATTAATAGTGATTGGAGCATTTCTTCATTTGAGAATTGCCTGTTCAAATCCTTTAACCACTTGTCAATTGGGGAATGCTTAATATCCTTTTCAAATCTGACTGAGATCTCTCTCTCTCTCTCCCTCCCTCTCTCTTTCTCTCATATATAGATCTATCTATCTATCTATCTATCTATCTATCTATCTATCTATCTATCTACATGAGAAATGAGACCTTTGTTATATACCCTTTGCTGTAAACATTTTTCATTCATTTTCATGTTTTCCTTTTAAACTTTGTTCCATTGATTTTCTTTGTACAAAACATTTTTTAATTTAATGGAGTCAAAGTTATCTGTTTTACATTATACAATGTTCTCTATGTCTTATTTGGACATAAATTCTTTCCTTAACCATAGATCTGACAGATAAACTATTTTTTGCTCCTCTATTTTATTATGGATAAACCCTTTATTTTTAAATTATGTATTCATTTTCATTTCATTTTGGAATGTGACATAAGGTATTGGTCTATGCCTAATTTCTGCCATACTTTTTTATGTCATTCGCAGAGAGATAGTTTTATTTCCTCATTGCCTATCCTATTCCTTCAATTTCTTCTTCTCTTATTGCTACAGCTAGCATTTCTTATACAATATTAAATTCTACTGGTGATAATAAGTATCCTTGTTTCACTTCTGATTTCATTGGCATGTCTTTAAACTCATGCCCATTTTAGAGTATGTTTGCTGATGAGGTCAGAAAGATTCCATTTAGCATTTTGAATAATGTACCATTTGTTTCAGTCTTCTTCAGTATTTTTGATAGAAATGGATGTTGACTTTTCCCAAAAGCTTTTCCTGCATCTGTTGATAAAATCATATGGTTTCTGTTGATTTTGTTATTGATATGATCAATTTTGCTGATGGTTTTCCTAATGTTAAACCATTTCTGCATTCCTGATATAAAAAGAAACCTGGTCATAATGTATGATCCCTGTGATAAATGGCTATAATCTCCTTCTTAGTAATTTATTTAAACTTTTTGCATTACTGTCCATTACTGAAATGGGTCTATATTTTTCTTTCTCCTTTCTTTTTCTTCTTTTCTTAGGTATCCATATTGGTGTCATAAAAGGAATTTTGTAGCACTCCTTCCTTTGCAATTATTCAAAATAGTTTATATAGTATTATAATTAATCATTCTTAAAATGTTTAGAAGAATTCACTTGTAAATTGATCTGGCCCCTGAACATTTTTCTTTGAGAATTCATTGATTGCTTGTTCAATTTATTTCTTCAGATTTTGTTTAACATTTTTAAATAATTCAAATATTTTTAAAAATATTCATTGAACTTAGCTTGCCATACTTACTGACATATAACTGAAAACATAACTCCTACTAACTGCTTTAATTTTCTCTTAATTTCTTACAAATTTTCCCTTTTCATTTTTGATACTGGTAATTTGGTTAAAGATTTCATAACAAAATAAATTGATCCAAGACAAACCAAGGAATTACATGTTCATAATTACAAAATATTTTCATATTAATAAGTCAGATATAAACAATTGGGGGTTTCATTGCTTATTGGTAGATTAAGATGATATATTTACAAAAGGATAATTCTAATAAAATTAACTTAATTATTCAGTTCCATGCCAATTAAACTAACAAAAATTATTTCAGAGGTAGAAAAAATAATAAAATTCATCTGGAAGAACAAAAGGCCAAGAATTTCAAGGGAATTAATTTAAATATGATAATACTGGAATTCAATCTATATTATAAAGTGGGACCCATCAAAACAATCTAGTACTGGCTAAGAAATAGAGGGAAGGATCAGTGGAATAGATTAGCTATTCAACATGTAGTGGTAAATGACCAGAGTAACATAGTGTTTGACAAATTAAAAGATCAAAACTTTTCTTAGAACTCTGACAAAATCTCCTGGGAAAACTAGAAAACAATATATCAGAAACTAGGCATACACTAATCCCTTACTCTATATACAGAGGTTAAGTTGAAATGGACACAAAACTCAGAAAGAGTGATACCTAAACAGAGAAGCATAAAATCATGAAATAATAGAGATCAAAGAAAGCAGACTGAAAAAAAGTTGAGACAGTATGCATTCCTTCTTTCATTACAGAATGAGTGCAAAATATCTCAAATAAAATTGATGTTTTAGTGACATTAAAATATTTTGTTTTTTCTTTCTTTTAAATTTTTAGTTTAAGGGAATGCTTTACAGGATAAGCATGGGAGGAGGATATATATTTTAAATACCATCATGGAAAAACAAAATGCAACAATAGAAATAATTTGAAAGTATTTTAAAAATTGAATGGTGGAATATTATGAACCGTATCATAAAACAGCAAAAAACAACTCAGGCTTAAATAAAATTATAGGAAACTTGGTGAGTGAACTCAATAAGCCAGATTGAACGGACAGAATTAAAAGATTAAACTTTAAGAAGACAACAAATAACTAAAGAATGAGAGGAAAGATCTATGATTTCTGTAATTAGTATATTCTTAATTAATGGGAGAAGTACCATGAAATATGAATTCTAACATTCATTAGAATTCCCATTAACCTTCATGAGGGAGTAGAAACAGTAATAAATAAATATAGGAAGAAAAGCTGAACTATATTATGTAAAATAGAGGAGCTCTATACTAGAGATAATACAGTTTAGAAGTCACTGAAAGATTAGCAAGATATTTAAAAGAGAAGTTATCAGAGGTTTGGGAATGGGAAGATTTGTACAAGTTATGTCTGACTGCTCTGCTACATTCCCTACTCTTTTATGATTTTGCCACTGTTAGTATTGATTCTTTGGACTTTATCTGATTGTTTGTGGGTCAATTTTAAGAGCATGACAGTCACATACCCTACTGTACCATCTTCTCATAATCTCTGTCATCACTTCTATATTTTTGCCAAAGCAATCCCACTGGGCTCATAGAATGTCAGATATGACTCACAAAAGACTGGAAAAAATTCATACTGATGTGCTCTGGATGCAATGTTTCCAAATGCCATTGTGGTAAATGGTTATAAATATTTTTAAAATAGCCCCTAAATTAAATATTTTAGGAGGGGGAGTAATTTACATTTATTTATGTATAGAAAATCCCTTGCAAGCCTCCTTCCATGAATTCAGAGAAATTATCAATTAATCTGTAATTGGTACTGTCTGATAATTGCTTGGGCCAGGAATCTTACCGACACTATTCCCAGTTTCAGTTAAGAATTGTATAAGAGGAAACTGCAACATATATATTTCAAGTTGGATATAGATAGAATTCCCAAGAACAACTGTGGTTTAACTTTAAATTGGACTATCTAATGGTTCAAACATTATAAACATAAAGTGGAATTGTCTTTGTTTGGGATGATTTAATTGCCTCTACCTCATTTCCATGGCAGGCTCTGATTTTAATCAACAAAAAATTAATCTCTTCAACTCTCATGACCTATATAATCGCTCTACTGCAGCTAGCCTCCTACCAGATTTGCAACACTTTGGAACTAATTCTTTTTAGTTTACATAATTTTCTTTATTTGTGTCTTGAACAAATACTTTCTATGTTTATAAAACTACAAAAAGCTCATCAAAAGGTCATTTAGTTTTTATTAGCTCTTTTAGGCAGGTCCACATGATCAATGAATCTACACAAAGCTTATATAGCAGGTGAAACGTGACTATATAAATCAAATTCATTTAATCTACATGATAACATTATTGCTTTGATGTTTTTCGCTTTTTTGCAATTGCCTAAAACTAACAGCTGTCACAGATTACTATAATGTAGAAATAATTAAATCTTCCCCAATAGAGGCAACTATAGCTTATTTTTGAAGAAATACGTTGACAAATTTATTTGGAAATCCTCTTTAATGTTTAACACCTATCAATATTTTTAAATCCTTCTTTATATTTAACCTGAATTTGACATATTGACATTTCCTATTATTCTATTTTCAGTTCAACTAAGAATAATGACTGTAAGATTAAATAATATTATTACTTTACTTTCTCCTTAATCTTTTCATACATATCTTATTTAATTTTTCATACATGTTTTATTTTAATTTTTAGATATTTTTGGAATATGAACATTTCTTGAACTTTTATTTAAACTTTGGGTTAATGACAATATCAGAAAAGGAGGCAAAATCTTATTTAGAAAAAATAACTGAATGCCACAGTTTGATGAGATCTTAGGACACATGGGTCTAACTGATATGTAATTCAAGATGTTCTTTTATAATAATATTCCAGACAAGTGGTCATCCAATTTATATTGAAGTCTTCTAGAATGATAAATCACACTACCTCATGAGTCAGTCATTTTTCTTTTGAAAAGTTCTACCTATTAAGTTATGTTTTCCTCACTTTGAGCTGAAATATTCCTCTTTATAACTTCTACCCATTTGTCTATTTTCTGCCCTCTGAGATCAATCAAAACAATTCCAATACTCTTCTCATGCAAAAGCTTAAAACTTCTTTTTAAATCTTTGTCCTTTTTATTCTGTTCACCAGGATATTATTCTCCTCTTTCATATGATCTCTACTTGGCATGCAGATATGATTTTAGTCCCCTTCATTTTGCTTATGAGTTCCTTGAACATTTCTCAACTTGTTATTATTTTTACTAATTAGACATATCCAAAATTGAATTCCAGATAGGCTATGAGGAGATAAGAGCATAGTAGATATACCATTTCTCTTTGGAAGACATCATAGGCTTATTATTGAATTTGAATTAACAGCTGCTCATTCAGTATTTGTCTGTTTGATCTCTCTTGGTGCTTCCATGTTACTGAAAGAGACTTGATTATGCTTACTGAGCTTGACTGATAAATTAGTCGTGTCGATGATTAAAAGCCACAGAACATGTATGCCAAATGACTATTGAGAGTAGGTTAGATCCTACTGGCATTGATTTCATTTCAGTAGTAATGAGGAGTAGAGAGAGAGTGAATGGTAAATCTAATTCTTATCAGATAATCCAGTTGTTTGTTTGTTTTTTCTGGAGGGATGGTATGAGTTATTGCAAAGTAAATAAAAGAAATCCAAAGAAACATGGGTCAGCTATGTTGTTTATGGTGATAAAAGTCTAATTGTATTGATTGTGCTACCACTCTGCAAAGAAGCATTCTCATCAGAAATGAAGAGGGCAAGAAATGTTGGCATCTGACTAAATTACTCATAATAATGGCATATGTGATAGAATTAGATATCTGAAAACATTCCCAAAATGGGTTATAACAAGACACATTTTGAGGTAATCATTGAAAGGAAATAGAAATGACAATTAGTCTAAGGCCTTCATTTTATTAATGAAGAAATTAAGGCAGAAAATAGTGATCAGTTTGAGCTGAGCAATACATGTATTATTATGCAAAATATACCATCTCTAAGAGGAGGAATGGAAGGAAAGTAGAGAGACAATTTGGATCATATAATTTCAGAAAAATATATGTTGAAAATCAATATTACATGTAATTGGGAAAATAATATATTTTATTTTTAAAAATTTATTTAGAATATTTTTCCATGGTTACATGATTATTTTGCAAACCTCTTACCTCCCCCTCCCAGAGATGACAAGCAATTCCACTGAGTTTTATATGTATCATTGTTCAAAATCTTTTTCCATGTTACTCATATTTGCAATGGAGTGATCTTGTAATATCAAAACCCCAATCATATCCTCATCAACCCACATGATCAATTATACATTTTTCTTCTGTGTTTCTGCTCCCATAGTCCCTTTTCTGGATGTAGATAGCATTTTTTCTCATAAGTCCCTCAGAATTTTCCTGGGTCATTACATTGTTGCTAGTAGAGAAGTCTGTGGCACATTTAATTGTGCCACAATGTTTAAGTCTCTGTGTACAATGTTCTCCTGGTTCTGTTCCTTTCACTCTGCATGAATTCCTGGAGGTCTTTCCAGTTCACATGGAATTCTTCCAGTTCATTATTCCTTTCAGTATAATAGTATTCCATCACCATCTGACACCACAATTTGTTCAGTCCTTCCTCAGTCAATGGACACTCCCTCATTTTCCAGTTTTTTGCTACCACAAAGAGTAAGTCTATATATATATTTTTGTACAAGTATTTTTCCTTTTTATCTTTTTGGAGTACAAACCCAGCAGTGGTATGCACTGGATCAACGAGCAAGCATTCTTGAGAAGTCCTTTGGTCTTAATTCCAAATTCCCCTCCAGAAAGGTTGGACCCATTTGTAACTCCACCAACAATGTATTAGTGTCTCAATTTTGCCACATTCCCCTCCAACATTTATCAGTATCCTTTGCTGCCATATTGGCCAATC
This sequence comes from Monodelphis domestica, assembly GCF_027887165.1. NCBI lineage: Eukaryota > Metazoa > Chordata > Mammalia > Didelphimorphia > Didelphidae > Monodelphis > Monodelphis domestica. Next base: position 49,010,398 of record NC_077230.1, read on the forward strand.
TGCTAGGTGTGAATTCATACTTCACCATTGTTTTAATTTGCATTTCTCTAATCAGGAGGGATTTAGAACACTTTTTCATGCGCTTATTGATAGTTTTGATTTCTTCATGTGAAAACCATCTATTCATGTCTCTTGGCCATTTATCAATTGGGGAATGGATTAATATTTTTATAAATTTGACTTAGTTCCTTATATATTTCATGAAGTAAACCTTTGCCAGAGAGTTCTGTTATAATTTTTTCACCAGTTTGTTGCTTTCCTTCTACTTTAGATTCCATTGGTTTTGTTTGTACAAAACCTTTTACATTTGACATAATTAAAGTCATTCATTTTACATTTTTTATTGTTCTCTATCTCTTCTTGGTCTTAAATTATTTCCTTAACCACAGATCTTACAGGTGTACTATTCTATGTTAACCTATTTTATTTATGATTTCACTCTTTATATTTAAGTCCTTTACCCATTTTGAATTTGTCTTGGTATAGGGTATAAAATGTTCATCTAAACCTAATTTTTCCTTACTGTTTTCTAATTTTCCTAGCATATGTCAAATAGTGAGTTCTTGTCCCCAAAACGGGAATTTGGGGGTTTATCGAACACTTACCTGCGGAGGTCATTTACCCCCTAGTCTATTCCACTGGTCCACCCTTCTGTCTCTTAGTCAGTACCATATTATTTTGATTTTTATAGTACAGTTTAAGATCTTGTATTGCTAGGCCCCCATCTTTCACATTTTTTCATTATTTCCTTTGATATTCTTTTTTTTTAAACCCTTACCTTACATCTTAGAATCAATACTATGTATTGGTTCTAAGGTAGAAGAATGGTGAGGACTTGGCAATGGGGGTCAAGTTACTTGCTCAGGGTCATACAGCTAGGAAGTGTCTGAGACCAGATTTGAACCCAGGACTTCCCATCTCTGGGCCTGACTCTCAATCCACTGTGCCACCCAGCTGCCCCCTCCCTTGATATTCTTGATCTTTTGTTCTTCCAGATGAATTTTGTTATATTTTTCCTGATTCTGAAAAAAAAATGTTAGTTTTATAGGTATGGCACTGAATATGTAGATTAATCCGGGTAAGATTATCATTTTTTATTATATTAGCTCATCCTACCCAGGAGCAATTAATGTTTTTCCTATTATTTAGACTTACTTTTAATTGTGAGAAAAGTGTTTCATAATTGTGTTGTTAAAATTCCAGTGTTTGCTTTGGCATATAGAGTCCTAAATATTTTATATTATCTAGAGTGATTTTAAATAGTTTCTCTTTTTTAATTCTTCCTGAAATTTTTTTTTGGAAATATACAAAAATGATAATGATTTATGTGGGATTATCTTATACCCTGCAACTATGCTAAAGTTGTTTATTAGAAAATAATGTATGTTTTTAAGAGAAATTAATACTCTAGTAGCTTCAGTGACTAAACTAAGAATACATGTGTTATAAGCATTAGAAGTAGAATGTTAATTCAGATACTGTAGTCCTAGAGGCCAATATACTTTCTACTATGCTATGGATTTAAAAAAAATTCCTATTTATTCCTATTCCTATTCCTATTTATTCTTCTTAACTATATTGGGAAAAGTATCTCCTTTCATGATTTTTTCTACTTCTACTGAATATACCAATATATCAGTGTCATTCTTGACTGTCATCAACTCATCCTCTGCATCCAATATACTTCCAAGTCTTGTTATTTCTATGCCTTTTAGACTTCCTATCCCAATATAGTTAAATAACATATGTATATATATATATATATACATACACAGGTAATATATATATAGTTATAATCTGCAGTGACTCATCATCTAATGCATGGACTATTACAAATGGTCTTCTAGTTGTTCTTCCTATCTCCAGTTTCTCCACAATCCAATCCATCCTCCATTGAGCAGCCAAATTTATTTTATTAAAAACAGATGTAACCATGCCACTTGCATCCTCAATAAGTCCCAATGACTCTCCCTTAGCTTTAGGATCAAGTATCAAAAAAACATTAATTGCTCATGGGTAGGATCAAGTAAAATCCAGTTTGGATTTTAATAGGTTTCATTGGATTTTAATGTCTTTCATAACCTGTTCCCTTCATTTGTTTCTAATTCTTACTCTAATCCTCTCTCCATTTCTCTTCTGTTTAGAGACATTGGCCTTCATGCTGTTATTCCTTGAATTTAACATTCTTGTCTCCTATCTCTGTGTATTTTCTTTGGCTATGCCTCACGACTGGCCTCTTCCCCCTTTTTATTTGTGTTTCCTGACCTCTTTCAATAGTCATCTGATTTCCATATTATTTAAAAGGCTTTTCCAGATTATCTCTTCTCACTTTCTCCCACTAAACTCCTCTTCTCCCAATGCTAATGTCCCATTTAAAAATTTTATATAATTAGCACGATGTACAATGTTTTTTATCCCCACTACCCCATTTCAATGTGAGCTATTTGTGAACCTGAGGCATATTTTTGCCTTTCATTGTATCCTCAGTGCTAAGTGTAGTTCCAGGCTCACTGTAGAACCTTAACCAGGGGATACTGACAAACTGATAGTGATTTTAGAATAATTCAGTAGCAAATCATCCCTTTTCTGGGAGTATTCATTCTGTCAACAAAATAAATAATTATTTTTTAATATTTTGCTACAGATGAAATATAAGAGATATCTATTAAGGGTACAAGTTTAATTAAATTGAATGTTGTTGAATTTAGTAGATCTCTAAGTATAACACTCACAGAGAAATGTTATTCCTTGATTTTTTTACTTATGACTTGCATAAAATAGGAAACTGATTTTTTAGTAACATTAATTATAGGTTAAAAAATAATGCTGTATCCAGAGCTTACTTATGATTGCTAGCATTACTTGAGTGATTGATTACACCTTACAAGACAGTGATTTCAGAAGCCAGATTAATCAAGAACAAGGTTTAAGGAATTATTAGCATTAATTTTTTAAACATTGGCTAAATTTAAAAAATAGCATTTAGTATTGATATGGGCAAGAGTGGAAAGGATGGAAATGGGGGCAAATTAACATGTATGACTATCAGTTGTGATTCACTTTTCCTTCACCCAATAAGAAAGGCCCTGTCTTATTAATTCACTGAAGGATCAATCAAAGCAAAAGGGAATATAAGAATATGATAATAAAGTCAGTTCACTGAGCTCAAAGATGGTATAGGTTACACACTTTAATTAAGAATCCACAAAACCCATTACTTCTTATAAATTTAGAGATTCTCTTTATAGTCAAAGCATTTTATGGGAAAAAAATCCAAGAGACAATCTGAATTATTTCTGGATAAAGATCAATGTTAGTAGGTAGAAGATCTGACAAATAATCCAACTTTGCTTAGAAAAAAAAAAACATTTAGGCCAGAGAAACCTCTTAAAATAGCTCATTTCATTTTTGCAAAATTATGTTAGGATTTTTTCCTGACATAAAACTTAATTTTTTCTTTTTTGAAAATATGCACCTTCCATCCATATATTGTTCTAGTTTTGATTACTGAGGATGAACAGGAAAAGGAGAAAAAAAATCTAATTGCTTTTTTGAATGGCATCTCTTTGAGGCAAATATCATATCCCCTCCATTTTTTTCTCATTGCTATATGTCATTCATCTATTTGTTATATGGCAAAATCTTCATGTCATTAACCATATGCCTGCTTTGTTCTAGATTTTCTCTAATTCACAAATATCTTGCCAAATATATTTTTCCCAGAGCAAATCACACTTTTCCATTTGAAAGTACTCAGAAGGGATGTGAATATTAGGTTAGCATATAAGACTCTCTCATATTAGCTTTCTTTACCAGCAAAATCCAAAGTTGCCTCTTGTGCTTGAAGTCTTCTCAAATGTCCAAAATGTTAGACAAATCTTTGTAAAGCTATCCATTCCTCATCTTGTACTGGTAATATTATTTTTTTATCCCAATTAATATGTCATGAAGAAATTCCATCTACTAGATTTTGCCCAGCAATCAAGCTTTTTGAAATCTTTAGAAATCCTGATTTGAATTTAATTTAAAACAATTTAACATTGCTTACAACTTTCTGTCACCTGCATATTTAATTAGCCTGCAATCTATGCCTTTATACAACTCATTGATAAAAATTATAATTGTACAGCTCCCTATTTTTGATATCCTCTCATGTTCCATGCTTGGACACTGACCTTGAAATCTCATTATGTTCCTTTTCTCCATGGTCTAGGGCTGGAATTCTTAGCGCACCTGTACCTATGCTAATAATTCAGGATTATTCCTGAGTTATATATTGCTTATGTAGCAACTACAAAATTTTCATTTTTCTAGGTGTAACTCAAGTTTTTTTTCAGATGATTTCATTCGTAATCAATAAATATATGTAATTTCCTGCCTTTTTCATAATACAAAAAGCATACAACCAAAAAAATATTGTCTTATACTCTTATATTGGCATGCAGTAGGGTGAAATGAGAAAGGTGAATTGATGTTTAAAGCAATAAGCGGTGGGATGAGAAGGCATATTACTTTGCATAAAATTCAATGTATTATATGGAAAATAAGGCTACATTTATCAATTAGGAAATCTTATAGGATTATAATTATAGTGATTTTATGGAATAATAGTTGGATATTGCTAATTTTTCTCTCTCTTCCAGATTTTATAGAATTCATGTATATCCCAAATCTCTTCTTCTTTCACTAATAGCTTCTCTTCCTTTGGAAAGATTCCTCACCAGGAATTAAATTTCTCTACATATTAAGAGTTTGTATACAATTTAAGTTGATATATAAATTTTACATAAAATTTACCAATAAAATTTTCACATACATACATACATACATACATACATACATATATATATATACATATATATATGTATATATATATATACTAAATGTGTTTATTTCTGAATGTGAACCCTTTAAATTCTGACACAGATTTATTTCTGTTATTTTTTAAATCAATTATATTTCTTTTTTGAATCGTTCTGGAGATTCTTGCTGTGGCTTCCAAACCTAAATCTGGATAGTCCAGAGCCTTCTGTGTTTCATCAGTATCAATTTACTTTACTCCATGCTATAGTCATTTAACATTCTTTGGACTCTGAAATTTTTCTACGTCTTTCTTCTGTTTGGGGGATCCTTTCTGTTGGTTTATCTACTTTTGTAATGATCTCTTAATGCAATTTTTCTCATTTTTTATTTTTTATTTTCTTATATTCTCTCATTGATCACCCTCCACAGATCTTAAATGCATGACTCCTTCAGCCTCAACTCTTTGGGGGATATAAACATTACCTGTTCAGACTCCTTCCTTGAGTACCCTCAGGGAATTGGGGTTGGGTGTAATGGAGAGGGGAACAGGACTCAGCATAGTGGATATTCCCAAGCTCCTTTCCTTTCAGCTGAAAGAACACTTTCACTATAGCACATGGAGCTCCATAAAGTCTCATTTTGACACCTAAATTGTCCATCTCTTCTCCTCCTATTATATATTTGGGCAGAAACATGGCACTTATAGGTCAGAATGGATTAGTAAGAGTTACTAAACTTATAGTTGACCCCTGTCTTTGGATTCCTATCATAAACCTACATATGTGAACTACTATATGTGGCAGTCTGCGCAATTTGATGTGGGAGGAGGAATGAGTAGAATTTCTAGTAAAATTTTCTGCATTTACTTCATTTTTTTCAGCTTTGACCAGATATACTCTTTTATATAGTCTTTTTTAAAAATCTCTTGGAATCAGTTATGCCTCTTCTATCTTTGCTGCACTACTACTTTCTTTTTAGACTTAGGATGGAAGTAATTTACATAAATTTCCCGTTCTAAATTATTAGTGGTCTAATGGGAGGTTTTTAAACAGATGATTAGATATTTACTCATCAGAAATCATCAGAGATCTTGTAGAAGCAATGCTTATGTTAGGTAATAAGTTGGAAAGGATAACTTTTAATCTTCTTTCATATTCTAGCATTCTATAACTTTCATAACAAAATAATACCCATCCCATTTACTCTTTGGGGAATGGTCATGAAGATTAGTATTGATTATGGATAATTTTGTTCATAATTCTTTACTTTTTGAGAGTGTCCTTGATATTTACATAACATCCTTGACAAAATAATAACTTTATTGATATCAGAAAAGATAACCATCATAAAATAATTATATATTTCTGGAAATGGAAAAATTTAGATTCTATAAAAAGGTCCAAAGTGAGAGGAATAAGGAGAAATAGAGAGGGAGAGAGACAGAGACAGAAACAAAAGAAAGAGAAAAAGGAGGAATGCTTGTTTACATTGACATCTAATTAAAATTGAATTCTTTTTTATTAACTAAAAGATTATCTCTGATCAAAGTTACTTGTCTTTAATTTCTTGCATTCCATACTAGATAGCACATTCTTTCAACACTTTTATATTGCAACCCCTTTGATCAAGGCAGAGATGTTTAATTAAACTAATACTTATATAATACTCAGAACTGAAGTGTTGACAGAATGACAATGTGTGAAATTGAGAACTGTTTTTCATTGACATAGGAAAAAAAATCTATGATTTCGTTTTCATCTGTGTTACCAATATAAAAATACTTACAAATACTCATTAGTGCCAAATTCCTTGGGATTTCTTTCATTCAGAGTATTTCTTCAGAACCACAGTCCTTAGAATACTTTTTACAAGGTGAGAAGTCTTTCCACATCCAACAGCATCTTCCATCTATTATCTATTTCATATTCACCACTTTTAATTCTTCTAATTGGTGGTCTTATGGTAGAGTAGGTGCTTACTAATATATCATTGGTTATCAATTTATAAACCTAGTGAAAGTCCAATGGTTTGCATACCCATATTTTTAGGCTGATGCAAAGCAAAACAAAACAAAATCAAGCCAAATCCCAAGAATAACAAAAGCATCATATATTACCATTACACACCACCACCACCATCACCACCAGTAAAAACAGCAAACATTTATTAGTAGGCTTTTATGTTCTAAGTGCTGAATTAAACACTATGAACACAAAGGTAAAAATAGACTCGACCCTCAAAGAACTCACAATCTAAAGGTGTGATTCAGTAGGTGGTAGATAATGTTTGAACAATTATATGCAAAAACAAAAACAAAAACTATGGATGGTCTCAAAAGGAA